>NW_008238632.1:3693832-3834051 GCF_000691975.1 Corvus brachyrhynchos
CCTGTTAATGTTGTAACACAGGTGGGTTGCTATCCTATGTAATGACAGAGAAAGAATGGTGTAATCAGGGTGTGGATATTCTCACAGGTATATATTTTATCTTAATTATGACTATGATAAAAGATACTGTTCACACACAAGGGTTTTTTTATTTGTTCTAACTATAATTTCATTTTACACTTTCCAATTTTTGTTTGCAGTATCTTTTTATTTCTTCAAAATATTCTAGTTCCCATGTCTTCTTCTGGATTAAATATCATTGTTTTATTCCAGGTTTGCGCTGAAAGGGAGACAGTGGTGATTATGAAATTCCCGATAACATCTGAACATAATACAAAATGTACTAACATGAAATACACTAATATAAACACAAAATAAGAAATATTAATATGACACGTTAGTTAGCATTAAAACACTATTAATCTCTTATATCAATAACTCCCTCCATACTAGATAGGACATTGAACTGGAATCAACTGAATACTTTTTAGGTCCTCCTGTACAAGTTTAACCAAGAAAATAAGCAGTGATTTTTCCAGATATGTACTTTAGAAGTTTTTTATTTTTAATATAAACCTGTGTGAATCCAAACTTGAGTGTCAGTTGATGAACAACTACATTTACAGTGAAATTTTGAAGATCCACAGCAGCAGTCTCAAAGGAGATTAATGAGGCACTTCATTGTTAAGCATTCTTGAAGATATGGGGTGTGATATGACTAAAAAGCAGTCTTCACTGTGAAGATGGAACAGTCAGTATTCACCCACAATAAATCAGTCTCATTTTTCATTGATTATGAACTATATTAATTTTTCAGTTGTTCTTTGCACACTACCTGACACATGGCCTACCAAGATAAGTAATGACTTATATACTATAAAACCATAACATAACATAAAAAAACCTAAAACTAATCTTGAATTATTGTATTAGTATTCCAGATGCAAAATCAGATGTTATATTAGGCAGCACAGAATTAAAACAAGCAAATGGTCTAAGGGTTCCTCCATCAGAAAGCTATTCACTGTCCATGTTTCAAACATGAAAACAAATAAATATGAAAATATTTGCCTTGACAGGGAATTAATACTCACCTACATTTTCAAAGTCCTACAGGCATTAAGACTTTCCTAGTCACTGAATTTTGCAGAAGTTGCAAATTCTTCTCATTTAGTTGTCTGCCTCCTGTATCACTCAAAAAACCCAGAGTGTATTTTCCATTTTGATTGCCTGGTTGCTGTCAGTTTGCATACAGACATATGGTGTGGGAGATCATTTTACAAAGTAGAGTTACCTGAATATATGGAAAAAAATCATACAGCTTTGGAACATTTTAAAGCACTCTCAGACATCTGGCACTGCCATTCCTGTGTCTCACATAGTTTTGGTTGCCGTCAGCAGAGTATCACTGATACATTGTGTTGTAAAACACTGACATAAGTGATGTTTGAGATGCTTTGTAATAGCAGCGTTTACTTCCAATTTCCTATGACCACAACACTATAGATTCACCAACAGCAATAACTCATGTGAATACTGCAGAGGATCCCCTATAGATTCTATACTCAAATCCAATTATCAGGACTCAGCAGAGTTGAGATGTGTCCCCTGGGGGAAGGTAATCAGCTGCAAACCCTTCATTTAGCCAGGTCTGGCATTTTCCTTTAAACTTCTTTAACTAATGTTTATGTCTCCATGTCTGCTGCAGGCTTACCTATACCACTAAGCCAGCACAGCTCAAGTGAACAGAATCACATATCTCAGACCTAACTCTGCTCAACTCAGCATGCTTACAACTCTTTATAGTGCACAGCCTCTGAATTATAAACTCACTGAGATTAAAGAAAACAAACAAAAAGAAATCACTTCAAAGCATCCATCACAGAAAGTGTTTATACTTTAATTTAAATTCAACTGAAAAATGCATAATAGATTTAAAAGATAAATCTTTTGATTTACAATCATTCATTCTCACATTAAAGTATCACTACAAAAGACAAAGGAGGAAGATGCTTTTATAATGAGCTGCACAGATAATGTAGTCATTTTCTCAAATGGTGAGTTTCATCATTCCACAAAGTGATAAAATCATGAGGTTTTTTCAGATACTGTACTTGCTGGATACACACAAATGAAAAGCATATTCTTCATTTAGATGCTTTGTGTCTCTTCAGATAATGAAAGCATTGTGGAACCAACTCTGTGAGATGGATAAAAAATTTAGTGCTATTTACAGGTGTTACCCAGGATTGGTCTCTTTGAAATAGTCCTGATTAGTTTAGTCCAAGGCGGAATGAAAAATTACAATCCAAATATGTTTTATGGAAGTGCATGCAAAATAAATTTGTATTCTGGTCTGTATTAACCCAAGGTTTTTATCCTTCAGGCTTCTTCAGATACCTTAATCTTTATCTACAGAAAAACACTTTACAGGAGTTTTTCGTTCATATTTTTTCATGCATTTAGAGTAAGAGACCTATGGCAAACTGATCTTCACAATTTTATTACCAATACATTTGTTATATAAGAGCTAGGGCTAAAACAAGATGACTTTTCCTTCATCTTTACAGTTCTTATGCCACAGGTTGGAGTGGAGGAATGTGAAACAAGAACATTTTTCTCCAACACTTGCTATTTGTGCCAACTGTGCCTGAATCATTGGTATTGTATCCTCTATGAAAAACAAGAGTTTTACTTTTCGATCTTTTACTCCATAAAATACTAAAACAGTCTCTGGCTTTTAGACATCTGTAAGCAAAGTCCCTGCAGATTACAGAAAGACTGGTACATTCCATACCTAGTTCTTTACTGAATTTTTTTCCTCTACCTATGTCTGGTTTTCACTGAAACAGGATGGCTTTTAATCTACATTTTTAGTTGGTTTTCTGATAATGAACACTAGATGATTTCAATTCTCATTACTGCTATACCATGCTTCACAACACTTATATTTACAAACCTAAAACCTATCCCAGATCTCAACCACCTTTTCCCCTTTCCACTATAGGATTGTATCCTATTTGTATATTGATGAAGGTTATTGTGCAAAAACAGTGAGGTATATGACTCTGTTGCTATCATGAAATAAGACTAGATTCTTCCGAAGAGGTCATTCCCAATAATGGATATAGACCTTCATCACATAATAACTAGGATGTGAGACTAGGTAAACCAATTAAATCAGTGGTTTTTTTCAAAGACTTTCATATGCCTTTCATATCACTGACTTTCAGGTATTTAATTCTGCCAGCTCATCTGGGTTCTTGGAGCCTCCAGAATCTCCCATGTGTACATAGGACCTGTGGGAGTCCTTAGAAGATGGTCTTTTGGACCCAGCAGATCTTGCTGGGATGCTTCATGTAAGCCAAGGAGTTTTGGTGGACATTCCTCACCTGACATAATTTTTGTTACAAGTAAATTTATTTATGTTCCACCACATGATAATGTCCCAAAACAGGGACTTTGAGAGGACTACACGTCATAGAGCCTAGCAGTTTTTGAACATACACTGGACTGGGAGAAATAGAAAATTAGAGAAATATTGATAATCCAAAGCTCCATTCCCAATTTTTGCTGTTTCCTTAGTATGGCATTGGGACTTACGACTTTACCTGGAGCTTTCTCCAGTCGTGGGAAGCCCAAAACCTATATCTGGGTAAAAGGCCTGAAATTTCTGAATACCCCCAGCCTCTGCGCTCCTAAATTGACTGAACAGGAATCATACAGAGCTAAGCAAAAATGTTCAGAAGTTGGAACCCAAACCAGAGTATTTCAGAGCAATTTCTATTCAATATTTTTTTTTCCCCCGATCGTTTTTCCTCATTAATTGTTCCTAATTGACCAACACATCTGTTCAATCTCAACCATGTGTGTAAATATTCTGCAGAATTTTGGAACCTCCTCCAGAAGAAAATTAACATTAATAACTTTGAGTTTGAGAGCTATCTAGGATATAGAAAATGAAAATATCGTTGTGTGACCAATCACTAAACTGACTGCTTATTCCTAACTATGAGCCAGTAGCAACTGACACTTTTAAGAAGACATAAAAATCTAAATCAGGGGTTTTTTTCTGATTTTAGCAGAAATTTTCCCAGATAGCTCTTGAAATGAAAATTGGATGGTGAATTTTGTGTGTTCATCTTGTGCTGCTGAAATGCAGTTGATATTGCTGAATTCATCTGCACCTTTTAATACACTTTTACTGTAGGTTTGAAGTGTAACATCTGATTACCTAAACAGCATAGAGGAAAGGTTTCATGGAGACCTTTCTATATCAGCGAAGGTAATCAATATAAAGTACAGACCTAAATAGCATCCTGGCCTTCATTCAGCTCTTTAATTCATTAATTTCTCCCCCAAATTAATACCTACTGGCTAAATAGAGAAATACAACAAAATCAGTGATAAAATGAAACAGACTGTGTATTCAGGCAGCTTTAACACTAATAATCTTGGCTTTGGCAAGCTAGCACTAAAGACAAAAACTAAAGTTAATCAATCTTAAGCAGCAGGTGTCCAAGCAATTATGGGTAAAGAAGCTTTAATCTTGAGAGATGTGCTTGGGACTGTCTAAAATTCCTTCAATCACATGACTCTTTCTAAAGTTTTTAAAGACACATGGACAGAAAATATTCTTAATAGGGTTGAGTAACTGATAAACTTGATTTCATGTTCAGTTTATACAGTCAAGTGTACAAGAAACTATCTTCATAAACAGATTATGCTGTCCTTGGATGTGAAATTGATAAAATGAAAATATGAAGATCATTCAAATACAGAAGAAATTCATCCACTATATGCAGCTAAAGAAAACAGTACAACACTTTGTCATCAGAAGTAAGCATCAGAATTCAAAACCAGTGCACTAAGATCAATAACCTTTCACTTTTCTCTGAAAAATATATGCACAAACATTCCCGTACATATTTGTCTGAATTGACAAATTGGTCTGATGTTTAGCAAAGTAATAGAGACAGGGAAGTGAAGAATTAGTACTGCCTCAAAAAAAAAGAAATTGGCGGTTAGTCCATTTATCACAGCAAGGTCCAAAACAACAATTTAAGAAAATTTTAGGACTAAGCAGAAAGCAGCCTGAATCACAGAGGTCAGCATATGCTGTTGGACCTTCTGTACTGATATTGCAGGCAGTAATTTCCAAAAGTAAAAGATAGAATAATAAAAATGAAAAATGTGGTTTATGAAATGAAGTTATGTCTCTCCCTTCTGAATTTCTGGTAAGTGCAGGTATTAGCAATGGTTTAAAATGCAGAGTTGTGTAAGCAAAAATCCTATACAAACCATAGTGTTTCACTTACTGCGATTTCAAGAAAAGGAAGAGGAAAATCATTAGGTTTTTTTAAAGATACATTTAGGGTGAGAATCATGTGTCCTAAGCTGTAGTAACTAAACTTTGGCTCTGTCTAGTCCTACAAACGTATCAGGTTGATATAACTCCCCTTCTGGTCAGTACGTATTTCTCTTGTTTAGCTATGAGCTTAAGAGTGATTGCCTTAAAATTTGTCTTTATTCTTTGATTCATTTCTATAATGCATTGAAAGCTTTCTGGTTTGATCAACCTATTTTTTAAAATTCATTTTAGACAAAAAAATATAACAATTATGCAGAGTAGAAAAAACCAGTCATTTAGAGAATGCTCAATCACAACAGACATATATATATTTTCCAAAGCAGATACTCATCATTACTCTGCCACATTTTACAGGGAGTAGAAGTCCTCTATCTTCATAAATTTCCTACAAAATGGAAGCCATTATTGATTTTTCTAAAACCTCTGAGACAGAAGCACTGTTTATTTAATTAAAAATAATAAGAAACAATGTCCATCTGAAGAGTCATCCTTATATCATCTGTTTTCTTGGTAGCATGAATGTAATGTAGAAAAGGGGTTTTTTTCACATTTCATTCACCCAGTACAGTTTTGTGTTTCTGACAGTTGTTAAACAATTGCTAAACTATGTGCAATTTTTAAAATACCATCTCTACAGTTAAAATCACACCATTCTAATTTTCACATAATGCTGACATCTTCATTAGAAAGGGTTATTTAGTTACTTATTGGTCTTCCGACAGCACTGGCACAAATAGATGCACAATTTCACTGCTAGTTCCATGGGATTCATGAGCTTATGAAGGATGCTGTGTCCTCAGAACTGCATGTAAAATGGATCAACAATAAAAGGGACCTCTGAGGTCATCTCTGACTATAACTATGTTGGCATTAAACTTAGCATGCCTTATTGCTGCTGCCTGTAGTCATTTCATAAAATTAAATGAATTTCTACTGCAATCTATTTCTAGTCTCACAGATTTTTTCCTAAACAAAAAGCACCACTTTTCATTTTTCTTTTCAGTGAGATGCTCATTTATTTTTCTTTCTACCACCACTGTATTTTCATCACCTTTTATTTTTTAGCTTTTACAGATATATCACTCTGTGCTTAGGCCTACTGATCGTTATCCTTTTTTCCCTCTAAAAACAGATAGTTCCCATTCTTGTTTTTGCAGTGACTGTGCACCATACTTCCAGTACAGACCTGCATAATGTGTTCCAGATTTGACTTTCTGGCTATTGGTGTCAACATAACCACATCCATCTTCCTTGTTTCTTACCTAGAGACAGAAAAATAACAAAATAATTCAGTCTTATCATACCTTTCAGAGAAGTAATACAAATTTATATAGGATGAAATATTTTTTTCTCTGTTGATGCAGTAATCCTGTTTTCATGGTGGGCATATAAAGAATTTGTGCTTAAAAAGTATTTAGGCTGTTTTTCTGAGATTATTTGATCTTTTTACCCTTGAGATATCTGTAACTTCTGATTTGGAAAAATTTAAAAAGGGATGGAACTGCCTTCCTACATCAGTGCTTCTGTAACTGGAACCCACAACCAAGCTCAGGTAGAGTAATGAAGTAAAATTTTGTCATTTGAAAGGTTTTTTCCTACATGAATCATTCATTCTCCCTGACAATACTAGAAATTAGTAGAAGAATCTTTTCTAGGTGTAAAGAAAACCAAGTCTGGTTTTCTAACTATCATACTGGTTCCAAATGTTTTTCTGGCTCACATGGCAAGTGTTGGTAGATCCCCTCTGCTGTCAGAATTACTGCATTTCTTCTGACCATCTACATATGGAAAGCCCAAGGATTCAGAAAAAATCACAAGAAATTAATTAGTAGTAATAAAACTAACTCCACCCTCATCATGATTATTCTGCCCAACTTGTCTAGCTTTGTCAAAGTTAGTTGTCTTTCTGCAGGAAAATAAAAGTCAGACCCAACATAATTTCACTTTGAGTATTAGTTGGCTGTTCTCATTAAGAAGGCTGCTTCACTCAAGCTAAAGCAAAACTTTAGTGAACTCAAAAAGAGTTATTTCCTTTAGAGACTTAAGCACACCGTGTTCTGGATTATGTGATTTCTAAAGCAGTTAGAGTTTCCTGTTAGGCACATTCTGAAACAAAGTGAAGGAAAAGTTGTGCCTCTCCTTGACAGTATTAGACTTGGAGAGAAAGCAATATTTTGGGTGATACTGAAGGAGGGGGAGTTGGGTATTTTTGTTTGGGGTTTTTTTATAAGTTAACTCTATTTTAAAACAAAAAAATATATTGATAAGAACTGAAAATTGAAATGATTTTGTTTAGGTATTGGAGACTTGAAAGTATTAGGTGTCTGCAAAAGAGTGGGCTCAAGTTGCCAAAGCTTGGATTCCCTAGTGAAAGAAAGACATTGAAATATCGGGTCATTACTGAAGATAGTGGTACAACTACATTAAACTAACATTAATTTTGCATTTGCTGTTTACAGAGATCTTAACACTTTACTTTGTCTTGCAACTTAGAACTTATTTCTAGAAAATGAAAACAAAATACAAAATTGTGCATGTAAAAAAACCAAACCACCATATTAAATACTCCCCATTCGCAGCACCTTCTCCAAGAAGCAGTCAGAAACCCCAAAAGCAGATATCCTGCTTTATCATGGGGGATGCTGTAAATGTGTTTATATACACTTCAATCAACAAACGTCTTCTTAATGCTTCGCAATTTCTCACATTGCTGTGAGAAATGTCTCAGCAAGGAATTTTACAAAACATTCTTGGTAACTACCTCATATCAGCCAACTACTTATAGGTAATATTTTATAATAACATACTAGACATTTGGGTTTACATTCCTCATGTGGGCTCATTTTATTGGATAGATAGTGACAGGGGAAGCTGTAGAAGAAAAGCTTTGAATAGATTGCCTAAGATCCACCATCTCCCTGATAGAGTGTGGCCTCATTAATGTTTCTCAGCAGCTGAGAGAAAAACACCAAATACCATTTTGTAACAAAACCTCATAGTCATTTTCCTGTGTCTCTTTAAAGATGTACTTTATAAAAGTTACATATCTTTGTACATCTCCTCTCTGTGTAATAATTTGATATGTTCTTCCCACCACAGGGCAGAACACACCTGCTGATCCCACATGGGAAATTGCACAGTCATCCCTCACACCCCAATGATTCCTCTCTATTTTCATTTGGAGACATGACATCCTTCAGATGTATTGGCAGATATCTTTGAAGATAGTAACTGATTGGCTGCTGCAGGACTGAAGGGGATAATTTTTATGTGTCTCTCTCAGTTCCAGAAATTCCAGAGTACAAAGAGGAATTTATGCTTTATTGCAGCTGTGCAAAGCTACACATTTTAGATGAATTAAAGCATAACTGGGCTCTCTTCATGATAAAATAAAACAGAATAATGAGGGAAAATGTGAAAGTAGATTTCATTGTCTTGGGTGCAATCTGAAATATAGTTTGTGGATTTTTAAAAGTTATTGAATGTTTTTTGAAGAACCTATGTACACAGAAGTTATCACTGAAGTACACCATTTATGTGAAATAACTGTCTAACCTCATAATAATTACTAAAAATACCTATGCATATTTTGCCGAAATACTTTACCTGTAGAATCTCTAATTTCTGTTTTAGCTTCTGCATTTAAAATTACTTTCTATATTAAAAATTATGTGGAAAAAAGTGGTTACAGCTCAGAGATAACCAGTTTTTATGGGGGGAAACTGTTATGTTCAGCTTTCTTAATGTGACAAAAGAAAAAAGAAGCCACTTTTTTTCACAGATGAATCCTTTCGAATCTGCCTTGGAGTAGTTTTATTCTCCAAAATCACTGGAATGTCTCTGCATAATCTTAACCTCCCATTGCTTAGCTATTTAGAAATAAAGTTTTCTGAAAGAAATATATGAATTTCACAAGCAACAGGAAAAAAATACATTGACAGTAAACAGCTATATGTAATACTCAGCAACTGAAAAATACCTGTGTTGGGGAGGTATCACTCCCAAAATCATTATACAAGATAATTTCAATGTTTAAACTTTCTGGGCAAGAAGACCTCTGTATAGAGCCCCACTGAGTTCTGCTAAGGAATTTCTTGTTTGTTTGATTTTGTTAGTCCAATCTAAAACATTTTCCAGATGTTTCATCAGAAAGAAAGAGTTTCTTTCTAGTGTACAAAATACCATTTCTAACAATTGTTTCTAAATTGCTTTCTACCATCCCCCAGATTCTTTTCAAAATCTATTAATATTGCCTAACATAATGCTTGTCATCTTTTCTTGAAGTTTTACACTTGTCAATTTGAGTGAAGCCAAAAACTGAAAAATCTCCAAGGATGGAGACTGCACAGCCTTTCTTGCCTACCTGTGACAGTGCTCGGTCACCCTTACAGTGAAAAAGTGTTTCCTGGTGTTCAGAGGGAACTTCCTGTTTTTCTTGTAGTTACCATTGCCTCTGGTCCTGTCATTGGGCACCACTGAAAACATTTTGGTTCCCTCTTCTTACACCCTCTCTTCAGGTATTTATATATATGCTCAAACAGGCTCCCATGGCTAAGGAACCCAAAACTCTGTTGCCAACACTTGCTCCACAACAGAGCACTTGTTGATCTTTAGTATCACCGCCTTCCTTCTTACACACTTTTCCCTCACCATAGGATTGAGGGGAACACCACCTGGACCCCTGTGCCCATGACTGTTACTCCCTAGCACCAGCTGAAGAGTTGATTGACCCTCCCTAATCAGGGGGACACTGCAGCAAAGGCCTCTGGTACCATGGTTCAAGGTTAGCTGACCTTCTTGTCAGAAGCTGATAGAGCTTCCTGATGTCCACACCTACTAAGATGCCATATAGGGCAGGCAAAGCTACAGGCAGAAAAATCAAGGAAGAGAGTGTTCCAAACTCTCTAAAGAAAAGCCTAAATTTGAGTTAGTTCTAGATAAATCTTTATTAGTGGAAGTAAGGAACAACAATTACCACTTTAATATGAACAAAATTCTTAAGCCACAAAAAAACTGTTTCTATGGGAAAATATTTTAGTTCACAGCATCTCTGAGGAAAAGATTTTGTTTTGCTCAAAAGTTATTTTAAATTATTCAGAATTTTTTTTGTGCTTATCTAGTATTCAGATAATTATCCCAAGTTCTTACACTGAGCTCTATTTTGGAGCCATTGAAATGGCTTTGTAGTTATGTGAATATAATGGAAGCACACTGAGATATTCTTTCAATGTCAATCTCTTCCAGTCATCCTCTGAGTAGAATTTGGCATTTTTTCTGCAGTACAACAAGGATAAAAAACTCTGTGTCTCATTTCACAGAGGAGTGTTAGGTTACATTTGGAAAAGATGTAATAACATCCTGTTATTTTAGCTTCTGGGACAATTTTGAAGGGTGTCTTTCTCCACTGCTGACAAAATAGTTACATCATTTTTTAATAAATGTTCACAATTAAAAGCATTCTTTAACATTTTAGATGATGCCTAGTGCAGTTCATTCTTCTTCATTTATGTCCCCGTTGCAGAATTCAAGAGTGTCATTGTTCAAGAGTCACGACAGTATTACTGCACCTTAAGGCGCGGTGAAGGTAGAGAGATTTCTTGTGCCTTTAGGTAAGAGCCAGGAAAGATTAAGAGCTGGAGAGTGCGAGCTGCTGGAAGAGAAACAACAGCACTGGCAAGAGTTCTCAGGGTTCTGATTCATTCCTTCAGTCTGACAGCAGTTTTCCAGGCAGTATTTTAATTTCTCTAGGTGAAGTTTGGTTCAGTGCAGGTGAAAAGCACTTGCTGAGGCTTCACAAGAAATCATTCTTTTTTGTACTGTGCTCCCTGTACCAGCTGAAAGAGGTAGTTTTTCTCTCCACAGCAAATGATGAACAGTAGTGCTTTCTATATTCTGCTGAGTGCCTTACAAACACAGACTGAGAGCTGATGCAGAGGTACTACATTAGGTGCTTCCATCCTACTTCCCACAGTTTTTCCAAGTGACCTTTCCCTAGCAAAAAAGAATGGAAGAAAAGCATCTACAAGTGGCACACTTTCGTTTAGGGGAGACAAAGGGAAGCAAATCTTTAACAAGGTGAGCATGTGATACATAATTAGAACAATTAAGAAGTGTAAATCTTGGTATAAAATGGCAGAGCTGAAGGAATGTCAGAGATTCCTTGTCAATTTATTCAGTCAGCTTCAAACACCCAAATGAATAGAACTAATAGCAATATTTTAGAAGGCTTGATATAAATGAAATTAGAGGACTGAATTAGTGTGCTAGTGCCCCTGTTGACAGTGTTTGTCTTGCACATATACAGATAAAGAGATTTTTAAAAAACCCAAGTAAACTGTTTTTGAGCCCTTATTACTTCACAGCTCAAGGAGGAGCCATAACCTCATCAGAGCATCACATTAAATATAATGTCTTACTGGTGTACAAATATATATTTTGGAGCTAGTCATTGAAGAAAACAGTACATAGAGAGCTGAAGAAAATTCCAGGCCAAATTATCTACAGCAGTTAATAAAAAGGGTTTTTTAAAATGGTGTTATCAAAGATTTCTTAGAGGAGTAGTAGAAGAGAACTATGCATATGACTCATGTGTGATCAACAGCTTTTTCATAATGACTCCGAATAGCCTTCCAAGGGTAACAGCTGGATTTAGATTTGATATGTATAAACAAAATCCACTGAGGCTAGAGTAAAGTGAAAAATCAATTGCAAAGCAATTTAAATTGCAAAGATATTTTGGATATGTACAGGGATAAAAACAAGAACTCAAAGATTTTAATTTTTGGAAGGAAGGAAGCAAGCAAGCAAGCAAGCAAGCAAGAAAGGAAGGAAGGAAACTATAAAACTAGAAGATCCTAGACTAAAAGTAAGCCTCGTCTAATTTTAGAAAAATCTTTGGCTGCTATGATAGACCTTGACTACTCTGAGATAGCTCTCTCATGCTATTCAAATGCTCCACAGTAGTTTCAATTTGTGAGACATGAGGGTTTTATTTGCATTTTCAGATACTCTATTCTCATGTTCTAAAAATATTTGCATTTTACCACTTACTATTTGATGCTCACATCATAGTGATCTATGTTACAAAACATTGATAGATGACAAGCAATGTCATTTAAGTGGTAGAGGTGGACAAAATAAAAATAATCTGCCAATAGAAAATATGCATTTCCCATAGATAATGTTAATTATCTTCAGCTTTGTTTCTTGCACAGATTTGCCAATTGAACTACAAGCCAAAGTTATAATTCATCACACACTGGGACCATGTACTTACTACTTTATAATTGCCTATGCAGAATTTTTAGGCATTAGAAAGAAGAATCACACAGACAAAAAGAGGTGAAGCATGTAGAATGAAGCATTTTCATTTAGGCCAGAAATGTGAATTTCTTTTCTATTTATGTTCTGTGTAATATTTCAATTATTGAAAAGAAAACGCCAGCACTTAGATTAAGGTTTCATGTGAAATGAGACAGAAAATAAAATATTGCCTTTTCTGCATCTTACATGTAAGTTCATCCTCATGTTTATATAATTGTTGCCTGACTCTTGCCTCATTTGGAAGCTGAAAATCTGCAAAATTACATGGAAAAGCAGGACCTGGTTCTTTTCTGCAAAGAGAAGACCGAAAGCGTTTTTATATGTATGAGGTGTAACAGAAAGTCCCTGTGAGCCTTCGTACCTACTACATGCACACACATTTTGTGTTCACACAGCAGAGCTAAAAGAGATAGGGCCAGGGATATTTAGAGGTTCTTTCCTGTAGCTGGCTAAGAAAAAGCAGACACTTCTAGCCCTTTTCACTAAACTTTATAATTTTCTTAACTTCAGCTCCAAATGACAAGTAGGTGAGACGTTAGGAATCACTGACACCTCTGTCTGTAGTACTGCCCAGCGACATCAGAAATGCATTCAGGATCCTTGTAAAGCATCACCTAAAATCTGCCATGTTTTGGCCACTGAAAGATAGAAAAACTGGTCAGATATCAGCATTAGGACTATCTGATGGCTCACATTCATTTGAATATTCCCTGTCTGTTTCAGATACCTCTGTTGCGAATGGGCAAAATGTCCATTCCTGTACTCACTATCTGAACAAGAAAAAAAATTTAAAAATTCACATATAACAAGATGGTTCTTTACTGCTTAATATCTTCTAGTGATGCAGAGCAGAGCTGATGTTCCATGTACATGTTGCAAGGCTGAAAATATCTTCTCCAAGTACAAAACAACAAGCAGCCCAACTGTACCAGCTAGTTACATAGGGCATTATTCAACTCCTACCATTGTAAGAATTTTTGTAGGATTATAAGATTAGCAAAACACCACATGAATTAAATCTCTTATTTCAATATATGGAAATGTATTTCCCATCAGTGGCTCTACAAATTATGACAAGGTATTTTGAAGCATAAACATCTGACTAACCTAAATTATTCTAAATTTTTTGTTTCCCTTTCTGGTTTTTTATATCTTTTCCCCATCTTCCTGTGCTCTGTGAGTTCTTAACAATAACCACCAGGCACAAGTCTGAAGACTTGTTCAACCAATTCTCCTCCATGAGCCTTAGACAGTCCAAAATTTAAAAATATCTAACCTACTGAAATAGTCTCAAATAATCTCACATTTTGATTCTTGTATTAGAGTTTTACAGTTTTGTTTTGTTTCTTTCTCACTCTTAATAACTATAATGCTGTCTTTGATTAGAGAAAACTATTTTTCATGTCATGTTTTGGGAACCAAAAAAAAAGAAACACCAACAAAAAAAAACAACCCACACAAAAAAAAGTCCTATTGGAAAGTACAGTGATAGTCAATTAAATAAACTCATAATGCTTATGGAAGCCTCTGTGCATTTCCAGAGCATTTTTTCACCATGATAGCTGCCAGCACACAATGCTATGTTTTGCATTATTTCTCTGCAATTACCACTCCATTCCAGGACAATGATATCAAAATATCTGATGTCGGCTACTATTCTGAACACAACTTTAATGTAATTGTCTCCTTTTATGTCTTGATGTTTCAGAAACACACCTGGGTTTTTTTTTTAATTTTTCCATAATAAAGCTATGTTGTTTAGAGAAAGTATAGGTGTCAGACAGTTTTCTTCTGTCCAATAGACCTGAGTAGCAAGACGAAGAACCTACAGGAAGCAGGTACTCCAAGGAAACGTGCTTCCTTCCACATGTCCTCCTTTCAGTGTTGTAAATGCTGTTGCTCTGGTTTTGTTAACCAGAAAAAAATGCTAACCAAAAAATGTATTACAACACTCAGAAGAAGACATATGGCTTTGCAACTTTTGTCAAAGAAATAAAAAACAGAGCAATTCCACAGCCTCACAGCCATGAATGAAATCTGGATTTATTTTTGTATTTCTTGTTTTCTTTGACTTGAAATTGAGTCATCTTAACTGGCATTTGTACTTTGTATGCTCCTCATGAGGCTTCATTGCTGGATTCAATAAATCATAACTGTCACAAAGCAGTTTTAGCATTACTGCCCTACACAACTGCATTTGTGGTATTTTATCACAGCTGGCAGTCAATCAATGGTTCTTATCAGACATTTTGGTCATTACATTGGAAGATTAAAGTGAAAGAATGTATTTGCTAATCCATTTGTATACTTGAGCTTCTTTACTCCAGGGTATCAAATCAAATTAAAGTGGATATAAAACAGATGTCTTTTGCATGCTATAATCTGTGTGACAAGCCAACTGGTCTATAGAATCATGGTACTGATTACTCCCTTTCATTCTTGCATACTCCTTTGCACAGTTTCTGAACTGAATTCCCAGCTGGAAAAACAATATTGATTTTTAAAATTTTGATTCAGGATGCTAACAGCAATCTGTTAGCTATAGAATTTACGTGAAGAAGCCTGTAAGGACCTGTGCTCAAGACATTATTACAGAGGTGTAAGGTGATAAAATCAGAGGTCCAAAAATGAAAAATGAGATCTGAAAAAAAAAGCTGAAGATGTTCTTGCCATTAAATCTCTGCAAGATCAACCAAATCAATCATTTTGCCAAAGGCAGGTTTACCCAAGTATAGAGATATTGAGAAGCATTTTTTAAGCTTCTTCTTAAAGACCTCCAGTGCCAGACATGCTACAGTCTCCTCACATGAACTGCAGTTGTGCTTTAGTCCCTAGCATCAGGTAATTAGTTTGCACCTTGGATGAACTTCCTTTCCTTTGGTGTGATTTAGATACCTTAGAAAAGCAAGCACTCACTTTTCATGCAACTTAAGACTGTTATCAGATCATCTTTATTTAATTTCCTCTTCCTTCTGCTTAAGTGTCAGCTGGTTCCTTCTCCATGAGTTATTTCAATGCCATATGCCAAGGTCTAATAGGTCAAAGAAAACTTTAAGTAAAGTAGCAATCACCTTGAACAATCATCTAAACTTCCCCATCTCCAGAAGAAAATCAAGGCTTCTAAAAGGCTCCCTTTATTTTTGTTTGTATAACAAACAAATTTTTGTTTGTAGTTGCCTTAGAGCCAGGCAAAGAAAGGAATTTTTTCTATTCGTAACTTGCTGCCAAAGAATTTTAATACTACAAATAAGGGTATCATGCAAATGTACAAACAAGTCAAAATCCTGTGACCTACACCTATTTATAGATCTCAGTTGTATAAATAATGGAGTCATCAGCTGAACTATGGACCTGATCTGTCATCATTGACGATGATAAAATTATTTTTGCTGATATTTTTCCAGACTTAAATAGAATCACAGAATCACAGAATGGTTTGGGTTGAAAGGGACTTCAGTGATCATCTAGTTCCAACTCCCCATGGCTAATTCAAGCATTTTATGCTGACACTCCCTATGGCAGAAGGGCTGCTTTTAGTGGAGTTGAAGTGTTAAATGGTGTAAAAAAGAGTAGACAGGGCTTTGGTGATGAAACAATGTCAGTGCTGATTAAAAAACTTATATTCAAGTTCTCTCATTTTCCAGTTGCTTCCTAATTATGCTGCATGCTTCTTATAAGTAACAATATTAAATAAATATCTGTGAACTCCTAGAATCAGGAAGCTTGCAATAAGATTATTCTCTTCTAATGTAAATCCAAATAATCAGCTTTTACTTAAAGTCGTACTACTTTTAATTCAAAATAATTCTGTCAGAGTCAGCGGTGTCTCTTTGGATATGCAGCAGTCCAACAGAAAACTGTTTATGCCCTTATGGCATGAAAACATCCAGTCTTTACTGTCATCTGTCCCTGAAAAAGCAACATGCACAAATTCTTCCCAGATATTTACATGCTCTTTTTAAAATTAAATTAAATTAAATTATCTTGGAACACTAAAGGAGCATTTTTCTATTCAACTCGATGACCAAATAAACCAAAATTTTGCACCTAAGTGTACACACAGAAAAAAGAAATCAGTTTTGTTCCAAAGAGATCTGGAAAAAAAATATTCCCTTACTTCTGTGAGAACACATTATTGTGGTTGTGCTGTAGCAACAGACCTGTGTGAATTAACACTTAAGTGAAAATATGAAGAGAAACACTCAAATAAACATATTTATATTTATTCATTCATCTATCTGTCTGTGCTATTGCTATATATATTCCATTGGAACTTAACTCTCAGAGGATACATTTTCATTCAGATCAGGGTTTCTCTTTGCCTCCCTTTTACTTAATGAGAACTGCTGCTAGCATTTTCCATGCATCTTCCTTAGTAAATGGCTTCTTTTATCTGTGAAAGACAGTGAATGAAAGTGATACAAAATTCCAGGACATGACACAATATGGGTTTGAATCTATTATTTAATATATTTTCATCAAGATAATTTAATTTATTGGGCTGATGATCCAATATTGATAGCCTGAGAAAATTTTATTCATATAAATTGGAGTTAAAAATTTTTCTGATTTTTTAAAATTTACATGATTTTCCTCCAAAGTTCTTGTACAAGTAATGAATCAGCATCTGTCAGGTGAGAACTTGTGGATCATTGGATGCTTATAACACTATATTAAGTGTTCATGCCCAGTTTTTGACAGCAGAAGGTCTCTATGAGGAGAAGCCAAAGACTGCCACATGAACCTCATCCTGGAGCAGTTGGATATTCCTGGAGGAACTGCAGCCCAAGGAAAGCCTTTGCTGGAGCAAGGCGAAAGGGTGAGATTGAAGGAGCAGCAGAGAAAACCCTCTATGTACCAAATGTAACATGCCCCATCCATTCTGCCAGGGCTTGGACCAGGAATGGGGAATGGAGGAGTGAAATTGAGCAGGGAAAAGAAGGTGGAAAGGCTGCTTTAATGTTTCTCTTTGTTTCTCACTACTCAAATCTACTTTAATTGGCAGTAAAATAATTTTCTCCAACTCTAATATCTTTTGTTCATGATGGTTACTTGTAAGCAGTCTCCACATCTTTATCTAGATCCATGAGTTTTCTCATCCTGTTTTCTCCCCTTTTCCTGATAAGGAAAGGCTAGAAGTGAGTAGCTGGGTGGGCATTTGACTGTTTGCTAAGTATGCTCCCTCATCCTTCCCATCCCCCCCGAAAACAGAGGTGTTAACTGTGGAAGTCTGGCTCACATTTAATATCATCATCATCTTCCTAGAGATACTACTTAGATACCTTACCAATATCTTATTGAAAAAGTTGTGATCTGATTCAGCCTTGCAGATTTTGCTAAAGCAGTGGGTACTCAGAGCAGAGACCTAGAAGACACTAAATCTTCCAGATTTCCCACTGAGTGTTTTGTGGCCCATGCTATCCATACTGAACACCTCACTGGCCTTGGAAGCACGGACATGGTCTCTCAGGTAAGGAAACTCAAAGATCATCCCTGTAGCAGAGAAGACAGTGCAAGTTTGGTGTTATATAATTCTGACCTGTTGGCAAACCTGCCTTGCCTATGTATGGATGTCAGAGGGCTTAAAACAATTAAAGTCTAAAGAAGGTTTAATAAAATGCATAGAAGTACTGACTTGTGCTGTACTAATATAGCTACATAATCTGTATTTCTTACTATATAGTCCAATGTGTTATATTAATTAGAGCCTTTAACTGGAACCTTAGTCTAAAGGAACTGGATTTATTCTTCTACTGTCTCCCGACAAAATAGAATAACAATTCCTTGGGATGAAAACTCTGAAGAACAGCTGAAGGAAAGAGGCTGGTTCAGTTTGGGGCAGAGGCAACTTGGTGGGGACCTGACAGCAGCCCACAAGCACCTGCTGACAGATCACTGTGCTGTTCTGTATGTCATGAAATTAATGAAAAAAACCCACATCAATCTTTTGAGGAAGATATGTAGTATTTTTTGGCCCCTTTGGAGCTAACACTTCAATAAATTTCCAAATCTATCAACCAAGTCCTTCAAATTTGTGGAAGAGTTTCCAGATGGAAGTTCTCTTAACAGTTTCCAAGCTATTCAGTCTTGGTTTGGATCTCATGTGGCCTCTATGGCATCACTACATCTCAGCTGCAGTTAAAAGCATCCATAATAGTGCGCTAAAAATCATACTTTCCCCTCCTGCAGTACTTCAGGTGACCCAAAGGGCAGGACATCACTGAAGCTTAGCTCCACAGTTCTGAAAGTATTGGATTCAGTAATTGGATGCTGTAACTAAACCAGCAGTATCTTTTTGAAATTAAAGGAAACCTATGAACCTAAGAAAAGCACATATCTCTCTCCATTTCTTGGTGTTACAAATCCTGCATTACAGCTCTCTCTTTGGTTTCAGACACTGTGAGCCTACAATGTGGTGTTGAAATTCCCTTCACAAAGTCAATAAACAGCAATTTACTTTCTCAAGAAATGTGAGCATTTATCTGAATAAATAAATTAATCCCTGATGCTGCAATCTGAGATAAAATGAGATGGATGCATAAAATCTGGATGCATTTTATTGGCTTACAGTTTTTCTTCTAAGTATATCAGATTTTTTTTAGTCTGAAATATCTTTCAATGAGAGTACTTGAACTAAAAACATTAGCAGAAAATTAATCATAACACAAGTTCTACCTAGTAAATAGAATACCTTTCAGGCTACAGCTCTAGTGCATTCAGATAAGGATCCAAACCCACAATGCATCATTTATTTAATTAGTTTCAAATGCTATGAGACTGATGTAAAATTGTTTTCTTCTACAAACACATTAAGAAGATGAGATTTTGGGCCGATAAATATGATAGCTTCTCTCTACCTGTTTCAGTAAGGTTTGCTTTCAGCTGAGGACACCAGCAGACTCAAGAAGGAAGTATGGGGTGTGGTTTGCCCTTTCTTTTTTCTCAAAAGCTGTTCTGGTCAATCTCCAGAATAGTTGCTTAAAGTATGCAGAATTTTTTATGAACATTGCATTAGCTCTCTTTTTCTAAGGTTTTTAAAGGAAACAGTAACAATTGATATAGAAAGTTGTCCCCAACAGAGCAAGACTGAACTTCAGCTGGTAAGCATTCAGGATCAATTACATCAAAATATTCTAAACCAAATTCTCTGATTTGAAGTTCAGATATAGTTTAAGTATACAGGTTTCATTATATTGCACTGAGATTTAAGATTGCTTAACATTATTTTGTGGAAGGCTAGAACTCAACCTTACTTTTTATCATTTTCCTGAGTGAAAGCCAAAGTGAACTTTTCCACCAGCCAGACTGTGAGTCAGAATAAATGACACTCCAGGAAACAATATATTTTCATCTTGGTGAAATTAACTCAGTGTATTCCCTAGATCCTTTACTTTTGTGGCAGCTATCAATTTATCTTAATTAACACAACCTGGACTGGACTGATTATCAGTCCTATGCATATGGAAATCATTCCTAGTAATCAATATATAAATAGATAGACTTTCTTATTCTACAAAATTATTTTTTTCAATTAACAAAATAGTTTGATAGATTTTCAACATTTGTGGAAATCCTTTTGATACCAATTTTGGTTAAAATCTTGCATCTCTAATAGAGTTTTATGGTGTCTCTAATCACCCTTATGAGTTTTTGTCTTCCACATAAATAATCCTTAGAGAAGGATGCAATTTCTTCCATTAACTTCATTTCAAAAAGACTTTTTCAAATATGTTTAATTGTACTTAAGTCAGCTTGAACCTTATCAGTGAATTTTAAAATTGTATACAGTTATACACATGAAATTTTCAGTGACTTTTCCAATTTATTAATTAAAACAGTCAGGGATTTTTTTTTGTTTGTTTATTTCAGCATTCTATCCAGTGGGATATGTAACTAAGAGCAGACTTTATTCAGCTGTGGTTTTTTTTATTTCCAGAATCTTTGCCTACAAGCATCTTAATTTCCTGAATGCCATGAAATCTGTAATTTTTACTGCATTCATAATGAAAACTGTTCATACTCTGTATCATACCCACAGGATTCATTGAACTGTCACACTTTACTCAGAGTTGTTTACTGGCACTCCTGTAGAAATTAAAATCACTAAAGTCTTTTGAAGTCTTGCTAATTTTTTTTTATTAAGGTTCATCACAGTTCTGGTCACACTCTAAGCTTCCTGCAGCTGCTACTGGTCAGGTTTCTTGAAAGCCTCTGGTCTTCCTGAGGTTTCTGAAAAGTGCTCTTGTCAAGAAGTTGAATCCTCCTCTCTTAACCCATATGGAATGGATAATTGAATAAAAAATTGAAGAAGTTCCATTAGCTGCCAATGTTGGGGTTGTTGGGTTTGGTTTGGGGGTTGTTTTCCTTCATTTTTTTTCCTGTAAGAACTTGAAAGGAATTGAAAACTTGCTCCTCTGTAAGGGATCATCTGATCTTCTGCTATTTCAGTCAGGAAAATTTTCTGTTCTCCTCTGGAAGCTTCACAATTCACTAGTGATGTCAGTGGATTAACAGGAAAGAAGTGGAGAAAAAGTTTTTATAATGTAAGGCCCAAAGAACTTGCCAATATACACCCACATGAAGTAGCTTGATGTTAAATTATTGTAATAGTTAACCAAGTTGGTACTGTTCAATAAACAGATGAAATGGTGGAAGCACATTGAGCTTTTTTCCTGCTTCTTCAGAAGAAAGCTGAAGATCTGAGATATCTTTCAGTCACATTCATGTGTTGGAGTTAGAGATTGAGAAATGTGTGAAATAAATCCACCTGGATAAGATGGTAGAGGCTAAGGCAAATCAGAGAAGAGAACTTCAGTGGAAAACAGCCATTGAGATAAAAATCGGTCTTCGGGTAACTCATCACTCATCACTCCACAGAAAATTGGAAGGCTGGAGTGAAGTATGGGAGCACAGGAAAATTCCAAGCAGAAAGAGCATGGCTTGAGTCTGAAGGGCAGATACTCAGATTGCTTGGGAGTTCCAGGAACTTACAGACCAGTTTGCTGTTGTACATCTTGGAGGAAGCAAGGCCTAATGGAATGAGCAAGTGAATGATTTCCACTGGTGTTAGAGTGGCAGGGTCTTGTAAAGATAAAAAGGAGAAGTTATATCAGAAATGGAAGGAGGTAGGGCTGAATATGAAATGTTGGAAGACTGCATTGTGCCATGCAGTAACTTCTGCTGCCAATTCTTTGTATTGTATTTGTTTTCTGTCCTGTTGACACCATGAAGGAGTGTTTTCACACTTCACCTGACAGTTATTTTAGGCCAGTGCCTGTGCCACACGGTGTCCTGGAGGAGACACAGCAGGCAAGGAGAAGCTGAATCAACATGGCCATAGCACTCTGCCCTGTTTGTCCCATCAGTTGCACCCTCAGACAAAAGCTCACATATTTGAAATGTTCATCAAAAGGGAAAGCATTTTGTTTCTGTCATGTTTGAAATGTATTTTAACCCACTGAGCAGACCAAAATGCTATTTCATGCTAATGCTTTTGCTACCTAGCATGCAAAACTGCATGCTGCTGTGTGGTGCTACTAATTTACTGGACATTAGCTGTGTTAGCTAGCTCAAAGCTCCCTATAGTAAATTATGCTGGGCAGTCTGTAAATGTTGCTTAAATTATGTTATGCTACATTCTTTTATTATACTTTTATCCTTACCAGTCCACAATAGGAGTTTTAGCCTTTTCCGAATCCTTTCTGATTTGAGTATTAAAACAAAATTTAAAAATTACAGTAGGAAAATTTCCTCTGATTGTTTTTCCAGCCCATTTTTTAAACACTGAAAATTCACCATTGTTTTCTGCATGTTAGAAAGATGTCCAGGGACAGTAATGCAGTTGCAAGTGAACACAGAGCAGCAGTTACATGGACAATCATTCATCATGGTCTGAAGAATACCAAAAGCTCAGCTAATTGGCTGATGAACCTCTGCTTTACACATTGACAAATGACACCAAACTATGAATCAGGGCATGAGTAAGCAACCAGTGGAAAATGGTTTACCTTTGAGATAGCTCAAGCCTATACAAACATTTAGTTTTGCATTCCAATTAATTTTTAGACTGAAAGAAAAGTTTATATTTGCTTGATTCAGCCTCCACCTTGTCTTCTGCATACATCTCCTAGTAAGCTAAGTAATGTCAATTTTCCCTCTTTTTCTGCTGGTGTGATCTTGTAAGACAAGTCTTAGATAAGTGCCCAGTTAGAGAAAGAAAGAGAGAAGTGACAGCCTCTTACTGGAATAATTTCCCAATGGAAAATACAATTTTTAATAAATGTTCTTCTCTTTCAAAACAGGGGAACTTTGATTTTAACCTAATTTTTAATTCCTTCAGGAAGAATAAGAATGAAAGGCAAAGTAAAAAGAAATAAAAGAAACACATACAAAAAGGAAGAAGAATTTATTAATGGATTTCAGTAAGTTTTAGGGAAAGAGAAAATACTATGTAATATCACAACACTCTGGAATTTCACCTTATAATGTAAATCATGGTCTTTCTGATCTCTGTGACACAGAAACAACTGTCAGACCCAGCCAGACTTACAGATAAAAGCAAGAAAGCTTACCTATTGGAGCATTGGAAAAAGGAAACTGTGTCAGATAAAGATCTTACCTCTCCTTGAACATACCAAAGATGCTACTTCACCTTTGTGCTAGTTTGAAAACAAACTAGTGGGAGACACCAAGTCAGAATAACAATTTAATAGGGAAATAAAAAGAGGGGGAAAGGGAAAAAAAAAAAACAAAAAAAAACAAAAAACAAAAAAACAATAAAAGCGGATAACACTGGGTTAAACTGACAGAGTTAGGATACAACCTGGCACCCTGTTAGTCAGGGTGGTGGTAGCAGTCTGGTAGAATGGTGGCTGCAGTCCTCCCAAAGTGGTGATCCTGTAGAAACAAAGGGTCTGCTCCTCCTCAGAAGGTCCAGTGGTAGCTGTGTAGCTCCTGTCCTCTGGAAATCCAGTGGAAAGGCGTTGCCTCTGGTGTTCAGAGTCCCAGATTATATCCACGATGGGATGCTTGGTTCCTCCCTCTGGGTGGAGCATCTCACAATGGGGTAATGAGTCATGAGGCAAAGTGTTGATTAGGCTCATTAACAGAAGATAGTCCGGAGGGAGTTATCTCTGAGTCAGGCGGCAGGACAATGATGGGCCATTAACAGCAAGATAGTCTGGGGGGAGGAGGCAAGGAAACACTGCCCCACCTGGTTTCAACGGCTCCTGAGGATGGTAATAGAATACACTGCAATCCAGGACAACCTTGAAAACATAGTTTCTTTAATTGAAATTAATAATTTATCATTTTCTTTCTATAATACTTCTTAACACTTTATAGCAAGCTCCCCTGCTTTGAACTTGAACCAATCCCACATAAAGTTACACACATTTCAGCTTCTCAATGAACATACTGTTTAAGACCATGACAGGAATATAGCTCTAAAAATGACTGTCTGCAAAACTGGCCAGCTTCTCTGTCTCTTATTCTATGGAATAATATATCAGAACATCTGAATTCTTAATAATTCCCCTTTTCCGAGAACAGTACTTCATTTTACTTTCCCCAAAGGAAGTAAACTCAAGTACAATATTGTAGATGGGTTTGTGATCCATAGCCAATGCATTTAACCAAACTAGGAAGGAGGATGCAATTTATCTGAGACATTTATTTCCTATTAGGCATTTGCAAGCATCTGTTTCAACACACCTGCTCTTTTTGAGAGTGAAGTATGAAGTCAATGGGACTGCCTAGGTATAACAGAGTCTTTTCTGAATAAAAGTGCTATTAGGGTCCCTTTCTATTTTGCCATTGCTATTAAATTAATTAATTACAGTAATTCACAGGTATAAATTTCAACAATCAATCTTGAAACAGGAACAGATTAAATATCTTTATATGGAAGTGAAACTTGTAAGTTAATGAGTCATTTTCACATGAACTCCCATTCACATTGATTTTGTGTCTCTCTGCCATAGAAATAGGGTTTGCCAAGATATGTCTGTTTGGACCAGCTGTCTCATTGCATATAAAACACATGTTCCATTAAAAAGCGGATTTTTGCTGAGCCCATTCAAATATGCATTTCAAAGTTGGTCCTAGAATTGTCATTCCCTGTTGCTTTAACAAAGGAGCTGATGAGAGACTGTGAGTTTATTTCTTCCTTTTTTTTCTACTGAAGAGATTATTTTGGTCAAAGAGTAATATTCTTCTCTACTAATGTCAGAATGGGAAAGAACTCAGAAATTAGTTATTGACCTTGCACAAGGCCCTTGCAGAGACAGTAGTGCTGTATTTATGCAGTGGCTGGTTTTTTTTGTCTGAGTGTCCCAAAAGTCTCATACCAAGAAACAGACCCTTACAGAAAAAACAAAAGAGTAGCCAAACAAGAGAAACAAGGAGTAGAAGGGGATGAAGTGCAGTGATGGCCTGGAGACACCTCCATATCAGACTAGTGCTGCAAGAACAGATGTCTCTTCGAGTGGCAGTGGAAGCTGCTGATGATTCTGATCTATTGCAATTAAGTAAACATTTCAGAAGATAAAACACTTACATTCAAACAGAAACCCTCAGAGTTATCTGAAACTATATTTTTATAGTTCCAGAAGCCTGTTGTTGAGAGACAAAGCATCTTACTGTCTTAAATTATGTATAGATTATATATGCGGCTAAATTACAGTTACTAATCATACTGGATTATCATAGAATGGTTTGGGTTGGAAGGCACCTTAAATAGCATCTAGTTCCAATCCCACTGCCACATGCAAGGACACTTTCCACTAGACCAGGTTGCTGCACCATCCAACCTGGCCTTGGACACTTCCAGAGATGGGGCACCCACAGCTTCTCTGGGCAACCTGGTCCAGTGTGCCACCACCCTCATAGTCAAAAATTTCTTCCAAATATCTAATCTAAACCTACTCATTTTCAGTGTAAAGCCATTCCCTCTTGTCCCATTACTACATGACCTTGTAAAAAGTCCCTCTCCAGTGCTTTTGTAGGCCCCTGTAGGTAGTGGAAGGTGCTTCTCACAGCTTTCTCTTCTCCAGGCTGAACAACTACAGATCTCTCAGCCTGTCTCCACAGGAGAGGTGCCCAGCCCTCTGAACATCCTTATGGCCCTTCTTTGAACTCAGTCCAACAGCAAATGTCATGTAGACCTGAAGCAGATTTTCCAAACTGGAATTATTGAATAACCACACTCACAGCTCAGAGTGATAAAAACACAGCTTTTTTAATTTGACTCTCAAACTTCATCACCTAGGCTGTTAAATTTGCTTTGTCTGACTTCAGAGTAAGTTTTCTGCCCTGGAATATATGAGTGCATCTATTTACTATGGGTTTTTGCCATGTTGCATTAAAACTAAAAATATATTATCATTGAGAAACTCTATTCTGCCAAATGGAGGAGAGTGAAAAGAACTCACTACAGCTAGGATAATTGTGGTTTTTTTATTATTTAGTATGTATCCAGGAGAGTTTATAGCTGGCTACAAAAAATGTGTAAGGTAATAAACATGCTTTTAAAAGTCACTGTTTTTTAACTAATAGGATTAATAATTGAGAACATTAATAGGACATTGTAGCAAGGCTCTCAAGAGCCAGGAAGTCAAGGAAAATTATTCATTTAGTTGTTGCAGTAATTTAGTTAATTAGATTTTCTTTGCTCTACTTAATTTTTTTTCTAAAAAATATTTTCTTTCTGGTTAAATTAATTCTTTACATAAATATGTGATAGTGAGAGCAGAAAAATATGTATTTTCCATTAGAAATTCATATTCAGTGTTAATGAAAATGCTTTTTTTTATTTGAGGAATAAACGATATTACTTTCTGTACCATCATGATCTTAAAAATAAGAGGGTTGTGAAAAAATTATCTGTTGAATAAAAATAAAATGAGAAGTCTCTTTTTTCTGCTCTATAGTGGTATGTGCTTAGCCTAGTAATGTATTAAGCTCATTTTTGTTATGGCAAAATTAAACAAAACCCCAAATATTTATCAGTTCATGCTTGTGCTGAGCTCGTGAGAGTTGCTCTGGCCGTGCCCTCTGTGAAGATGCCCGCTTGGATAACTGAGCTTGGTATATTTTTGGGATCTTACCAAGAAACCTCTTGAAAAGCCAATCATCCAGAGATTTTCCATTGCAGTTAAATGCAGAGCAAGTTACTCGTAGAAAACTGGCCAAGATTAATTTTCTGCAGTGATTTTTTGAAACGTATTAAGATAAAGAGACAAGATTTTATTTTGTGACCTATTATAGAGTTGTTTATTTTTTATTGTTATTTGTTTTGTATATAGTGTTTATTTTTCTGTCATATTTCTATCTAGCAATTATGGATGCAAATCAATTAGCAAAAATCTTTGCTTGGGAATATTACTGGATGCTCAGACTGTGTGGAAAATAATATCTCACCCATATGTTCTTATGTGCTCATGAAGAGGCTCCTCCTCCTCTCTGCGCTATCACAAGCCATACAAGGCATAGCTTTTGTGTAAAAGAAAGCTTTGAAATTGTTAAAAAAAATGAAGTTCCAGACCTTCATGACACTCAAAAAAGTAAAAATTAGCCATTTCACCTGGTGGAATCAATGAAGAAAAAATTTGCATTGCCACATTATCAACACAATGGCCATCACGGTCTTTCATAGCAAAAGTCCAAAGCCAAGAAAGTTGCCATCTCTGTGGAACTCACTTTGTTTATTCCAAAGAGAAGGAAGTTTGACATCCTACCCAGGGAGTGGGGTGGAAATACAGCCTGCTGAAATATGTGGTCCTCCTGTCATCCTCCTGAGGTTATTTGTCCTGGAAAAAAAATGCTTCACTTGTTTTCTTATAGTATTTCAATTGAGATTGTTCGCAAAATATTCTTTGTAAAGGAAGACTGATGGTTTCAAATTTTTGGTCTTACTGAATTAAAAGGCGATGAACATCATTAGAGCTTGTTTTTTTCACCAAATACAGACATTTAAAATCTCTTGCCTTGGTGTTCTTCTTGAAAAAATGGAGGAGGATGGAGGTTTGCTTTATGTCTCCTGTCCCCTTTTCCACTTAAGGGTCAAAACAACAGTTTCAAGGGTTTCATATGCATTGTTAGTATGAAGTAATTTAATAGGACATTTGAAGCTATAGCAATTGCTTTTAACACATAGGGAACGTTTTTATTGAAAAAGAAATACTAAAATCAATATAAAAGAAATAAACCAGTTGAAAAATAAATTAAAACTGAAATTTGTAGGTTGGAGATAAATGAAGAAATTGGTTTCTAACACAATTTAATGTAGAGAAAAAGAAAGGTATGTAAAGAAAAATTTTTGAAGTATATCAGAAGATAAAAACCAGTGACTTGGAAGAATGATTCCTGGAAAAATAATATGAAATAATATATCTATCTAAAAACAGACAGCAGATCTTTTTCACCTGGACTCATGCTGACTATAAAAAGTACACCAAACCCATTTCTACAATGAGTCTGGAAAAAAGCAGATAGAAACCAAGAACATATAATCCAGCAACAAGATAGAAAAGAAAAAAAATAGGCAAGCAGTATGAGAACATATATCAAAAGTATGAAAACTTATTTACTTCTACACAAATAGAAATCAGAAAAATCTTTTCTATTTGCTTTTCCAGGTTCTACTGTGAAAATGTAAAAGAGAAATGGTATCTGTAATGACAATACTATAAAGTATGAGCAAAATATGCTGTCCTGCAAGAAATTCAAACAAGGAGACAAAGTACATAGATTTTTACATTACAAGAAGTCTGAGACTCTTGGCTTCTCTAGAATAGAAAAATTGAAATATATAATCATCTATATAAAATATTTTAATTGAGAGCAAGACTTATCTAGTAATACCAAAGACATGCAGTCATGTAAAATTTGTCACCTGGAAAGTATGTCCAAGTGTAGAAACAATGAGATCAAATATTTTAGGATTTAATCTTTACTTTTAGGTAAAACCTAAAAGTTAGAAATATAGTACCCCCATTGATACTAGTTCTTTTGGTTTATTTCCACCTCTTATTTCAGACTAGCTGCGTAAGTAGATCTCATCCCTTCAGGCTAAGGTTAGAAGCTTATGTTATTAAACAGCCAGTTCAGAACCAGCTCGTTTCCTATACACCTAGGGATTTCAAAGGATTTTCCATACAAGAGATGAACCAGGAAAATAAAATAATACAGGCTCCAAAGACTATAGAGTTTTGTCCAAAACAGACCAGAAAGGTCAGAAGTAATAAACTGAGGTAAATACCACATCCTAATGGTTTTGACCATCTTACATTACACTAAAAAATTCCCGGTTATTTTCTCCAATAAAGTGGCATATTGAGTTTAATTCCAGTGAAAAGGTTACATGCTTTCTAATGAGGTAAGGTAGAATTGTTTTCTCATCAGTTTTGTTTTGAGGATGTACAAGTATGCACCACTGTATTGGTTTTGCTCGGCATGGTTTTTGGTAGCAGGGGGGCCACAGAGGCGGCTCCTGGGAGAACCTCCTGGAAGTTTCCACCATGTCCAGTGGAGCCAGTCTCTGATGGCTCTGAGAGACAGACATGCTGCTGGCCAAAACTGGGCCAATGAGAGAGGTTGGTAACGCCTCTGTGATGACATATTTAAGAAGAAAATCAAAACAAAGTCACAAGATTCTGGATTCTAATCAGAGAAGAGGAGGAGGTGAGAACATGTCAGGGAAAGCAACATGGTGACATCAAGGTCAGTGGAGAAGGAGGGGGAGGAGGTGCTCCAGGTGCCAGAGCTGAGGTTCCTCTGCAGCCCGTGGTGCAGACCATGGTGCAGCCGCTGTGCCCCTGCAGCCCATTGTGGATCCACATGGGAGGCAGAGATCCACCTGCAGCCCGTGGGGGAGGTGCCCGTGCCGGGCAGGTGGATGCCTGGAGGAGGCTGTGATCCAGTGGGAGACCCGGTGGAGAGAGAGGGCCCTGCTTCCAAGCCTGTCCTTGGAGGGCTGCACCCCGTGGCAAGAGAAAGCCCCAGCGCAGCAGTTTGGGAGGGCTGTGGGCCCGTGGGAGGGGCTCACGCTGCAGCAGGGGCGGTGGGGCTGCTGCTCCTGAGAGGGGACCCACGCCAGGGAAGTTCAGGAGAACTGTCTCCCATGGGAGGGACCCACGGCCTCACAGGGAAGACTCCTCTCCTGGAGCAGCAGAAGGAAATCTCAGTGATGAACTGACCAAACCCCAAACCCCCATGCCCTGTCGGTGGGAAGGAGGGAGGGGTTGGGGGGAAAAGGTATTTTAAGGGCTTATTTTACTTCTCATTATCCTCCTCTGATTCTGTTAGTAATAAATTCACTTTCTAACTTTAAGTTAAGCCTGTTTTGCCCTTGAAGTGTTTTATTCTCCCGGTCCTTATCTCAGCTCATAGAGCCTTCATTAACATTTTTTTTTCTCTTCCTCTCCCCTGCCCAGCTGTGGTGGGGGAGGGTGAGTGAGCGACTCTCGTGGGTGCCTCGCATTGGGCCAGCGTCAAACCATGAAAACCACATTTTTCAGACTGAAACATAAATTTGCTATTTTTATGCACATATTTCACCAACATCTGGCTTTACTTTGCTTTAAATGGGTTAAGACATTTTAAGACTAGCTATATTCTCTTCTTTCTTGTATTCACTGGAAGTTGCTCTGGGATGTGTTCATTTACTTAATGAAATTCTTTCTTGCTATATCTAACACAATTCATCACCCACAGCAACTTCCTACAGATGATTGAATGGAATTTTTTTTAAAATTCAGTAATAGATTCTGCATTCATTATTAGTATGTATTTAAATGTTGTCCTAAGCTTACAAAGACACACAGAGAAAACGCTGAAAATTTGGGTAGATATTAATGTTTATATTAATTCCTTCAACTTTTGTCCATCACCTCATTGCAGAATGCCAAATGTTTACCTCACCAGAAGTTCAAGCTAGCAAAACTGTCAAGAATTTGTTTTGAATGAGTCCAACAAAATTCCTGTGCTCTCAGTCAAACAAAGCCATAGTAGAGCAGTACTTGTGGGGCAATTCTTAAGGTGAGAGGGAGAACACATTTATTATACAACTGTCCTCCTACCTGTGGTCTGAAATACAAAATGTGTCAGGCAATCTATGCAAAAGTGACCTATGCTTTTGTTCCTTTCTAAAAGCTGTCATGTTCTCTGTAGAGGCAGACCAAGTGCATATATAGCCCTGGGAAATTATGTACTGATGCTTCCTAGCTCTGCACAGTTGGAGCTGGTTTTAGCCTTATGGCTTTTCTTGTGGGCCCAACAAGTGCAGCTATGTTGTGGATTTAGTGCTGTCCATGCGAGCAGTTGTCACTTTGCTCTTTGTCAGACCTGACAACATCATTTTTTTGCAAACAGTGAGGCCCACAGGCTTTTAGCAACTGGCAATACAGAGTGTCATGTAATGCAAGATACAACAGTCCCATGCTTCTGTTCAGTGCCGCACTCACAATTCAAATAGGAAGAAATTTAATGATGACAAGAGAGTTAAATCTATATTAAATACAATCTATATGTAATGTTCTTCTCTAAGGTAAAGTGAAAAATTAGCAACATTAAGGTACTAAAAATATTCTTATGCCAGAGCATAATGGGTCATCATATACTACACATAGGTTTAGCTTATATTAGTTTTTAATGTTGTATTTAGATAAAAGTGAACTTCATAACCCAGTAAGCACAACAACAACCAGCAAGATACTATGAAAAAAAGGGAACTAGAAAGCAGCTTAATTACTAACCAGTCTTTTCTTTCCAAATCAGATTCTGTGTTCCTATGTGATTTCCAAAACATATTTTTGAATAGTGGGGAATTTGATAAATATTTTCTGTGGAGCCAAAACCAATAGTGAATAGCACTTTTCCAGTGTCTCTAATGTTGTACTCATTTCCTTTAAAAGCTTATGTGAAATATAGGGAGGCATTTGAATTCCATACCTCATGCTAATCTGTAAGCCAGTCAATTTTAATATATCCTTTTATCCAATATATATCTCTCACACCAAGCATCCAATATCCATCATTTCTTGTGCTAAAAAACAACAGATGTTTTAAAACCCTGCAGCAAATGTTTAAACTTCCAAATGAGAACTAAAAATAAAGGCAATCAAAACACTTTGGAGGATTTAAATTATACATCAAATATAAAGCCAAGGCTCACGGTCATGCAGACTAAACAGTCCCTTTATATTCTGTTGTCTGTAGATGCAGACAGGTTACAGAGCCTTTTCCAAGCACAACAGATTTCAGAAACAGAATCACAGTGTGAAACTAAATTGAACATCCTTATTTGATATTACTGTGCTGGAGGCAAGTTGTCTGGAACGTCAAAATATCTCAATGCTCAAAATGTGCTTGTATCTTCTAAAGATAAGTATATTTTGTGTTAATCATTGAATTTACATCACTCTTCATAGCTGAGTGGAGCTCTGCAAAACACTGCAACCTAGTCCTCCTGAGAGAAGGTGGCAAAAACCCCATCTCTTACTAATATTTGTATTTGTGCATCCACTTATGTACATGTCAGTCTATCTTGGGTCTGGAGATGGGTTACCAAGATTAAGAGGACAGCAATAAGCATGCATAAAAAATGTCAGGATGAAGGACTTTTATTTGGTATTGATTTGCCAGAAATTTATTTTTGGATCTCTAGCTGCAATACAGCAAGAGAGAACTACCCATTCTTCAAAGAGCAATAGACTAGGGTCCTTCCCACATGTATATGTAGCTGCTGTGCCAAAGTGACATATATGTATCATAAATGCTAATTTTTAAGGAAAACATTTGTACAGCTTACGGCACTCCTACGTTCTCTCATCATGTCCCTCAGCTATGTGTGAAAGCTTTTTTCCTCTGTTATTTGGAAACAGATGTAGGAAAGGATACAAATTCTCTCTACTGAAGATTTAGAGGGTGAAATGCATAAATTGATTTTTAGGATCCTTAAAGTGACCTTTAGGCTTGTCAGTTCCATGTATAAGTGTCAAGGATATCTCAACAGTGTTACTTGAGAGACACTAATTTTGACACAAACAGTCCATTTCAGGAAACCCAGGTAATTATATCATGATAGGACAAAATTTGTGAGTCTTCTGAATAGTACTTAAATAGCATAAAGGAAATTTGGTGAGGTAAAATTAAAAATGGTTGCCATATTAGCAAAAAGGTAAGGATTATTTATGAGTACCTGCCATGGATAGAAACACATATTCTTTGTACTTTACAAGGGAATGCGTATTTCTGGGTATAGAAGTTCAACAGAATAAGGTTTTTTCAGAGAGGTATCTCCTGCCTGATTAAGCTGAGGGTTTTTCTTTATATCTAGTAGAATAAGCCAAAGCACTATGCACGGTGTGTTAATGAGAGGCTTTTTGCATACATTTCCCATGAATGAGGAGTGCAGGGTGAATATCATCCAACAAGTCTTTGAATTGTGTTAGGGACAATGTTTTGACTGATACATTTCACAGATACTTTGTGAAACTGAGCTTGGATGGGTCCAGACTGTCAGAGAGCACTCTAAACCAGTGACTTTGAGGTGAGTGCATGGACTAGGAAGATACTAGAACTAGGGAGATACATGCACTATCAACAACACATGTTAAAGATCCTGCAGTAAGCAGTTAGTATGTCCTTTATGCTTACAGCTTTAGAGCAAGTTAGGAAAGCCATATTACCACTCACAGAAATATTGCTACATTATGGATTTAATTCCCATATGGACAGTGGTATCCCACAGATATTGGCTCACACAATATGTTCTTCCATTCTGACATGTGAAGCTCATACTAGATATCACATACTTAGGGTTGAGACCTTGTTTTTGTATGTTATTCTGCTCTTTGCCTAGTGTTTTTTCCTAAGAGTAGTGCTTCTACTAATAAAAAGTACTAGATGGCAGCAAAATGCTTTTAAATAGTTGCTGTACTGTCATCACAGCCTATATCCATTTATCACACCCTGCCTGTGCTCCCACTCTCAAAAGAGCATATTACTTCTACTGTTGTATTCTTGGCTCCCTGTTTGGTGACCCCACTCTCCTGCTGCACCATTCTTATAGATGTCAGAGGATCATAGACAGAGTTTGAATAATAAGGATCGCAGTGCTGAAAAAAAATGATGTATTGTGTGAGAGATTTCTGAAGTGATCTTTCTATGCCACCATATTAGGCCAGCCTTAGCTGCCAGCTTCAGATCCTGCATTTCAAGACAAGGTGGGATACAGCAAGAAAAAGAAGTCTAGAAATCAGTGCATCTGGTCAAAATATATGATCTTAGGGGCAAGATTGAAGGCATTAAGTGGGCCGGTGTGAGCTGCGAAGCACAGGAACATAAAAAGTAACTAGAAAAAGGCAAGGAAATGGACACATCAGGAACCAGTGGGTTCACAGTGCAGCAGAGCTGAAAACAGGGAAAACTTTTTAAGCGTAGGGAGATCTTAGCACTGAAAAACTGGAATATGCATCATAAAATTGATGTAATTCAAGATTAAACAAATTTCCACTGTTCAGAAATACATACTTTGGGGTCCCACTTGGAGGAATGTGATATCTACATAATGCATTGAGTCATATACCCATTTTGATAAGGCCAGTGCAGTTGTGGGTGGAGACAGCCTAACCCTTCAGAGTTGTCTGCCTCTGACAAAGGAGGAGAGTTAAGGCAGTGTAGATAATCTGTGTTAAACTGTCAGTGTGCTAAAATCACCACAAAGAACAAGCAATCAGTATTGAATCACCTGGCTGCAGATTTCACAATCAACTAATGAATGAAAAGAGTTGGGGTATCATATGTTTTTGTGGTTCATGCCATCTGTTACTTCTTTGTAAACAAACAAGTGCCTGCAGATGATTGTTTCTTCTGATTTTGTGATTTTAGAGGCAGTAGAAACTGACAACAATATTTTTGTCACTTTATTCCTCATGGGGTCTTTCTGTCTGCCAATAACAATGAAAGGTAAATGGCAGCCCCCTCAGGTAACTGAGATGAAGTGCAAAGCCTTTGAAAGATGAAAAAGCTCAGCCCCTAGCAGGCTGCCACAATAACTTAGGAACACTGCTTCTACCCTTCAGTCTTATTTCACATCCTGATATCTGCATCATGGAAATTGGTCCAGAGACTGGGAAACAGCATGGCAAGTGCTAGGACACCTGGACCCTCCTTCTGTTTTTTTGCTGATTTGCTTTCCAAAAAAAAAAAAAAATCTATAAATCCAAGAAGCTATGAGAATTCCCACATAAAGGTGTTTGAAAGCATGAAGGGAGCCGCAGAAATAACAGCAGAGTGAGCATGGTGATATATATTACTGTTCACTGTGGAAAGGAATCAGGAGCTGCTTCTCTGTGTTGTGTGAGGCAGTTCACCACAAGGAAAGTCATTCTTTAGGGCCAGTGGCTAAGGATCCTGGTGTGGAAAAATTATTGTACCCCTGCACAGCAGTGAAGCTTCAAATTATACTGCTGACCAGGCTAGGGTAAAAGCAAATGCTTTGAAGGTTCAGCAGGTTTAACGTACAGAATAGCAGGGACCTCTTGCTATCTGTGTGGTCAGTATAATCTTTCTTTTTATCCTTCCTATCCTCATATTTTTCCATACAGAAAAAATAATGGTCATTTGTGGCTGTCAAAATTAAGGTGGTTCAAGGTTGGTTCAAACATACTTGGGATTAGGCAGACATGCCTTATCATTTCTAAGACACTTTGCACCAGAAAAACTTTCCTGGAGTATGAAAATACATTTCAAGTCTCAAATTCTTTCCTCCTAATTCATTCAGACTGTGCCCATGCTTTACCTGTTTCAGTAAATAAACTTGCATGTCAAAAGTAGGGGAATGCAATTATGCATTCCCTTTTTTTCTTTTCTTTCCCATCCATATCTTACCAGTTTTACAAGACATTTTAGTGTTGTCATAAGAGCAGAAAACATAATTTTGAGGAACTTATGTAGAGGAAATTATCTTTTCTCACAGACAAGATTTCCTTAACAGCTCAACCCCAGGTTTCCCAGAGCAGAGTCTCAAACGTCCAAATCCTTAAAATTGTTTAATCTTGTAATAACTAAATATCCAAATAACAGCTCGAGCTAGTCCCAAGGAGGGACCCTGAACAAAGGAAGCCCTGAGCATACCCTCACAGTCTGAGTGGGAGAAAGTCTGGGGGTCGGTAAGTCCTGCTGTATCTCTGAGTGCTCGGACACCTGGCTGGGCCACAGGTCCCTGTGCCCTTTGTTCTGGAAAGGGTCGGCCCTTCATGGCCTCCTGCCTGGGTCTTCCATCACCCAGAGCTCAACCTGCAGCTCCCACTGCAGCTGCTCACCATGATACCTGCACTGAAAGAATTCCTCAACAAACAGGACAAAAATGTTTCAAAATTTTGATGGGTTTTTTTTGTAGATGAGTTTTTTGTTGTTATATCTGCATTGTCGCAGTACTATTGACTCAATTCACAAAAGGATTGTTTAGACATCTATTTTAAAATCTTCCCAAGGATATAGAGTCTCTAGAGAGTTCACAGAGTAGGTTAATCTAAAGTAATAGACTGAAGTGACTGTCTCCCACAGAGCATCTCTGGGGACAGCCTACACTCATCCAACAATCTGCAAAGAGCTGGCACATTTTCTTGGCTGACATAGAAAATGAAGAAATAACTCTTTGGCTGACTGTCTCCTGCTTTTTCTTCACAGCTGAGCAGCAATCATGTGACTGCTTCTGGCATATTTGATAAGCAGAAATACAGCAGCTGTTTCATACACAGTAGGCATCCTGTGGACATGACTACCTGCAGACCCAATCTTTACATGAGAAACGGAGTAAAGTTAATTAGAAAAGACTGCTTGAAAAAACTTAGAATGTAGTAACAGCTGAGAAATTCAAAAGGAAGTAAATTTGCCTGGTATATGTAAACCGAAGTCTACTGGAAGAGAAAACTGAAAAAGAGAGATTTCAAAACACATCTGTTAAAGGAACTTAATAACGCCTAACTCACAGCCTTACTTATTTGGATGGGAAAAATTCAGTAAGTAAATCCCAAGCCTTTCACAACAGAAAAAAAATCCTGGGAGTGGAGGAAGAGCTGCTGAAACTTTGATTCTCTCTTCTTCTCTAACTCTTCTTAATAATCAGAGGAGAATAATCAAAGGAAGAATGCAGACATTGTGGAGGAATTCTGTGTTTTTGCTAATATGGAAAAAGGCCATATAGAAAAAGTGAAGAAGTAATACACATAGACGAGAAAATAAAATGTATTATCCTCTCTTGTCCAGTCTCAATCTCTGCAAGAATTAACTGCTTAGTATTACCCCACTGACAGATATTTTACTGCAGTTGTTGGCACTGAGGTTGAATTCTTACTCATGTATGAATTCTGAAATTCAAATGCAGATAAATATCAGAAACTATTTAGTTATATAAAGAAAAGACATGTAACTATTCTTCCTCCAGACCTATCTGTGCCGTGACAAGAGGTCCCATTTTTTGCCAGGGATAATCTGTGCCTTAAGAATTAGTCTGTTCAGACGTTCAGTCCATTCAGTGTGTTTTGTTGTTATGATCATCAGAGGGAAAAGTAATTTTATTATCTTCCCAGGATGAAATCACTTCATTCCCCAAACCGCCTTTGTGCTTGTCACCAGATTTTGAAACTCAGATGCTGTTCTCATCTTCACCTGAGTCATTAGAGACTACAGGAATGCAGTGAAGATTGCTTTCTGCCTCAGTTGTAATGGAATATGCGGCAGCACAGATGGGACAATGTATCAAACATTTACTGCAGATACTTTTTTTCTGCTGGATTAAGCTTTTATCCTTGGTATATGTCTTTGGTCTTCTATGTAATGTTCAAACATCAAAACAAATAAAGAACTTTATTGATTTCCCACGAGCTGTTTCTAAATTCATGATGCCCACATGCTAGAGTTGATCATTTTACAACCCACAGATTATTGAAAAAAGATTTTTTTTAAGCCTGCATGCTCAGGAGATGTTATATTCAAGTCAAACACTGTAAGACATGCTCTTTTCTTGATTTATTATAGTCCTACTCTTCAGCTTTTCATGCTGGTAGTTATAGCAAAGAAAATCATGTGCAGAGCAAAAAATTACAAGTCTTATTCTCCACCTATATTTAAATCAACTTGTGCTTCTGTCTTTCTAAGTGTGAAATCAATGGTTATACACCTAATTCTCTAGGAAAGAAAAAAGATGGAAACCATAAAATTCTACCAACCTGGGTTGTTAAGAAGCTGGCAACACAAACCTTTCATCATTTAACATATGAAGGTACTGCATTACCTTGTCCACCAGGACTCTGAGTTTCTTTTCTACCCTCAAGAGAATACTGCCACAGAAAAAAAGTGTTTATGCCTGAGCATAAAATCAGTATGAATTTTCTAGAGCTCTGAGTCACATAATTCCCTATTTTCCCCATGATGGGGTTACTTCTTGCATGGTTACCATGTCCCCATCAACAGGGAGTGTTGGTGATAGGTGCATAGAGTGTCTGGAGAGGAAAAGAGGCAAGGATTCCCAGTAGAGACAGAAATAGAAAGGGCTATGAACAGCATAGTCTGTAGTTCTTCATACTACAAAATCTATAGCTGTAAAAATTAGAAATCTTGTTTTATATTAATATTTATAGTTGTAATTAAAACCCCCTAAGTTTAATTTTTAGAATATAAAATAATATTAATTTTAGAATATTATTAGAATTTAGAATAACATGATCGCTCTTATTTCATTTATTTTGGGCCACAAATATTCTTTCTTTATTTTTAGCTTGTGGTTGTTTCATCTCTCTAGTCAATATTTCCATGATGAATTTATGTTGGAAAACATAGTTCCAAAACAGATACCAAACAAAAATGCATTATTGTATCAAAGCAGTATACACCAGTTTCTCTTCTGATTTGTTGTCAATTCTGAACAAGCAGAATTTAAGAACAAAACTTCCGTATGTCTGTAATAAAATATGGAATTCAACTTTTCTTTTTAACAAAGGCTTTGAAAGATGTCATTTCCACCCCCAATAAAACCAAACCAAACAACAAAAGAACAGTAGCAGTGAAATTATAAAAAAAGCTCTACATCTGCTTTTTTTTAATATCTAATCTAGTGTTCTAGAATAATATCAGGATACCTTTGTATACGCTTTTCTAAATTAAATAATAATGTATGTTTCTTTAATACAGAAAACCCTGCACTCTACCTTATTTTCTGGTAAACTTTAATCAGATTCAGTATAATTATTGAACAAACTTCCCTATTCTCTATTTCAAATTCTCATTTAATTTCTATTGCAGCAGAAGATTCTGGCTCCTCTGAATCACTGCGAATAATAGCTTCCAAACCTTGCAATTTCTCCTAACTACCATTCTGTGAATTTAAAAGGAAGTACATGGATCAAATGCCTAGTAATACCTCTGTGTATTGTCTGTAGACTTTTATACATCTTTGCAATTTAGATAGTATATGGCATATAATTTAATATCTTTACATAGACATAAAGGAAATTATTTCTTTTGGGACTTCCTTGAAAATATTGAGAAAAGGTTAGCTAAAGATTGATTGCAAAGTAAGGCAATGTAAATCAATATTCTGTATTTAAATCTAGTAATGGTTACAACATGATTATTTAATTTGCTACTTTATCTCAATGAAAGCATGAAAGCTTATGTATCTATTTTAAAGGATCTAAATTAAGATTAAAATAAGGCTGCATTTTCTCTAGGCCAGGTTGTCTTTGAGATATTATATTACTAGACTAAGAAAAAATTTTTCACCTTTAGAAACAGATTAAAACATTATAAACTAGTATTTCAAAACACAGCTAAAGACAGATCTTTATTGTAAACTAGACAATTTTACCAAAAAAACAGTTGCAGCACAGATCTTTATCTCTGTTTTATAACGAACATTTATCAAAAGCAGCATCAGTTTGGATTCATATAATATTAAATTGCAATAGAATAGTTATTAAAAGGAATCTTACAGTTATGCTTAGCAGAATAAGGAGTTATAAATTCAGATTAAGGATTTCAGACACATGTATTTGTCACTGAAACCAGGCTTTATCCTTTCACAGTCTCCCCATGAGATGGCCTGCATTGAACCAAAATTGAAGAGAAATAAATGCATGCTGCGCTTGTACAAATTCCCAAGACTCAGCCATTCAACCAGACACAACAACTCCATTCAATTTCTTTCCAAGATGGGATTACTCCAGCCAAACTAATAATTTCTCTGTTGGAATTGTATCCTGTCAATTTGAGAGGAAAAAATATTTTTGTGGAATAATGTTTTTCTACAACATTATGAGGATGGTTACCATGAAAGGTTATTCAAGAAGTGCAATTTTCTTGGTGTGAGAGGAACTCAGGCCTAGCATACAGAGATGTTTGAGTTGAAGGCTGGGTTACATCTAGTGGCATCTGTTTTTAACCCAAGTTATACCCTGACATATAATCCACATCAAGCTCTCTTTTTCAATCAAGCAGAGGCAGAACAAGTGTACTTAATGCTCAGGAACAGTCTCTGAGTCACACAGCAGAAATAATGGAATGGGTTCACAGCTCTTCAGACTAATAATAAATAAAAAGTTATCTTCTCCACTCTTGCAAAAGCATCCATTCTTAGTTGCAACTTTACTACTGACAACTTAAAACATCTCTACTGTGGAAGACAACCACTTAGGACTGCAAAGTTCAGTAGCCATTTTGGCCAGGAAGGGAAGGTGGAGGGTTGTTATCTGGTTTTTGTCTTAACACTATCACCCGAAGCACAAGGACAGCATTTTCTCTTTGGAAAAGGGAAGAGTCTAGACAAAATGGCATTTTGCATTCCAATCCTTAGCCATGAGAAACTATGCTAGTTTGAAAAACTCTTGTGCCTAAAATGTTTGTCCCCCTGACCTGCATGTACGTACACATTAATTCTGAACTGAAATTTTCCCTTCAACAAGCTGATTGCTTAAGGCTCCAATGGGAAGGAGTCATTCTATAAAAATGTAACCCTAATTCAAAAAATACCTTTGAAAGTCTGAAAAATGCTAGCTAAAATCACATTGACTGTAAAAAAGTCTCTTTTTGAAAAGCTTAAAAGCGACCTGAGAAATTCTCAGTGATCTGGGTCTACCTCTGTGTATATTCATTACAAAATCTCAGTTGTTAAAGCTCCCACATTAAACTGAATTTTAATTATCCACACAGTTTTCTGAGAAAGTTAGAGGGAGACCAGTTGGAATAAACACTTTCACACTCTTTGATATTGGCAACTGAAATAGTTTTTGAAAATGTTTTTTGGCTAGAGAAGACACACTTGTTATGTCTAATGCTCCCTACATTTCTCTGGCAATAAAATAACACTATCACATCCCAAAATACCCTATAGGAATAAAACCATAGGGCACGAAAGAAATAATTTCAAAAATTATCTGTACTTCAAATGTAGACTTGCTTCTTGGTAAAGAATGAAATGGAGAGGAAAAAAAGATGTTGACAAGCAATTTTGTCACTAATTTTCAATTCAGGAGCTTGGTAAAACATGCATTTTTACTACAAGCACAGTATAAGAATAAGGATGCAGACAGTTACTAATTGCTCTCTTTTTAAATGAGTACATTTATGGGTGTCACTGCTAATTGTCATGCCATCATTTAGTCATCCTTATTGGCTTTCTGAGCAAACTTTAAAAGTTTGTTCAATTATGTTGGTTTTGTCTCATTTGTTCAACACAGCTCATTTTTTTTCTCAATTAACCACCACTCACATTCCAAAGCAATAGAAAATACATGATGATACCACTGCACAAGACCTTACAAATAGAAGCTCAATATAGACTTCTTAGCTGGCAGTAGTATGGAAAGAAGGGATTCTTTGAAAAACAACCACATTAGTATGACATTAAGTGACATATTGTAATTGCAGCCTTCATCTATAGAAATTAACTTGAATAAGCATGAGAGTGAATAAATGAAGACTTGTTTACATCTTGGGGTTTTTAAGACTTGTAATAGAGAGATGTGTTCTCACTGCATGTAGAGATTAATTTGAGTGGCATCTGTTTCTAAAGACCTTTGAAGAATTTAGGAAGAGAAACAGCACATGGACACTTCTAGTACACCCTTCCACAGACCCTAACTCAGACGTACAATGACGGGAGAATTTTTATGTCACAGGGAAGACAGAAAGAGGCTCCTAATAAAAGAGTTATGATTCCATATCCTAGTATTTCAGTAACACATGAGGAGTTACCTCTTATCTAAAGTGCAGTAGGTATATCCGTGTTCTTTTTCAACCAGTTCCATGCTCCACCTTCAGTGTCAAGCAATTTCATTGTAAATGCTAAACTCCATTCACAACATAAATTACTTAAGTCCCATTTTTTTTACTAAGAAACTGATTACATGGTTAGGAAAAAATGCTTAAAAATCTGTATCTTTATCAATTTTTCCATACATGCTACAAGAGAGGCTATGCACTATGTTCTGCTGACCAGCAAGGACTCACCTTTCCCAGTGCTCTATGGTTTGTCCTGGAAAAGTTCACAGCACCCTTCCACTACTGCTGGAAGAAAGAACAATGACCTCCCCCTGTTTTCACCAGCCTTGCCTGCCACTCAGGAAACCATGCTGTACTTTGACCCTCTGGCCATCTGTGCTCCTGCACTGTTTTTATTTCTTACCTCATACTGCCCCATGACAGGAAAGGAACCGTGAGTGAGAGCAGAAACCCAGATATCCTTTGGATGGCTGTGGGAGAAACCACTAGGTCACAATTTGTGTGTGTGTGTGATTACACTGAGATTAAATCATCCATTGATTAAATCAATCATCTATTTTCAATCAATAAATAATTAAACAAACAAAAATTAGTTGGTTGATCCCATCAGCTATTCACTTATTCTAGTAGCAACCCTTCTGAGTAAAGGGACAAAGAGAACTGAAAACAATTAGCGCTGCAGTTGATAGTAGAACAAAGGGGTTGGGCATTAATTAAGTAGGTGTCCTCAGAGAAGAAGTAGCTATAAGCAGAAGCAGCTAGCACATGAGAGTATCAGGTTCCTGTTTTGGCCAACAAACTGCAGTGAAAGGAACAGCATTTTAAAACGAAGCAATGTAAGAGGTGAGTCAGCTCGCTGCAAAGCAGCGTCTCTTTCATGCCTGCTTAGGTAACTTACCAGCCATCAGCACTTCTGTGAAAAGTGCAACCAGACCCAAGGCAGTTATGCCTGTGCCAACTTCAGAACCAGCCATAGAAACAAGAAGATCTTAGGTAATAAATTATACCCAATTTACAGGGCCGTGACAGGTTTCTGTGACTTCTGGGGTTTTTGAGTAAATCCACCTACCCTGTTAAATTCAAAAATACCCCTGCAGGGTGCACCATGTGGGAGGTTTGTCTCATTTCCTATGGTTTTAGGTAAGAAATGTCTAGCTGTTGTCTATTTGCCTAAATTTATGCCTAATTTTTACCAAGTAAAGTGCCAAATACAGATGAAGAGGTTTGTTCATAACATGTAAAACAGGCAACACTGAAAACAAGTATTCATACAAGAGGAACAACAAAGGACATGCAAACTACACTCTATCTAATCCCACCTAGAAAACAGTGCAAGAAAAGATTAGGCTAGGTGGACCTTTATCAGAAAGACATTCTAGTACTTCACTTTGAATTTGCCAATCTCTGTTATGACCCCAAGCTGTAAGAAACAGGTGGTTAGTGGTGCACCTATTTTATACAAGCTAGTCATTTCTCATAAAATCAAATGTTGACTCATTAAAACTGAAGCCAAGTTTGTAGGCTGTAAATCCAAAGGAGAGGGCACAGGTGAGTAAAGTCTAGATGATGGGGTGTGCAATTGCATAGAGCTTCCTTAGAAGATCCACTCCGTTTCAAAACCAACAGAAGACATAGAGAACTAGAGAGAAGGCAAAAGCTCTATAGGAAGACAGATGATGATAGTGCTCCAAGGAGTGTGGTCTTTAAGGGAGGTGGGGATGCCCCAAGCCACTTTTAAGGACTGAGCGATGACCAGTTCACTTAGAATTAGCTGCAGAAAAGATAGGGAGCTTCTCTGCTAAAATCTTCCCATTCTACAAGGTGATCAAAGTTTGAAGCTGAAGCTGGTTGTCTCCACCACTTTAACTTTTAAGCACTTTGTTTTGTTAGTTATTTCTACCTTGTTTAGCTGAATATTATCTGAAACTGTAGTCTAACCCTCTTCAGAAGTTTTTATTTGACTTCCCCTGTATTGATGTTCCTGAAAATGATTTTCCTCTTGCTCTAGTCTTTAAAATTGTTACTTATTCTTTCTAAAACTGTTGAGATGTTATAGCTGATACTGTTTCTTACAATTTCCCTTTTTAGAATATAAATTTCAGAGAATTTTTCCCTTATTCTGGCATGTATTCCACCTTTGGTTTTGAGTATGTCCAAATGTTTTATATACTCAAGTATCAAAGTACCTTGCTTGGTCCAGATCGTTTCACAAGCTTGTTATTTAAATTTATTCGGGTTTGTTCTTCCAAAATTTAAACTTTAGTTACAAATCTAGTTTTGCTTGCTGCTTTACTTAAAATAAACCTTCTTGTGATGGTCTTTTTCCAAGGTTATTTTATATCATCAATCATCTGTAATTTCTTCGTTTCTTCAAAGCTAGAGTACAAATATCATCATCTGTTCTGACTGATTGGGGGACTATTTGATACACATCTGAGAATTACTTCCCACTAGCACTTCTATTCTCATTCATTTATCAAGATATATCTGGGAAGTGAATATGTCACAGGGTAATGTTGTCCCTGATCTCATAGACTTAATCATCCACTACACTTCTATCCATCTATAGATGGATGGAAGGGCAGGTTTTTTCTCCTTCTCTAAAATGTTTTTGCTCCCAAGAGAGCCAATTTATTCATTCCCTGCTTTTGTTTTTTCCTCTCCACTCTCTTATATTTCCCCTTTCCAGGTAGAAATGGCATATAATCTTCAACACTTTGATTCCAGGCAAGGTTTTTAATCAGCTCAGCTCCAGAAAATCTGGAGAGATGGAAGCACTTGACAGACCACACTAGACTTCTACTGTCACATGACAACCCAGGTAATAATTTTCTAATTAATGAAAACAAATTGATTACTCCATATCTGTCACTGTACATAGTTTTATCTAGATCAGGGGGACAGGGTTGTGCAGAGGATGTTTGGGTTTTTCCTCCAAATTAAAGCCTACAGTCTGGTCAATAAAATCAAGACATGGAATATAATAAAATTATTCAGTGAGATCATATAAACAACATAAATTATGGAATGGTTTGGGTAGGAAGGGACTTACAGAATCATTTAGTTCCAGCACCCCTGCCGTGGTCAAGGACACCTTCCACTAAAAAGTGTCAAAATCAAAATATTTTACACAGTCTAAGGTCTTTACATAAATTGAAGTATCATATATTTACTTTTGGTCATCACTAGTTGTATGGAATTTAATATAGCCCCTTAAGGAAACTCTGTCAATCAAGATGGCCAGACTAAGATTATCTGTTTAAATTCTTTGAGAGAAAAATAGAACTGGAAGAGGTGGGGGACAATAAACATAAAAAGTATATCTGAATGTGACTTCCTCAAGCATTTTAATGGGTATTTCTGATGCAATCTTCCAATCAGTACATTCGATTTCATGAATGATGCTCTTACGTAAATATTGCATCTCTTGTTTTTTAAGATCACAATGTTTCCAGCACTATTACATTGTTAGCCCTTAATCATGCCAGTAATCTATAATCCTTGGATTTTGTCATTTTTGTTCACTGCAAAGAGTTTTTTCATATTTATGGATACAATTCTGGTTTGGTTTTAAAGTATTTTTCAATCTTCTTGTGACTTCTGTTATTGCCCACATCAAACTACAACAGAATACTTATGCAGCAGCAAGGTTACCTATCCCTTTTTCTTGAAAGTGCTCTGGTTGATTGTCCTACAGGTTTCTGGTGTTTGAAAAAGCAGTTGTTTGCAAGATATAGTGACTCAGTTTCCCTTGTTGGCTTTCAACTTGGCTATAATAGTCTTCGAAGTGATTCACCAAAATTTACAGTGAAACTGTAAATGAATTTACCTTAACTTCATCGATTATGGTTGGATATTAGAAAATAGCACCGCACTTTTTCCAGCCTGTTGAAATATATCATGCCAAGTTTGGGTAAAATGGGTGTTTTTAGGGTCAGAACTTTCAAAGGGGTAAAAGTAGCTTTAAAAATTGGTCACATATCTCAATGGACCTTTTCACAAAGCTATGCTGTATTTCAGTTTTACATACAAATAAAATCTGCTTACAAGTTGTTTGGCTTTCTGTGGTGGTAGTTAAAGTTTCAGCAGTGAGTAGGTCTGTAAAACACCAGTGGTTTCCTTGGGTTTTTTTCATTTTCTTCAGCAGTCCATAATTTTCTATTTGATTCATCTTCTATAGTGGCATATCAATTTTGAATTTTATTAATATGTTACCATATTTTTTGTAATTTAAATCACCTCAGCTAAAAGCATCTACATAGATAAGGCTCCTGTAAGATCAATTTGCTGAGAATTTTCACAGTGCACAAATCTTCCTTTTTATACAAAAGTAAATTTTTTGTTAGTGAGTGGAAATATCTAGAAAATAATTGGGTCTCCCAAGCTTGTTAGTGCCTTTATACATAGTGATATTTCTCAGGCCACTTCTGCGCACATCTCATTTCCCATGCAAGTGAAGTAAGGACTGGAGGATTGTGTTCTACCTACAGCTGTTAGCATAATTGCCTTCAGTAAATCAGATTACTTGCTCCATTCTCAAAGGAGTACCTATTATCCAAATGTTTCTAGTTAATGGCAAGACATGTCACTGGTGAAATAAGGTCCAGAGGAAAGACAAAGAAAGCCCAAAAACAAAACACTCAACTAACCCACACACCAAGAGTGACAAAGTCCAGGATGTGTATTCAAGTATCATTCAATACAGTTCCAATCCTATTCAAACTACTTTGAAAGACACTCATCTCTGATGCTTCAACAATACACAATTCTAAAAATTTTTTGTCCAGAAATAGACTATTATCCAGTGTCTGGTTGACCCTGTGAAGGGAGAGCAGTAAAAGAACCTCTGCTAGAAAGTATTTTACTTGAATATTAGGCTAATATTTCAGCCCTGTGACATCCTAGGGAGTTTTACTTGGAAAAAACAGGCTGCATTATGTGTTTAAAGTAAGGCTTGTTAACCAGGCAGTAGCTAGGATTTGAAGATTAATGTTGGTTGCGATATTTTATTACCATGTTGTTTTCTTATACTGTGACAAAAGCAAACAGTATATATTTACACATGACCTAAATTTCTTCATGACTAATCATCAAATATGAAATACAAAAGAGTAGGAAAAAAGGAGGAAATTCATATAGAAAAAAAAATTAATTGTTACAAGAAGCTATTAAATAAAAACTGCAGAAATCTGTCCCCTTTGATCAGATGACTGATCAAGACAAGAGCAAGAGACATCAGTTATGATTTTGATTCAGAATTCTTTTATAATCTGAAAGAAAACTCTTTCCAGGGCGATGTGCCTGATGATAAATCTTTGATTTTTTTTTTTAATTTTTCAAATAGTGCATGAGATACTTTCCTTTGCTGTATTCTGCTGAGGCTATCAATCTCAATATGCTTAGAATGTAAGAGTCATGTTAAAGTTTTATTGCAAACGTTAAGTAGTTTATTAGCTTATCCCAGTTTATATAAAGTGAGATGAGTAGTAATGTATTAAAAATATCTTGAAATTGATAGCAGTTATTAATAAAAATAAAATGTTTTGTTACTCTTAATAATTATTCTAATAATGTCTCAAATATTAACATATAAATTAGTCTCTTGGAATATCTTTCATCACAATTTTAGCACAGTTTCAATCAAACTAGTACAAAGTATAAGAGGCCTATAAAAAAAAAAGGCTATCAAAACCCTAAGTTTCCTTCACAAGCAGTGATACCAGTGGACCTGTAGCTGGAACATGAAGATATTACCTTTAGATGGAAAGGGTCTTGGAACCCAACAATGCAAAACGTATGAATAGCTGTTCTACTTAAAACTTCATAAGCCTGTTTTGGAAAGACGAAACCTTAAAAGATTCTGCCAAAACATGTTCTAATAGAGTATATGAAATATCTGTTAAAGTGGGTATGTTTACATATGTGTATATATAGACAGTTAATCCACTGATAATTTTACAATTTACTGTATCCTTTCCAAAGTTCAAAAATAGAGATCTGCATTTTTCAGTTAATTGACATTCTGACTAGTAAGACTAAGAGCAGTTTAGGTCTACAGTTGTTCAGCAGCTCTCCAGATACGACCATAAGGATCAAAGTGTTTATCTTTGTGCGATTTGTGTTAACATTTCAACCCTTTGCTATACCAAATTATAATTTATAAGGGAGATGGGTTTTTACTTTACAGGGATTACTGGCCCATATGTGGAGGCAGTATGAAAAGGACTCTGGAGGTCCAAGCATGGCATGGAGCCAAGTCCAATGTTTTCCCTCAGCAGTATTTAAATAGTCAGGAATGCAATATTTAAAAAAAAAAAACAAAAAAAAAAACCCCACCAAATTCCACAGAGGAAAAAATATCGCCAAGACAGTGATAATACAAAGCCTTTGAACGATTAGCTAAGAGAGTAAATCTGGACATCAACAGCATCTGTAGAAGTAGTTTGGACAGGATGTAGTCCAAAAGGATCTAACTAAAGTCAGCCTTTTTATTATAAAAGAGCTGGCACAACTTCGTTGCGATTGCTTCGTATAGTAGACATGCCAGTATTTAAATAAAAATCAGTGGAAAAACAATGCTATGATATTCAATACCAGTCATTAAGTGATGAGTCATGTGATAGGTAGACTACATATAACTGTAAAGCTTCAAAGAGCTTTTGTCTCAATTTTGCACAGCAAAACAATTTCTCTTTCAACAGTATTAATAAACATAAGGTGTTAGTCTTGTATATCTCCTTCCAGATCAGTTACTGATTACCACCTCATGAGTTCACTCATGGTTTGAACGTGAATCTTTTCCGGTTTGTTTTCTTAGTTGGTAGGTCACACAAAAGCAAGTGAGGATCAAACCAGACCTTCCAGGAACTGCTTCCAGAAATAAAGAGCACCTGAGTGTTCACCTCCAACATAAGAATTTGTATAAGTTAGCAATGGTAAAAATATATATTCATCTTTAGGATCCCTGTATGAATTCATGGTAAGAAAAATGAAGTACATTTTTACAGTTATAAATAATGTATCCGAGATAAAGGTAATAGTTTGTACTGCCTTACAGAGATGTTCCATTGCAAAGCTAACAAGAGAAAAAAGTTCATCCATTGTATAAGAAAACTGATTGTAATTCCTCCTTAAACTTCCAATGAGAAAAGGTCAAACTACACACAGTACTTAAATGCAATGTCATGTACTACTTCAGATAAAATTGAAATGCCTAACATGAATAAAACAAGTTTCTGCCCTTATGGGCAGGAAGAAAATATCAGATATTGTTACTGTAAAAATTCAATGCATACGAAAAACACTTTGTTCAATTTAAACAGACTATAATGCAGTGGTTAGATTTCCTTTTCTATTCCCTCAAAACAAAACACTGGCATTCTTATCCATATGTCTCTTCTCATTTAGGCCAAGGTTCTATATGTAAAGTAACTGAACTTAAGATGTATCTAATTTCATTGCCTGTGCTGTGATAGCAAGGAGGTTTGATAGCAAGTGTAAGCCCTTGTTAAACTCAACATGCATCTCTTATTCTTCACACCCTATCCACCCTTATAGTCTGTCTACCCTTTAGCATGATTTTTTCCTTTGGCTTCTTAACTGAAGCTCCAACCATTGCAGGAGGTTGTCAAAATGCAAAATTACTGATCTGTAAGAAGTTCTGCTTCTGCTTTAATATGACTTTTATCTGGATTGATCTGGAATTGCCTTCTCATCTCTGGCGTTTATAATTTCAAAAAGTCAGTGTTTTTTTATCTGGATTGATCTGGAATTGCCTTCTCTGGCGTTTATAATTTCAAAAAGTCAGTGTTAAACTACAATATAGCTGTTATGGATTTGTCTATGAATACTGTGGTTAGCAGCAGTTTCACAACAGCTCAATACACCAAAATAAAATAATGATATGTCTTGTCAAGAATAATTTGACTTGTGATTTGCCCTAACACAAAAGAAAACTGAAAGCAGACAAAGTGTTTTCTTCCTCTCCCCAGAAATAAAACATCATAATTATGTTTGTTGCCACAGTGCCGAAATCTCCACTTCTGCACTGAAGTATTCTAGGGTCCAAGAACATTAAATCAGTGAAAGTAAAGGAAAAACATCAGACTACTTCGATAGTCCTAAAATAAGAGACATTGTGCCTAAAAACTGAAAGAATTTTCTTTACAACTTCACATAAAGAAAGGTTTTAGAAAGGCCAGAATTGGAGTGGTTTTTGAAAAAATTCCTCTCTTATGTGAGCGCTTTATTGCTTGTAAGGTCATTAGAACTGCCCTTCCTGAGGCATATCTCAGATCAGATCAAGATGTACTTGAAGAAATCCGGATTATATCTTTCAGTGATTCTTAACCATTATCACTTTAGAAACTTAAAAACTGCCCCACAGCATTTCCTTTATATTCTAATAAAAAGTGTTTTATGCCATTTAAAATCATGTAGAGAGGCAAGGAAAAACTAGATTGCATAACAGAGAGTAGGTTCCAAAGCAAAAGGTGTGTTTCGTTCACCTTCATATGATTTATTCTATATAAACAGACATGGTGATGAAAGCCCTACCAGACTGTGCTTACCTGCTTGTGTGTGAATGAGCTCACCAGGCAAGCTGATCCTTTCAGAAAGGATCAGAAAGGTGTGCTGCATTTTCCTACGTCAAGGAGATTTAATTTGTGGACCAACCCTCTCTTTGCCTTCAACTCACCGGTTTTAATATCTCTGGTCCTTGAGCTTCATGTTTTCTCATAGGATTAGCCTAAGATATTTATGAAAATTGGAAAAAACAAAAGGGGCTTTCATTCCCTCTGCAAAAGGATTGTTTTTATCATCTGACATTCATGTAAGGTGTTCAAGAATCCATGGCTGCTGATACTGCCGTGACAAGGCCACGAATTTAAATTTTGTGAACATTTCTCTTAATGTTCTAAAATGCTGCCCCACTTACACACAAAAAAACCACCAACATGTGCACTTAATTGCTTTGCATGTGTGAATTATATAAGAGGCCAGTCCTTAGCCTCTTGTTCCTCTGTCCCTTCTGGCAAAATGATAACATTTGTATTATACATTCATGTGTACAGCAGAAGTTGGTGTTCACCCAAAAACACGTCTATGAAACAACCTCATCTGATAATCTAATTCATTTTTCTAGACTAATCTAAGAATCTATAATCTTCCAAACATAATCTTCACTTAAGTTCTGAAATATGTCTGTACAATTCAGGATTCAGAGCTTTTATTTGAATTTGAGCAGAGGATTTGTCTTCTGTAATTGTTATCGCAGCCAGATTTTCCATTCTCGGTGCAAAAATCACACTCTTAGTGCCCAAATTATCTTTCAGGCCAAATGTGTTGACTTAATACCACTGTTCAAAGAATCCCAGGGCACTGTCTGTGTGCAGGTCAGGCCTCTGTCTAATCACCCACTCTCTGCCAGAGACATACCACTCGCTCTTGCGATCCTAATGCTCTTCAGAGACAGGGATTTTAAAAGGTTCTGTACTTCAGCAAATCCTAGCTGGTTTGACTCATTAATGACAAAATGAAACAACCATTTAGTTCACTCTGATAATCTCAAAATGTGAGTTGCCTGGACTGATTAGTGACATGCTTTCTTGTGTTGCAGTAACATGACGTCATCATAATTTTAGCTTGAAGTGATGCAATTTCTGGTCATTCTAAGACTGCTGAATAACTGGCATAAACCATAATGATCATTAAAAGCAGCTCATATGTTTGCTTCAGATTCTTAATGAAGCAGATCACTTGCAGCATTTTAGCAGATATATATCCACTAGAAAATAAAATAAATGAAAAAGTGGATGAATTTATGCTGTGTTGCCATTTCTGCAAAAAAGCAAATTGAGCAAAAGAGTGTATTCAAGTCAGCAAAATAGTAAAACTGTTGCTGTGAATTTAAATAATGCTTTTGTGAAATCTTGTAAATGGCAAACATTAAAAAACAAAATTGAATTCAGTCCACAGAACATCTGCCAAAATGACCATAATTTCCCACAACCATGGAAATGTATCTTGCTGCATGATTTAATCTCAGATCCACCTAATGGAGGTTAGTCAAATTTACTATTTCTTCTGACTCTACCTTTTCTAAGAGGAAACATATTAAAAATTTGGAAATTTGGCTTTTTGTTATGTCTCATCTTACTTTTTTTCCAAGTATGCCTGATCTTCCTATTATTAAATTTAATTTTAAACAAAAGGAAAATTTAAAAAGGAACCTGTCTGTCATTTCAAAAATTAAAAGCCATTTAAAAACCATTTTAATACAGAGAGTCTTTTAAACTTTCTTCAAGACAAATGCAAATAATTTCATTGCAGTATGTGCAGAGCTTGTAATGAGATTAACAGAAATTTGCTTCTAATTTTTCCACTTTTCACTCATTCCCAAGGGAATTTTTAAAGATTTGTTACTTTACAGGAACACCTAAGAAAATAATATCCCTTAGAATTAGCAAGCATCACTACTCACTCATCTGAAAATCAATTTGTAAATCTTTGCCAAAACTGCAGAGAGGGGCAAATCTGGTATTACCCTCACTGCTAATTTATACTGACCTGTTTATTGCCTGTTGTCTCTTGTATCTTCCAACAAAAAGTTATCCCACTTTCCTCTGTCAGCATAATCCTCTTATGAAAATGTTTCACCTTCATGTAATGTCAGTAGGCATATCAACCAGCATTTAGAAAAGCTGATCAGCAAGATGACTGGTTCACAATACATTAATTAACTTTAGTTTGCAGAATGTAGAGTTGTTGGAACTAACAAACTTCCCCATCAATTTTTGATTTAGTTTAGTCTGGTTTTCCCTATTCAGAAACAAAGATTCAAGGAAAAGTATGAATCTTTATCATTTCCTGGCCCTCTGTGAGATGGGGATCAGCCCTTTGCTGGAGCAGAAGGGAGCTCTGGTTTGCAGCCCTGGTTCTTCCAGGCTTAAATTCTGCCATCCCAAAGGAGAGGTGTGACCATGATGCTTTTTCCTGGTCTTAAAATCAAGAGTCAAACACACTTAGAAGGGGAAAAGGGATTTTACCTTGGTATTTATTTTAAGAATCCTTAGGTGCACACATCCAGGTGGAAGGCACCGAAATGCACACTGCAATGCACACACACAATAGATTAAGTATAACATTACAGGTCTTACTAATTAGCATATCTATCAAAGATTCCCCAATGAGAGGCTCGAGTGAGCCTCCCCTCCCCAAGGAGCCCTCCCCTGGATGGCTCTATCTTAGTTTACAGAATGTGTTCTGGAGAGGACCTTGGGGTCTGGGGCAGACTGATCCCTGACTATGAAGCTTCTAAAATGTTTGGTCTCTTAGCTGAACAAACAAGTCCAAGAATGTAGGCAAAAAGCACTAAGAATACAGAAGTTGTAAAAAGGTATAAAAGGGGTACAAAAGAAAAGGCAAAAAATCTTCGTGGCATCACCAGAGCAAAGGGAACCTGCAAATATTTGTGGCTGAAACAGGGTTATTATTCTCTAGGTACAAACACTGGTTTTGTGCTGGAGAACTGGGAGAACAGGAGCGATCATACCTGTGCATGAGAAAAAAAGTATACATGGCATGTTTTCCCAAATCTAAATCCTACAAGAATTTTTTTTCTCCAAGTTTTAATAACAAAGTGATTTTAAATATTGCTGGATGAAAAATCCATTTACCTTGAAAATGAGCAAATAATTAAAACTTTGCTAAGATTTTATTAATTTGGTCTCATGCTTCTCAACATCACTAAAGTAACCTCAGACATCAGACTGTGAGGGCACATTAAACAATGGGACATCCAGAGATGTGAACATAAAAATGCTTTACACTGGTTTGCCTCAATTAGCTGTTGTCTGAAACAGGTCTCTCTGCTCATGTGCTGTAGCTTTTTCTCTCAAGATCTGACTGAATGAATCAAATCATTACCCATTGAATCTGTCAGACTGACTCTGCAGAAACACCTACAAACCCATTCTCAGGGAACAGATGCACAAGGACAACTTTCTCTATCAAGGAAGCACAAGTGGAAAAATGGACACATCATGTGGAAAGACCCTTATCTAATAATTTCAAAAAGAGAAATTAGGACTCCGAGGAATGGTAGACACATTTCAGGAACTCAGCCTCTGTTTAGTAATCAGATTAAATTGTATTTGGAAGCAGACCCACTCTTAACCATGTACTGCAAGTAGTTGAAGGCAGGGTTCATCTGTCAAAGCTGATTAAACCAGAATGATTTTCAAACAAAATAGCATATAATGGAGCAATTACATATGAAAATGAAAGCAAGAAATTGTGCCAGTAATATTACCTACAATCATGATTCAGGGGATAATGTTTGGGAGAAAGTTGTATACATAGGGACAACATTCTGCAAGGCTGAAAATGGAACCAAGTTGGGAGTAGATAATTTCTTTGAAAAGAGATCTGAGCTAGAAGTAAAATCAATTCTAGCATTCTAGATTTATACAGGGTCTGCACAGGGATTCTCTATTGTGTTTCTGTTCCTTGACAATGGAACATATGAGAGGGAGCTCAGACAAATCCTTGCCTTTATTGAGAAAGGTCAAAATGAAAACTAAAAACAGAATGCCAGGTGATGTAAGCTAGCCTGTACAGCCATGAAGTCATGAGAATGAATATTTCAACCACCCTGAATGACATAAATATCTAAAGTGGATACTAACAAGTTAATTTTTGAACTTTTAAAATCAGAAATGTTAAACCTTTCTGAAACAGTTGTCATAAGACAGTTTTTCTGAGCAAAAGTTTGGATCAAATAAGAATCATCTTGGTAAAAATGGTATTTTCTTCTTACTCCAAGTAAGGGAAGATGAAGCCTCATCTCATATTTGGCCTGTTTAGAATGGTTATTTAATAATTGTCTGGGGTCAAAGACTAACAGAGATCTGTTTCCTTCACAATCTCTTTTCCTTCTCTGATTCTCCCTCCCTTTACAAATATATGTGCATATATATATATATATATGTGTACACATATATATGCATATATATATGTAGAAATATACATACAGCAACATCAGCTTCATACCAGAACTGCTGTTCAGACCAGACTGCCTCATGCTAGGATCTCCTGCATCACTTGGAACTTCCATCCCAGCACATTTTTCCAGATGAAGACACCAAAGGATATGCAAAATAGGTAGTCAAACAACAAGATGACGTTACCAGTTCTCAGCACCTACTCCCCAGCCTAAAATTGTCTCCCACAGCCAGGCACTTACACTGAGGAGAGTGGTCCATACATTCCACATCAGTATCAGGTGCTCTAGTAATAGAACTGGCATATTTCTGCTGTATCTAGGAAGTTGAAACAACTAAGTGAAGAGACTCAGATCATTCAGATCCTAGTGGATCTGAGAATGAAATAGTGACAGTGAGTCAGTGCTGTCTGTGAAGAGGGGCCTTTAAACATATCAAACAGAAAACCCTCACAGATGTGGGACATTTTAATTTTAAATACTAGGAAGCATAAGTATTTGGGGGTTCCCTGAAATGCTGTCGTGGCTTAGCTAGAGATATTGGAAACCATCATTTTGAAATTCAGTGTCTATTGTGGGAGTTAGGAATTACTTAGGCATTGCCTTAAGCGTGTCATTTAGTACCTAGAATGATTTTTTGATCAAGTTTCCCTATTGCACAAAGGAATGATAGACCTTTCCTAATGCACTTCAGCTTTGTGTCAATAAAATGTTAGAGGTGATGGTACAAACTTTGACAACTGGAGGTAAACAAACTGAGACTAATAGTGCAAGAATCCTGAAAATAGCTATGTTATACTCTTAAAATAAGATGTTAGAAAGCAATATTGAATTAAGCATCTAAAAGAAAATGTATGGCTCTCAATACATGGAATTGGTACTGGGTCCATGGTATTGTTCAGTACCATATATTTCTTAAGGATCTCAAACAGGAATTAAGACTTATTTGTCTCAGGAAATAAGACAACAAACGTGCTCCCAATTACAGAGGATGAGGAGGAGGAAGCAGAGAGGTAAGGAGGTCTCTGTTGTAGTTTAAGGGCAATCTAACAGCTGGGGTGGCAGTACCATCAGTGTTCATAAGCAATTACTAATCTGAGTAGCAATGGATAGTAATTGCTTGAACATATCCTCCAAAACAGAAGAAAACCATGATGGTCTGTAAAGAACCACCAAAGAAACTGTGATAATGCAGAGATTCATCCACTGTAGAATTTCCAAGAGACGCCCTCTGCATCAAAAAATATTCCCGGTAACTTTATTTTCAGAAGATCGCTGGGGTTAGTGGGAACATAGCCTCTTCACTTTCCTGATGTCTGAAAGCACAAATATCAAAAGAAAACAGCACACAAAGAAGGAAGGATAGAGTATGAGAAAAACAGTGGAGGTAGAAGTTTAAAATAGCCAGGTAAAAAACAGAGGTTTTTTTGTTTTTTCTTAGTTGCATTTCCTTTGTAGCTGAAACTCAGTGAAAGCTTGTATAGAATGATATTTTCTGAATTTCAAAGCCATGTGTTGCTACCTTTTGTGTCTGTTTCAAGGAATGGCTAAAATAAAATCAATATATTTAACTGTAATTAATTGTTTCTTGTCCTTTTCTCGAAGAGGTAATTCCAATTATTGCAAACACTATAGAGAGTCCTGGATGATTTTCTCTAGGAAAAGATTTTGCAACTCAAGCTAACATTAAAAAAAGATATTATTGCTCCTCTTAAGAAAGTGAAAAAGGACCTTTCTATTTGGATTTGGTGTTACCTGATTTTTATAGAAATCCAAACTGTCCTACCTTGCTAAGCTGTGTGCAGTAAGACAGGGAAATTAGTACCATCACAGGATCCAAATTTCTTTTCCCAGGCGATACAGGTAGTATTTGAGATGAAGCTGTATATTGGCAGTGCTGCCCTGCTTAGAGGGATGATTTTGGGATTTTTTCGTGTAATCTTATTGAAAACTGCTAAAAAAAAGGAAAGCTTTTTGTACCTGATAAAGAAAGAAAAACCCACAGACTGCATGCGGGTCACTTAAGAGGTGTGTTTCCTTTAAGGCCATATCATCATCAGGAGGCAGAGAAAACCAAGCCAGGAAAATTCTTCTCATGGGGAAATAATTTCAACCACATCATTTCAGCCAAAACTGATGGCTCAAGAGAGGTTTCCTTTAAATAGGTATCTGGCAGTCCAGCATTGCCCACCATGTATGAAACCTTTATCTAGAAACATCTACTTTAGAAAAATTCAGAGAAGCCTTTGTTATATACCCTTTGTTATGAAAGAGCAAAACAAACAAAGAAAAGGCAAAGTTGTCAATGCTAAGAGAATCCAAATTAGAAATACATTTGGAGGAAAAACAAATATAAGAAAGGTATTTCACAGATGTCTATAATCTGTCCCAAGTAATACTTCTTTTGACAGTGAAAGTAATCCTTTTTTCCTGTCCTTCCTAATGCTAAAATTTATTATATTTTATACTTACGTTATTTCTTTAGACCAAATAGGGTATTTGTTAACTCTAGAAAAATCAAACTACAGGGAAAAACTTGATAGTAACTAAGACTTCAATTATACAGAAAATAGGCAATAGGACAGCTGGACAGCAAGAGAGTGAATATGCAGTCAAAAGAACATGAATTTTGTTTTGAAATTCACCTCACAGAGTTCTAGAGAGGATAACTTAAAATGTAGTTGGAGGGATGCAGGGATCAAAAATAATAGGATCTAATGGAAGATTAATCCCATCCATCTCCCAGTCCCAGATCTACAACAGCTTTGTGTTTACCTAACATTTTACATTCCAATTTTGCTTTTGTAAAATGAGAATGGTGACACTTGGATCCTGTCTTTTCTCTCCCTTTTCCTTCCGTTTCTTCTCTTCAGAGCATATACTCTTTAGAGCAAGGGTTACCTTCTATTGTCATTCACTTACAACACCCAGCATAATTGGTGGCTGGCTTTGGTGCAGTGATTTTAGCATTACTGCTGCAAACAGGTGTAGTGACAGCAATGGTGTTTCCCTCCTGGACAGGGAGGTCCAGATTGTTCAGCATTATGATACTGGGAGCTGGGGGTATTGCTGATGCCAATCTAATAAATGATTGAACTGGCTGTTTACAGGGATTTGTGGATACTTGTGATGATGCTGCCTTAATTCTACTGAAATGAGGAAACCTCACAAATCTTATGAGCTTTAAATGTTAAAAGTTATTTACCCGCTGTGTAGGTAGGCCTCTGCAGCGTTCCTGGTCTGTAGCCTTAATCTATTTAATTTGTTATTATGGTTATATCACACAACCAGTACAAGTTAGATAAGATGTCTTGAGTCCTTCCTACATGACCAGGCTCTCTACAAAATGAAATGCAGGTGCCATGCCTCAGGTCACCCTGAAATTCAGAGACTGTCCAGAGGTATTCATACAGCTTAAAATTATGGGTATGTCTCAGACTCAGTGATTCACCTGCCATGCAAACTTCCCACAGCATGCCTTCTTAGTTCCCATAGTGGCAATTCACTGTGACCAGGTCCCAGCATGAGGCTTGGGGTTACTTTCCCTTTCACCATTCCTTTCCCCTCACATTCTGTTTAGTTCTCACACCTCCATCCAAAGTTCGTAAGTGTCTGTGGCAGCCTGGCACTGGTTGAAAGACCATGTGTGGTTGAATTTCCTGCTACCTAAATTGAGGCTGTTCTAAAGTGAGATCACAGACCCAAAAGTGAGCAGTTACAGCCCCTTTCCTAGCACAAGCCTTCTCACAATACCCTGTGTCAAAACCTTAACACACAAAAGGTTTCATCTCTGAGAGATGCATAACAAAATTTACAACCAAGTATTTTTAGATAAGTTTTAATCAGTTTTGAAAATGACTGATACAATAAATCTGTTGGAAAAAAATTAGTGCATTTGAAAAAGAATCCAGGTAGAATTTGGAGACAAAATTTTCTGTTAAATGTATATGTAAATAGAGATAGTAAATTAGGTGCTTGATTGTAGGATTTTATTTTGGTAAAAAGTATTTGGGACAAAGTATTTATTAGTCTGTAAGTGATATGATATAGGCATTATTGTCTTATGAGACAGTTTGAATTGATAAGAAATGCATTATTGTAACAGCTGCATAGCAGATTATTTGCATGCAAAATCATAATCAATATTTGCTTGTGTTTCAGTTTTACTCTCAAATAATTTATATGGTGATTCATTTTTACGATTCCACTTCATTAATAGTAAAGAGGAAGATGACTAAAAAAAGAATCACATTTCTGCCTGGAAAATTAGTATTTCATACAAACTGTTGACAAAGACTACATAGAAATCCACAGCCTCATATTTTTCAGTGTAATCACAGTTAAGATGCATCTTGTGTTCTCTTGCCTCCAGGATGATTTGAGTGGAGTGGTGATGGATGATAATAAGACAAATTTTGTGAAGTTCAGACTCACCCTGTACCACAAAAGATATCAAATACACTTAGTAAGATGACAGCAACAGAGTCTTTTCAGACATACTGAAACAAAACAATCTGCAGCATCTTCTAATTTTCAAATGTGAGGAGTCTACAAGTGATTTTAACAAAACCTATTTCCTGTGCCAATAAGTGTAAAAATATGTGTATACACATAGAGACTATGAGAATGTAAACTTCTAATGAATATTTTACACATTGTCAGCTATAGTATTTGCAAGAATCTTTTAAATTCATTTTAAAAATTTAATTACTGAAAAAGGAAGAAATTGACCAGTAGATAGGCTATTGGAGTTTTTTAGTTTACTGAAAAACAGCTAAAGGACAGGAAACCTAGCTTTGAGCTGGGCTGACATTCAAGTTGTCATATTGAAAATCACATTTTGGGAAGTCAGCATGAGAGTATCTGCCTGTGCTGTCCTGAAGTCACATAAGGAAGCACAAAGGCCCAGGACAAAATATGTTTGATGAACCAGAAATGAGTCAGTAGGGGGTGGTCTGTTATGTATGCACTGAAACAAGAGCAGAATTACACTCCCACAAATGGAGCCAGTCAGATTTCCCACAGGTATTGTTTCAGGTGCTTTTCAGTATGTTCAGCAGATGTTCTCTTTTATTTGAAAGCATCTCACAGAGATGGCAAAGAAAATGTTGATCTTCATGAGCCTTGCAGGTGATGGTCTGAGTCCCTCCCTTACAGGTTCTTTCAGTTTAGTAGAGATTTAGCAAGAAGACCTCTACTTTCTAGTGGGACTTGGAGCCCCTATATCACACAGGAATAAATATTATGGGGCAAATCTGAGGATATTGGCTGTATTATTTTCAAAATACAGATCACTGCAAAGTTCTGACTTCAGGAGAAATAATAGAATATATAAAAAATATAATCATCATCATAATAGTAATATTTGTATAATAGAGGTTATAATTAATACCCTCTCTTGATATATTCCAGTGTGCATGGAATATGTGTGTATTCCATAGTTCAAATCAAGGCTGATATGTAAGGTTGAACAGAACCACAGTGGGGTCATTGATCCTACCTCCCTGTTCAGGCAGGGTCATCAAAGAGCACATTTCACAGGACTGCATCCAGACAGTTCCTGAATATCTTCAGTGAGGAAGACTCCAAAATCTCTCTTGGGCAAACTGTAATCCAGGTAGGTTGGCTGTAATGAGAGATCAAGAGATCTAGATGCGCTGATCCTCTCAAAAATAATGCCTGAGATAAGACAAAACTGATGGATCCTGTCCTCAGTATACCTAAAAATTTCAACTTACGAGGTTCCTTTGCAAAAATCTGTGCTTGCCTCCAGACTTCCTGCACCAAGGATGCTCTTAATCAGCCAGAACTCAGGGCCGTGCCATCACTTTACGTAAAAGCAGGGAAAGGATAAGATTTTCATGCTCACCATGTTATGAATTTTACCAGTTGACTTCTCAATGAAGATGCTGTCACATTTTATAGCTTACGTCTTCCAAATACCCCCCAGATGTGAGTGGGTCCAGCAGGCCCAGCTGCAGTGTGCCAGAACAAAGGCTCATGAGATTTAACAGTCCCTTTACTTTTACATCTGCAGGATGATAAACTGCATAAAAACATCCCTCTGGTCTCTGCACAGAGTTTTGTTAGACACTTTACGGTCTAAAAGATAATCCCAGTTTGGAATACAGTAACTTGGGAAATATTTTATTGGCAGAAGAATGACATTTGCAGACTCCTGAAAGTTATAGATCTGGGATTGCTCTATCCTGATTTCATTCCCGCTAAAGAGCCTGATGTCTAACTGCTGCAGGAGGATTAGTGCTTCCTGAGAAAACAGCTATATCCAATGCTCACACATGCAGACAAGATTAATTACTACTGTGCATCAGAGTCAAGTAACCCAGTTAAGCTTTAGTTTAACAGTGGGTGGCAACCTTATTTCTGTTCTTGTTTCTGATTTTCCTATGGTTACCAGAGTCTTTTTGCTTAGTAAAACTATGATTTGGAAGTGGAGTAAGTCCCCCAGCATGCACTGAAAAATATCCAATATACACAGAACTAAGAACAATATCAGACTGTAGCTCAAAAGCATTTTAAGGTACTAGAAGCTTTCCCTCCAGTTCTTGATGGTAGCGGTGTGTCTGACTTCAAACCACAGACCTGACAGGAATGCTTAGTCCAGGGGTCCACACTAAACTTACTCAGAAGACAAACTTGGCAAAAAAATGTTCTGCTTTGGTATAAGGGCATAGACACTGACTGCTTTGATGTACTGATCTGTTCCCTCTGTGACCAATTACTTGCTCATAAATGGCCAGTAGAGGAGAAACTCCTTCAGGAAACCTTGGTTGCCTATTTCTCACCATATAAACCATAATTTAAAGTGGGAAGGATTGGTAGAAATGTGTGCTGCCACCACACCTTGGGTTCATGAGCTGAAAGTTGGTGGTCAAGTCACATGCTATGGGAGAAAGCATCTCTCCACTTCCTGTAAATAAGTGAAATTGGAGCAGAAAGGCCTTTTGCCCTTGTAGTTTTTCTGGCAAATATACATCAGTGACAAGTGTGATTGAGGAGTCTTTAACCAGGCTGGGTACTGACAGGAAGATGTGGCAGCTGAGAAATTACTTTTAAGGTGTTCATTCACTAGCACCGGGCCTGACATGTAAATATGCATGACCTTAAAGGAATGATGTGAAAAATGTGATTATGGACTGTGTTTTATAAATGATGTCTGCTGTGGTGAGTAATGAAAGATTCTCACTGGGAGCCATAAAAATTATTATCTAGTACAACATATGTTTAAGTGGAAGAAACATCCAGGAAACCTCATCATGGAATAGCCTGCCCAAAGGGAAAATTTCTTTTCCTCTCTCAATAATTTCTGCCATAATCATATACCTCAGACTAAAGGAGTACCACTACTTTATAGTTCCACATTCTTTACACAAGACTGCGTGTCTAGTTGGGTATAGAATAGTTAGATTCATTCTTATTCAGAGTAAGGAGCTGATCTCAGGAATGTATATTGACAATGGATTCCAGGAATAATTTATGTGCTGTGCAAAAATCAGAAATGGGCCTGGTTCTAAAACATAGACAAAGGCATACTAAGCACTTTCTTCTATCCCAAAAGAAGCAGAAAGTGCGCAGCTAGAAGTCCTACTGCCTATTTCAGTCTTCTCTTCAAAAATCCAAAGGATTATTGTGTCCTGGAAAAGCAACTGATGTGATGGCTGCCAAGATACTTTCTTAAGCTACGACTTTTCATCAGGTTTGACTCTCATTTTGACACCCACAGGACATAAAAAAATTATCGATTTATACTGGGAAAAAGACTTCTGGTTTTGTCACACTGTACGATTCAGTGGATAATCCCCAGTATATAAAATTTACTTGTATTTTTCTTTGCTGTTAATCCTACTGTGTAACATTGGTTAGGTTAGTCTGTACCTATAGCTTGTGCTCCCCAGTAAAGGTTTAGCCATTCTAAAATAGTTTTGATACCAGTTAATCAACACTTTTAAGAAAAAATAAAAATATTCAGGGAGGTTTTCATGAATTTTTGACTTTTATTTTGTTATTTCTGTGTAACTACAGGAGGGACGTGAGAAATCTTCCTGTGACTAGAAACAGTGAGGAAATCACTGCATATTTTTCCCAAACATCAAAATAATACATGCAAATCTAATGAAAGTCAAATTTGAGAGGCAAAACCCCCAAATCCTTGTGACTGCCTTTAAATTAATGCAAGAAAATTTCCATTGCTTGATAAGAAGCATTTTAAACAGTTCCGCTAAAACAAGGCATATAGTTAAAAAATGAGAAAGAAGGAAAACAGAAATAGAACATAGCTGGTATTTGTGTATATTATCCTCAGAGAAAGTTTTGAAACACGTATAAATATTTTCCTGGGGTAATATCAAGTAATTTTTGGTTTATGGGATACTGAGACTACAAATTACTGGGAAATGCTGCTTCAATTCTTCCTTTTCCAAACAGTGGCTTCCATTTCTTTCCCCATCAAGGCTGCACCTCCTTTTGCCTCCAGTTTTTCTTATGACAAATAAGACAACCAATAAAACAAAACACTTTTGCTGTAATTCTTAAGTCAGTTGATTTAGCAAGGCACCACCTACAGCCAACTCACTTTCTTTACGTTTAAGAAATCCCCTGGAAATCCCACCAGGTTGCTGTTGGGAGCATGGACATGCTCAGCATAACACCTTCTCAAGGTTTGGATGGGCTGAGCATGGGCAGGTCCACATGTGCTACTGTTCACAACACAAATGAATAATTCTGCTCTTCCAAAGCACCACATGAACAGCTGGAGGCTGACCTGCAAAGCAACCAGATGTCTGTTTACTGTCTCATGTTTGCATTTCCAACATCCCCATGTAATTTCCTTGCCTTCAGAACAGAGTTTCTTTGGGATTGTGTTGCAAGGCTGTCATAAAATACTGGATTTTTTGATTATTCCCTGCTCTGTGTTCCCTGAGCCTCTCTGGGTGCTACAAGTAGATGATTCCTATGCACACAGGGGAATGTTTTCATGGCTGACCATGAAAGTCTGGGAAATCAGATGCTTGTGCATTTAGTTAGCTTGGCAAAATGCAGAGAATTTAATTGACACTTCCATGTTCACTGATGTCTTCTAGAAATCAAGCTGCAAGATCAGCTATTTTTCCTCATAAATATCTAATCAACAGACATTCTTATAGAGTATACTCTCTATATTAGGCTAAATTAGCAACCAAACTACTTAAAGTTCAAGCCTTACAAGTAGTCAGATTTAGCAGTAATAAAGCTAGGTTTAGTAGTAACAAAGTAGTAATAAAATAATTGTAGCTATCAGTAATCACCTATAGTTTAAGCTCCCATGTGTGTGTCTATGTGTACATGTATATATGTAAGCATATACACACATATGTTAGCATACACATATCCATTGGATCCAGGACACTACTAATGGAAAAAAGTATTGCTTTGCATGTGTACACAAGTGCGTGTGTAAGCATGAGTAAATGTACAATTGTGCACACATTTCTGTGTGTATATATATATACATAAATGTTTTCAGGTGTGTGTATGTCTGCACAGCATACATGCATCACATATATAGACGATATATGCAATAGAAATCGCTGCTATTTTAGGAAATTGGTACCAAGTGCATTTCTAGTGACAAAGAACCTAACGTTAATAGTATGTCTCAACAAGCTTTGCTTATTATTTTACTTTGAAATTACTTTCAATTGCCTTTTAATATTGTGTTGTAAAATTGTTGATTTTTTGTGTCAGTTCATAAAGGGAAAGGGAAAGGTTAGCAATGAAGAGTGGGTCAGTTTGCTCCCTGTGACAGGTAGCTGTTAGTGAGTTCTACTTAAGATCAAAGGGAGAACCTTTATTATGTGATATGATCCTATGACTTACATATATTTCTTCTTTGGTTAATACATGTTGTCTTGCACATCCTGGAAAAGTCTGCTAAATTTTGCAATCCTTCTACCTGTGGGTTCAGTATTTGAATCTTTCCAGCTTCCTATTTTGCATTTTGGACATGACATGCTTTTTTAATCTTGGAAAAGTTGCTTTTTACCACAAGTTGGAAAAATGTAGTAGAAAAAATCCAATAACTGAAAATGGTAACAAAAGTTTTCTGTAACATTTCCTTTACTTACAGAAATTCGAGGTCATTCAGGTATATAATACATACTTTTTGTCCCAAAACCTTCAAATATTTTGTCCCAGCTCTTTGGCACTGCATAAGAAGTATTGCTTATTAGATGCTTAATGTGATTAATTATTCTTAAGATAAATTAGAAGCTAAATAGTTATCCAAATAACAGGTGAAAACTGAATCCAAAACTTTGTATAGTATATATTATGATTGTTACTACATTTTTGTATAAACTATATTTTAATTTACTACTTAACTTTAATTTCCTTTAGAAACTGAGTAATTATAAATGGACTCCCTATAAATAATATCTTAAGGCTGAAAATTCATTTCATTTTCACCCATGGTATTTTACTATTTATTCCTTGAAAATTACTGTCTGTATTAAAACCTAGTACTGCTACCAAGTGTAGGTGTTTGAAAAATTTCAGTGTCCTAAATTTTCTGCTGTAGTAACTACGTAGAGTGGAACCAAAGCACTATTGAGCCAGAGGTCTTCAATCAACCCAAGAGGGACAGAACAAACATAAATCCAAGTAGTAGGATTTTCTGGATTTAGAACCAAAAAATAAAAAAGTAATTTCCATAAAGAATTTCAGATGTTTTTTTCAAATTATCAAATGAATTTTCAGATTAAATTCTCGAATGCATTGTCTTTAAAAATGAAGTTTGTTTGATCACTCATTCTCATTTAACCAACAGTTTTTTCCTGAGAGTTTCCTAGTGCTAAACCTTGGAAGTCATTATGGAAACATAATGACTCACACTATTTGTTTAGTCCTCCTTTTTAGGGAGAACAAATATCTTCAGGACTTGTAATTATTGAAAAATATCAGAAATTGCACTTCACTTCTAAAGCAATATAATCAAATATATGCTCACTTTGTAATTATGGTAGCAATCTCTGGGTGCTTTGTTTTATTTATTCAATTCCACTGTATTTTAGTGAATGTTTTATTAAAGAACAAAATAATTACATGCCTTTTCAATAATGAACTGCACCTACTGAACACTTTTAATGTTTCATTTTAGAATTCAGAAAACAAGAAACTCTTTAAATTTTAATTGCTGTTTTTCTTTTAAAGTGCATTTACAAAGGGACAATTCTACAAAAGCAGAGAACACATTCTTCATTGTTTTAACCAGCCATTTTTTACAGACATACCGACTTGCATATTCAGACATAAAATTGCTAGAAAGCATGTTCAAAACATCTTAGAATCTTTGTGGGGTTTGGTTTGGTTTGGGGTCTTTTTAACAGTAGGTTTGACTAACATTTATTATGAAGTCACTGAGACTGCACAGTTTACTGTAAGTCTTTCACAACACACTGCAGGTTGGTACATTTGTGTGCAGTAGAAGGGAGGGAGTCAACCCAATTCTTCACTCAAGGGTTCAACTGCTTGTGTCCCTTACAGAAACACTGGGGTCCAGTAGGCATTCTTCCATGTAAATTTCCCATGTTTATGTTTACATTCAGTGTGTTTGACCTCCTGAGTCACAAGGCTGGGTATCTTTTTCTTTATTACTTGACCTCTGTTTTTTAGACACAAACAGTGTCTAAAGAGATCCTTTTGGTCTATATTCTCATGTACCTGGGAGAAGAAAAAGAATAGCAGTAAATGAACAGAGCTGAGATGCTTCAAGTCACTTCAATAATTCATGGACAAAAAAAAAAGGGTACACCTGTTGAGTAAAGACCCAGCAGGAAACTTTTTCAGATTCGGAGAAGGGGAAAAACAGATTTCATGGCTTCATATATAAAACTGATTTGCTGAGAATTTTTTTTAACAATGTTCCACTGAAAAGGATCTCCAGTTGTTTTTTTTTCTCATATGCAACAGTAGCCCTTGAAGCTTGTTGAAAGGCTTTCAGAAGTCTGCCAAGAGACAATTCACTCAATGGGAGTTGAGACAGACACCTAAGCTCAAGTATTTTTTAAATTGGAGATGCCCCTGAAAGTCTATAAAGCAGTTTCCCTTCCTCAATACAAGACATATATCTGCATGCACATGCACAATTTGAATCTATAATCTTCATGCTTGTGACTGTGTCACTGTTCAGCCTATAAATAACACGAATATGTTCTAATTTTCAATTAATAAAAACAGGAAAAATGCCTTTATGAAACTGTATCACAAGTGGGTAAATTTTGTCACATAAAATTACAGAATTTAACATGTTTTTAGAAATGTGTTGTTCTCACTAAAATTACATTACCCGTTCTGAATAGAAATCAATCAAATAAATAACACATCCCAGATGTTATGAATAAGAAAGGAATTAATGAAGATGTACTGATCATGAATTTGGAAAAATCTTAAAAGAAAATAACTTGGGGCTTTGAAAATGAATTATAATTATGTATAATAACATAAATGAATTAATTAATTAGCATGGCTTAACTGTTGATAAATTTAGTAGATTTTTTTAACAATACTTAGTACTTTTCACTTCTTAAAAAATATCCACAGAATTTTTCCAAACAGGTAGCTTACCAGCTATACAAAACTTGATAGAGGACTATCCTCCTTAGCCAATGGGATAATAATTCTTGTGAAACACATGATGGTAGTACACTTTTTTCACATGAGAAAAGGCACCTTAACTGTGAAGCTCCCAACCCATGGAACTTCCTGGGTATGAGTCCTGCTTGTCAAGTTGTAATACACAACAAGAAGATGGTTTTTTACAGTACATGTACCACAGCACTGACTATACACTATCACAGCACGGCCGAGCTGACCTCTTAGGGGTTTTCCACTGCCTCACTGCTGTTGTCTGCCTTCTCCTTTTGCTTCATCCCAGCACTTATTTCCACTGGAATAAAACCTATCTTGTCAATTATTCTCAGCTCAATATCACTATTGTCAGAAGCAGTACAAAAGACGACTTTTAGGTCAAGTTTTTCAAAAATATATCCTCAGCCTTAAATCTTCCAGGGTAATCCACCACCCACGTGACATCATTGCTTGCACTACAGGTCATTTTTATCCTTCATTTTTTACTTTAACAGACTACAAAGAAACAATGCCAAAATGTCCACTGACCACAGTCAGGGTTACAACAAGCAGTCAATTGTCCATGTATTGGATCTGTGTGGAAAGGTTTTAGCTTCAGGTTTGGCTCCTGTGCAAAGCAACGTGAAGTTTCCCTTATGTTCAGTGGTGCCAATGCCTGCTGGCCCTCCACTGGCCAAGGCCAAGCCCATCAGCTCTGGTGGTAGCATCCCTGGGGCAACATAGGTAAGAAGGGGAAAAAAAACCTTCACAACAGTAACATCAGCAGGAGAGGAGAAAGAAACAGCCTTGCAGACAGCAAGGTCAGTGAAGAAGGAGGGGGAGGAGATGTCCCAGAGCCAGAGCAGTTTCCCCTGCAGCCCATGGTGCAGACTGTGGTGAGGCAGGATGTTCACATGAAGCCCATGGACGTCCATCTTGGAGCAGAGATCCACTTGCAGCCCATGCAGAACCCCACGCTGGAGCAGGTGGGTGCCTGAAGGACTCTGTGGCCCCATGGGAAGCCCTCACTGGAGCAGGTCCTGGCAGGGCCTGAGGACCCATGGAGAGAGAGAAACCCACACTGGAGCAGATTTGCTGGCAGGACTTAGGACCCCATGGGAGACCTGTCCTGGAGCAGGCAGTGCCTGACGGAGTGCACCCCATGGAAGGCACTCACACTGGAGCAGGGGCAGTGTGAGGAGTCCTACCCCAGAGGAGGAAGGAATGGCACAAACAATATGTTACAAGTTGTTTGCTTCCCCCATTCCCCGTTGCCCTGCACTGCGGGGGAAGAGGAGGGAGAGAAAATAGGGAGTGAAGTTAAGTCTAGTGAGAAGGCAAATGTGGGTGAAAGCGATTTTTTAGATTTGGATTTATTTCTCATTATCCTACTCTGATTTGATTTGCAATGAATTAAATCAAGTTTTCCCCAAGTCAAATCTATTGTGCACGTGATGATAACTGGGGAGTGATCTCTCCCTGCTTTTATCTTGACCAACTTGTTGTATTTCCTCTCCCCCATCCAGCTGAGGAGGGGAGTGATAGCACAGCTTTGAATCGCACCTGACATCCAGCCAGGGTCAACACAGCACAATCTAAAATCACTTATATGTTAATATAAGTCCTCTCTTCTTAAAAGTGAAACATTTTAACTGTCTACAGGAACATTCATGCATATTTGTCTATTAAACAGGGTTAGAGCCCTTTGTGATAGATTGATGATTCAATACTCTCTACTTTTTGTATTCTCTCTTGGGGCACTCAGTGATCACATTTACTGCTTTCTTCCCACTTTGTCCAAGCCCTCCCTCTTCTCCTCTCCCAGCATATTTTCTGTTTTACAATCTCTTGCTTTTCTGTTCATATTTCTCTTTTTCCTTATGCTCCCATGTCCCTGTTCTAAAATTCTTGCCAGCTGTTAGTTTTTAAATTTTGTTCCCCTACTTCAAAACAGGAAGAGCATCAAGACTCTGAGGGGAGGTGAAGCTGAAAATATATTGTTTTGCTCCTGAGTGCTGTGGCACTAGAAAAGAATAATGAAGGTGTTCTCATTCATGCTAGCAGGAAAGTTCTAGGATATTTCAGTACTTACCCATTTGATAAAGAAAGCAACATTTTAATATATATTTTCTCTTTCTTTGTCAGTTAGATTACTCTTCCTGTTAGATTACTCTTCTTCTTCATTCTCTTTCTAATAAAAGTCTAAGATCACCCATCTTATTCCCAGCTCTTCTTCTATCTCCAGTTTTCCTTCTCTGGTCTCACAAGAAATTTACAAATGTAAGATGAAAATCTCTCATCCATGTCAAAGACCAAAAGTCACACCCTATCCCTAACAATGAAGTTATCTCACAACTTATGTTACACAAGAACATTTGTACTGCTTTTATTTATATTGTAATAATTTCACTCTTAAAATAAATTGTTAATTTTTCTCATGTATTTCATATTGTTTAGCTTTTTGATATGAACCTAATTAGTGTAAAAATATTTCATTAAAAAATATATCTGCCTGTCATTTTAATTGATGTGAACAGGGACGCAGTATTTAAAAATAATCCTGTGCTTTGTTCCATGCTATGATCTGATGCCTCATTAGAGTCAGCTTCTCACTGTGCCTCCGTGAATTCTTTGCAGTCTCATTATGCCAAACTAGGATCCATGAGGCCAAGATGAGGAAGACCCTGATATACTAGGCTCATTCTACTAGCATAGAAGAGTGCAATCCTTTCACCAAATATCTCAGGGGGTTGAGAGAAAGCCCTGATGAAAATGGATGAAGAAAAACAACACTGAAAGATTAAATAATGTTCCAGCATTTAGGGCCTGGTATAGGACTGAGAGATGAAGTTCAGTGCCTGCTGTCTAGACTGGGGTGGTTCAGAACACAGTGCTGAACTTATCTTAAGAAAAACGTCTGCGTAGAAAAGAAATGTATGTCTGGGGTTTTTTCACTCATCATCTGGATGAATTGAAAGGGAGATTTATAGGAGAAACTGTGGCTATCCTTCACATAAGGTACTGTACAGGCTGTTCTAATTGGACCTCTGTTGAGCAGGACGATGGACTAGACGGCCTCTGGTGGTCCCTTCCAATCCTTGACATCATCCTGTGAATCTGTACAAGTGCCATATTCTCCGATCAGAAGCTGAAAATATTTATAGCAAACACAGCCTTGTCTATATTGACATGATTTGTGTTGTAATGTTCCTGGTATGGAGCTGTTCTGAAGGCCAATTCTGTAATGAATTCATTGCCATTATGTTCAAACCACCTACTACACAGAGTTGGCCTGTGAAGTCAGACTTACACACCACTAACACTGTGAACCCTGCCTGTCACACAAACAATTTACCTTGGGGATGACAATCTAAAAGGGAATGCCCAGAAGTACTTTGTGTTTCACCTCTATTCAGGTTAGATGTAGATGTAGTCATGTACACTAACCGCAAGATATACAGAAGTTTATTTCTTCCTGAATACAACAGTGAGATGAGGCTGAACAAGAGGCAGCAATGTCAATTAAAGACTCAAAAATTACCAAATTCAACATGCCAAAATTTGCTGTAAAGCTCATCCTTCACATCACAGGTAGATATCCTCCAACAGCAAAGACTGAGTCTAGCTTGTGTAGAATACTATCATTTTCTTTTCATACAAGTTTTTAATGTCTGGACACAATGTCTGCTAGATATCTACTGGAAGAGATTAGTGCTGTTGGTTTAGATCTTTCCCAGACAGATGTTATTTCTTCTTGTTTTTCAATTAAAATTTTCCTGATTTTTTCCTAATTTAGTAGGCAGTATTTATAAAGTGTTTACTCAATCTTCAAGCTATCAGATTCAGGACCTCTATTTTTACCTCTTCTCTGAAATGCTTTTGTACTTACAGTGACGTTTTCCTTCAAATGCAGCAGTGGTTTAGCTTTGAAAAATATTGTAGAAAGATAAAGTGAAGGAAATCATGCTGCCAGGGGTCTGGACTATAGCCACATCTTTTAATCTTAACTAATTGACTATTTTATGGTCATAACTAATGGTGCAATGGGTCAGGAAAAGGAACACTGAAAAAAATAAATAAGATTTATCTGTGAAATTAAATAGATATCCTAAAGACAGTTTCATCCCATGCTATATGTTATGTAGAGAAACAACAAAGAATGCTTTGTTTAAATATATATTTTGTAAGAAAAAGCTCTGTGGAATGCTGACATTTCAGAGATGGGGAAAAAGTGATGGAAGATCCCTGTCTTAGACATCTTGATTGACACACAAGAGACACGAGTGATCTTATTCTGTGGAAATAAGACTCAGAACAATAAATGATTCAAGTTCCACTCCCAGGTGCTTTATTCATGACAGGACAGCTGAGCACAAAGGGCAGAGATAATGATCAACATTTCTGACATTGGAGGGCATTATATGTTAAGTAGAGGCACAATTCCTCACAGATCCCTGCTCACGCTTATGTGCAAATCCCGATGTAAGTTTTTCAGATGTTTTCCATTAATGCTAACACAGGGGAACACAGATCAATTTGCCATGCTTGTCTCATTTATTTTGCAGCAAGAAGCTCCTGTGATAGAAGCATCATAACATTTTCCCTCACGTCTGAGAAATTGCCCAGGATACTTTGTGCAAAACCCCATCTGACAAGACAGCCCTCTCACTGTTTTCTCCAAATGAAAAATTATACACCAGAACACAATTGCTGGATCTAGCTAAAACAATGAAGCATTTTACAAGAAAAAAATTACATGTCAGGAGTAACAGAATATATTAGGCATCAAGAGACTGTTAGCAATTATATATAGCACTGTAGGTATCAAACAAATGCAACATTTAGTTAATAGGAGTGAGGTGGCACATTAAAATACAGTACATATCATCTTGTGATAAACATGCTCTGCTTTCAAAGAGCTGCATGGAATTTTAATTAGGCAGCTACTAACACAGTGGGATCATGTTGTAAGGAGACATTTGACAGTCTTTGGGAAGAGGCAAGAATGTTATTAAGTCATTTTTCTTACCACGATAACTGTCTCTTTACTGCATCTATTGGGAGAGAGTGAAGAAATTTTTGACTAATACAGAAAAGAACTCAAAGAATTTGCTAGGCAAGATTGTAATATTATTTTTGGAAAAGTGTTGAGTCTGGAAAGTAGTTTATGGGAACTGATTTAACTGGGAGTCTTCCTTCTGCGATCACTACAGGTTTTGAGTTTTAAAATCTCTTTTTCTCTCTTCTGTTGCAAATAGCATAAAACACTTTCATTTTTCTCAAGCTCTTTCCTTTTTTATTGGTAGAGTCCTTACATTGGGTTGGTTGGTGCTGAGGGTTGCTTGGGTCTGAGAGGGGCCAGCCCTGAGGATGCTCTCTCAAGCAGTCCCTGGTCCCCGTTTTCCCTCTTTGTCTCCCTCTGTGCCCACTACCCCATTGCTGTTGTAGCCACTGCCCAGCAGTCAGAAACAGCACCTTCCTATGCTTGCTGGCACACTGGCAGGGTCTCTGCTCAGTATGGCAAGGGAAAGGTGCTCCCAAGCTTAGTAAATTGCCTTCCTTCCCTAGTTCCAGATTATTTTGTAACTGCAATGACCCTGGGTAATAGTGCCCCTGAATGTGAGCTTTACAAGGTCTCTCTGTAGAAGGATGATGTTTCCTCATAGGTGAAATGAGGTGGCCAGCTGAATTTATGAAAGAAACAAGTGTATAGGAAATAAATATCTTATGGACTATGCCAGAACTTCAGGTACTAAGAATGCCACTCTTTCAGCCTAAGTTAATCCTATTACTTTAAGAGATATTAAGAACCTAGAATCATATCCATAGAAAACTTGGGAACCATGGGGACTTCAGGTTTGCAACTCTTTCTTTGGACTACTAACTGATAAGATTTTTTAATTCATTATACTTATAATGGAATATTATATTATATAATTCTATATCTGGCAGGGTCTCTGCTCAGTATGGCAAGGGAAAGGTGCTCCCAAGCTTAGTAAATTGCCTTCCTTCCCTAGTTCCAGATTATTTTGTAACTGCAATGACCCTGGGTAATAGTGCCCCTGAATGTGAGCTTTACAAGGTCTCTCTGTAGAAGGATGATGTTTCCTCATAGGTGAAATGAGGTGGCCAGCTGAATTTATGAAAGAAACAAGTGTATAGGAAATAAATATCTTATGGACTATGCCAGAACTTCAGGTACTAAGAATGCCACTCTTTCAGCCTAAGTTAATCCTATTACTTTAAGAGATATTAAGAACCTAGAATCATATCCATAGAAAACTTGGGAACCATGGGGACTTCAGGTTTGCAACTCTTTCTTTGGACTACTAACTGATAAGATTTTTTAATTCATTATACTTATTATGGTATATTATATTATATAATTCTATATTAAATTATACTATTATATTGTACTATTATATTATTAATTCACTATACTCTCATCTGGGAATAGAAGAAGTTGGTAAATTAATCTTCTCTTTATTACACCAATTTCTTTCACAAAGTGGCAGGGTTGTACTTACTTTTCCTGTTAAGGTCTTAATATAACCCATACTATTAAATAGAGTTTGTATACATACAACCCATAACTGTGCCTACTGTTTTATTTCAAGTCCTATTTTCCAGCATACATAGACCTACTGGATTATAAAAATCATGGAGTCTTTTATCCTCTATAGGAACTATTTTAATGCAAAAAAGCATTTATGTTATCAATGTCCTCTGAAAATATTTGTGTGAAGATTTCAAAAATAAACATCCTAAAAGCTTTTTTTATCAATGATAATTATAGAAATATCTTTCTAAAAGATTTAATTAAACGTCTGCAACTGTTGTGAAGGAAGACTTTCACACAATTCCCACGATACATGTTTCAGAATAAGTAGGATAAGTAAGATTGTTCATGATTAATATAGAACAGCAGTATATTATCAGCTATTTTACCTCCTAAGAATAAATATAAATATTAAGTACTCTCAAATGGTCAGAAAATTAAGAGTCATTGACAGCAATCAAGACCTAAGAAAAACATAGCAGAGAGTTTCAAACACTTTACCTACTTTTGGTATTACTTGGCTCCAGCTGTAACATAGGGATGTCACTGTGCTGAGCAGCCAGGATGCTCCAGAGGACATCACTGTGTGCAAGTCTTCATTCAGTATGTAAAATATCTTCAAAATCTGGTCCCAAATTCAAGATTTCTTTCTGAGTATGAAAAGTTTAATTCCCATTAAATTGCAATAGGATGTGAGTGCCAAACTCTTTCATTTCTTTCCCTTGTTCCCACAGCTTTAAAGTGATGACAAATTTTAGTACTTGCACTTTTCTTTCATTTGTTTCTGGTCTGGTATAAAGGAGTAGCTTTTTTCAGGCTCCTAAATGCAGGCACGGTCTTGTAAGACTTGACAGGTTTTGGTTATAGGTATTCTACTACCACATGGAACATGGAAACAATGCAGCACTTTCCCACTTGCAGTTTTACAGCTTGAACAGTAGAAGTTCATAGGTGAAAAATACCCTTGCAGATGGATTAACTGGGGGCAGCTTGGATCAATGATATCTTTACACAGGATAAAACACCAGCTGGATATTAGTGCTGATTCCATAGTGCTGTGAAATTGACTTCAGGAGAAACAAGCTACCATCAGTCTCAGTTAGGCTACAGTAGAGGCATTTGCACATACTTGAAATCACACAGCAATTTCTCTGTGCTCTGGAGCACCAATAATCCAATGTCCATTTATTATGTTCTATGAGTAAAACTGAGGAATACGTGCAAGCCTCCCTCAAAAAGTCATCCAAGGGACAGACTAAAACATTTTTACTCCTAACAAAAACTACAGCCCCGCAATGCCTCAGAAGTTATTGACAAGTAGAACACAGTATGCAGTGTCCACTCACAAACTTCCTCAAAATAAGCATTGAGAACACTTTAGCTCACTTCCAGGTATTCAGACTCTTATGAATAAGAACAAAGGATTTGCTTCACACTGAATTGCTTCAGAACTCTTGTACTGGTATGTTCATTAACATCACAAACTTTGAAGAATATTTATCTTAAACTATTTCATCTCTGCGTCTCTGTTCATTTTGAAATTATATAGAAATGATCCAAGTGTAGAGTACAGAAATGCATTTCCACAGTGATATTAGCAAGGCAATGTAAGCAACCATTTAAGTTATTTTTAGGTAATACATTTTTCCTTTCCTTTCCAGACACAAAAACTTCTGCATAAAACATTAAGCACTTTTAAATTATTACTGTTCTCCTCTGCATAGTTTTAAATCTGAAGAAGAATAGGCTTTCAAGGAGACTGACTGAAATACTTCAGTTTTATCAAAGCTCAAGAAAGCCATTTGTGTTAAGTTCCTTTTCCCATTTTTTTGTTCTTTACACTTGCTCATTACATTGTATTTCAGATTAGATTTTAATGCTTTTGGCAATACACCTTACAAAGCCCAGGAAATGGAAAGTCCTGGAAATAAACCAGCTACAGCTGTGGAATGAGTTTTTTGAGAATTTAGAACATGGAAGGATATGCTGCAAGATATTGATTTCTATGGAAAATCTCAGTTTCATTACTTTTAAAACCTTTAGTCAACTTCTCCAGCAGTAATACATCTAAAATAAACAAACCAAATATAATATTCTTCTGCAGTACTGGTGTTCTCAATGCTGCAAAAACTATCAAAATTAAATACTTTGTGATCAAACTTATTTGATCCTGTTGATCCAACCTGAGAAACACCAAGCTCCATGCTCGCCTCCCTGCTAAGGACATTTCCTTCATTTGTAACAGACATTTGTATGTAAAAGAATGAAAAAAAAGAAAGATAAAATCATATCCTTTACTCCAAGTCAGGAGTAACACATTATGCAGAAACATCACTCTAGCTGTGAAGATACACAAAGGAACTCTGCTCCTGCACAGTGTTGCCAGAGTACTTGCCTCAAGAAGATTTGCTCGGATGAGACACCAGTCTGTCACTGGCACTGGTCTGTGCGCATGTTTTCAGATCCAGGTTATTATTAAAATCCAAAAAGTGTCCATGAATGAGACTTCTAACCTCCCACCTGAAATAGAAAGGTGTAAAACTTACAGGGAAAGCACTTTACCATGTGTTCACCCACACATGGATACATGCTGCAAAGGAAAGACATTAAGCAGGAATAGCAGACCTGATTCTTCCTCTTCTTGCAATGTGAGCCAGTTGAAAATCAGGCTTGTGTGTTTTGAGGAAGGAACTCTCTGAAATTAATATCCCTAATGTTTCAGGATGAAAGTATTTACTCCTTATCCAGGGGGAATTAAAACACAATTTTTATCTGTTATATTTTTATTACAGAATTGGAAAATAAAGCAGCAATTACAAATGAAACAAGTATAACAACAGGAAAACCCTTTCAAGTAGAAGATGTCTTTTGTGTACACCACAAAACAAAAATATTATAAGCTGCTTCAGACCAATACCATGAATATATAGGCAAGCTCTGACTTTTTATAAACCTATAGTATACTGCAGATTTACTGCTTCAAATGAGAAAAGAGACTGAGCACCTGCATAGGGAATGAATACCAAAATTCCATTAAATATAATGGTGTGAACTGTGTAACTAATATTTCTGATTTCTACTTGAAAAGAGGCAAGGAAATATTTTATTACATATTAATGTCAAAGTGCTTTTCATTATATGACTATTTAAGGAAGGCTCTAATCACCAGTGTAGATGGTGGAGAAATAATGTAAGCTAAGTAAAGCCCAAAAAGTTTGCCCAGAGTAGCAAAGTGTTGGCCAAGGAAATGACTATTTTGCTGATGCTTTTTTCAGAATGCACACCAAACTACAACTGCTGCTATCCAAAGGGGGCTTGGTCTGGGGGATGACAGCTGCTGCTATGGGGCTCTACTGAGAAAACCCGGATCCAGCTCTTGCAGCAGCTGAACCTGGAATAGCCAATATTTTTAAGCTCTCTTCATGCATCAGTCGGTCTGCAGGCCTGTTGGTCTAAAAATATAAAGAATTAAGATTATTTCATAGAGAACTAAAGAGAAAGTAAATAATGAATATCAGTCCACACAGTCTTACGGAAACAAAATCTTGTCAAGCGAATGTGATATCCTTGGAGGGGATTTCACTTACAGCACATAAAGACATAATAGAGGCAAGCACAATAGAGGCAGAACCAAGACATTCATCTGAGTGCTGCACAACAGTCTGATTAAAAGGTTAGTAGACACACACATAGCATCCATGAAGCATAAGTTTAATAGATTTGAGTATATACAAGCAGTGATAACCAAATGCTATTCTCAAGGGGGAATCATCATAAAACAGAAGTATTTCTAGCATTTACAGTACTATAATAGACTGAAAGCTCTCAGTACCTCAGTGATGAGAAACACATAAAAGCAATCCAATATTTGCAGATGACACAGAGCTGACAAAGTGCTAAATACTGATAAGGAGAGAGTAATCAGAGACACTTCTCTGAATTGTTTGTCAAAAAAAACTTGTTTAAGCACAATGTTTCAGTATAGCAATTGCAAAGTAATAGATCTATGGAAATAACAACATTCCGTGTGCTAAAAAGCGGCACACTGTTAGAATGTAGCACAACTTCTGCAAAATCTGAACTTTAATAAAATGACGGTAGAATAATAAATCTACTTCTAGTTTTCATAAGTTTAGAAGTGTAGTAGAAACAAGACAATCCTGAGAACAGAATAAAAAAATAATGAAGGGTTGGGAAAAGTACTTACATCTTTAAAATTTAAAAGGATGATTAAATGATCTATTTACAAAGTTTATGTTTCTTTACAGGTAGAAACTACCAGGCATCAAACAGCTCTTTAATCTTGTGAAGAAAAGCACAGTAAAATCAATAACTGAAGATAAATAATTCAAACTAAAAGATTAGGCATAGTTTTCTGTGACAGTGATTAAAACATGAAAATCAATTACCAAGGGTTATACTGCTTCTTCTGACTTGTTATACTTAGGTATGCCTGTCCTTTAAGCTAAATAAAGTTGGGTGCACTCATCATGAGGGTAACTTTGAATGATCCAGTCTCATTCAAAAAACAGCAGTTCAGTTGTACCTTTGCAATAAATTATGAGCATCTTAAGATTTTAATTAAGGTCATTCTGCACAGCATTGTTTTGGGGTTTTTTTGCCTTTCAGTGTGATATTTTACCCTCTTTTTGTGGTAGATCTCGTCTTTGCTTCTGTCCAATACACATGGCATACAGTGAAGCTTTCCCTTCAATAGTATTTGATTTAGTTTAGCTTAGGTTTTAATGCCTGGTCTGATGCTGAAGCCTCCATCAACTAATCCATTTTGTTTTCTATTAAAACAAGAACTGGTCCTTGAAAATACCTGCACTGAAACATTTGTCTTTCCCAGGACAGTCTGGTAATCTTTTGTTTATTACTGTATCCCGCAGCCGTAGGGAGGAGAGAAGATCCAGCAGGCAGGAATTGTGCAGCAAGATTGATTTATTTAATTATTTTACAAACTCTTTCATAGACTTTTTCTTCACAGTCTAATTGGTCAAAGGATCAGCCACCCTTGGGGATGATTGGCTAAAATCCTAAAACATCCATTGTCAAAATATTTTCCTACTATACCATAAACAAGGCTTTGCAAGGTCATAGGTGTTCATAGTTTATAGAACTCTGCTGCCTCTTCTGTGAGAGAGAAAAGTCTCTCAGGGGCTTAGAAAGAAGCAGGAAAATTTCTTGCTAGCAGCATTTTTGTATCCACATTTGTTACTCTGTGTTAAAAGTCGGTGAACACTTGATAAAACCTTTACATGCATTTCTCCTTTTATCAGTTGAATTCTTTAGCCTGACCATTATTATACTAGAAACCCATGGTTATAAGCTCCAGGACTAGTTCATTTTAATCTGTTCTAGTGGGTTTAATAGTACATGTTATCCTGCCACTGTTCATTCTGCATGCTGCTTGTAGGTCTGGGAGACCTCCCCGTCAAAAATGTGCAAGCAGGTTACAATGTTGAACTGCTTCCTTCTAAAGCCAGTGGGTGAAGAAGGTACAAGAAGCCACTCACATACTAAATTTTGTCATCACCCTGCAGCATCGACTTTTTCACCTTAAATAGATTTCTTGCCTTCTTGCACATAGGTGCAAGCGGAACAATTTCTCGTGGTCATCAAAAGATCTGCAAACAGCAAATAGCCTTTCGAGTCTTTCAGCTAGCAACAAAAATATGGTGTTCATTTTATCTTACCTTATCTTATCTTATCTTATCTTATCTTATCTTATCTTTCTAAAGGTTTCCAGATGAGACAATTTCCATCTTAAAACATCTTCCTCATGAGGGAAGGTGGAGGGGCAGGTACTGATCTCTCTGGTGACAGTGACAGGACCCAGGGGAATGGAATGAAGCTGTGTCAGGGGAGGTTTAGGCTAGTTATCAAGAAAAGGTTTTTCATCCAGAAGGTGGTTTGCCACTGGAACAAGGTCCCCAGGGAAGTGGTCACAGCAGGAAGCCTGATGGAGCTCAAGAAGCAATTGAACAACGCTCTCAGGTACACGGTGTTTCTTGGGTGAATCTGAGGGCTGTCCTGTGCGGGGCCAGGGGTTGGACTTCAGTGATCCTTGGGAGTCCCTTCCAACTCAGGACATTCTATGATTCTGTGATTTCGGAGTGGTTATATCAGCTGTGAATCACCCACATGGATGATGGAAGTGTCATCCCTGCTGCAAGCGTGCTGACATGACAAAACCAACCCAGTGCAATTAGGAGAGGAGCACAGAAGACACAGGCACACGGGCATGAATCTAGGAAACCATCAGTCTGCGTTGGTCTTGCACCATGCCTTAAAAACTTCCAGTGCTGAAGAGGAGGAGCTCACGTATTTTAGCTCTTCACTATGGCTGAACTTAGAATTTTGGGTTTAATACAGTAGTGAAGCCGGTGTCTGGGGGTCTCTGCATCTCAATGCATTGAGCAGTAGAGTAGTAACAGCTTCAGTAATCCTGGCAATTCGCTATGCAGTATTAATATTTCAGTGTGCACATTTTGTAATACTACATGTGCGGATTGTGTGTTTCTGCTGAAATTTTGTGAACCTCGCTGAAAAACTGCCATTAAATGGCTATACTATAAAATACAGCAGAGAAACCCAGCTGTAGTATTTTATGCATATTCCAAAGGGCACAGTTTAACCTGTCAGGTATCTTTATTTATATTTATGTTTCTTGCCTGTCTTGTGAACCAAGGTGAAGGGGGAAATGTGAAATAGAAAATATGGAAATATAGAGGGCTTTTTGGACATTCAGAGGACAAAAAGTTAGTATCACACAAATTGGCCTTTTAAAATTTTATTAACCAGCTCAAATAGCAAAGGATATTTATTTAGCCTTACTTTTCATCATACAAATCCTCTTTAACTCTAGTAAAATGATATACTTGAGTGCGTTTTACCTCAAAGCTTCTTGCTCTTCCTGTATATATATATATATGAACCACTTCAAAATTGTCTGATTCTTTTATGAAAGTAGAATAGATTTTTTTTTCAGTGTGGTTTTAATTTTTTCTTTTTGTTATTGAAATATTTTCACTGAATTATATTTTAAATTAGCAAAGATAGACAGATTTACTGTACTAGCTGACCCATGTCAGGAAACTGATTTTACAGCTGAATTCACATTTTGGCATAATGATGTGTTGGAGACACTATGGAAACCTGGACAATGTTGGTATCCTCTTCATGAACTTCCATATGAAATATAATGTTATCATTACTTTTTGAAACAAAGGATTTTTAAAGTTGAATTGATATAAAACAAGAACAAAAGCAATTTTAGGTTCATAATATCTTGTTAATTATTTAGCTATTCATTCATCAGCAATATTGTTACTCAAGAACAAAAATAAGGAATTTATTAGAATAAATGTACACAGAATGTTCTGAAAGCTAATGGTGTCCTCACCAATGTCTAGTGGCAGATTTTTTATAATGTCATGTTATAATGTCCTGGGTTTATTGGAGCAGTATTTTATGCAACCATTGCAATCTGCAAAGATTTCAAATACTGACTTACTGCAATGAAATATCACCTTCCATTTTCTGCCCATGGTTTAGATAGATGTGTGTATATAGCTGTGAAGCTCAGAGAATTGAAAACTAATGTGGAAAATTGCTGCGAGGTTTGCCTTACTGTACCTTTTAAAGTTCCAAAGCCTCCTCCTTGCCATCAAAAATCCTGGCTGTCTTCGTGTTAGTCAAAACCTAAGCAGATGTTGCTTTCTGTACCAGGGCCAAGGATTGTATCCTCAGTATATTCCCAGGGAGAGACTTGTCTGAGGCTGTTAACAACTGTTAAACAGAAGTGGAACTTCTTAATATTGGCCAAATAGAAAATCTGTTGGGAATGAGTTTTGGACCATGTATTTATTTGCAGTTCTTTTTTGAAGTAAATTGTTATATGAATGTAAAATTTGCTTAAAATCTATTTAAAATCAACTGAGCTAGCTAGCTGCAGAAAAATCCAATCAATTTAAAACTACAAAAGTTAGCTGTTTTGTTAAATTATCTGGCTCATTCTGGAAATCCTGAGCCTTACTTGTAATAAAATGAAAATAAGTGCATTATCAGCAATTGTGTTAATTAAAATATTAGAGAAAGATTGTGTAATTTTGATGACTCATGTGCAATGAAATCATTCTATCTGCCAAATAACTAGACAAGTCTATTTTATGGAAGACAATCAAAATAAAAATGAAGGAGGTTAGTAATTCTCATGGATTATTATGCTGTGATTCTTTCCGAGATTTAAATAAATTATTAAGAAAAACAACAAAAAAATTGGCTCTACTTGGAATCACACAGACATATACAACTGGTTTGACTTTTCATACACCCAGTAAATGGGGATGCTGGTGTAGATATCCACTTCAGTAGCACCCAAACTATCCATGGTCTGAATGCAGTATAAATATATTTGTGCAGTACTTGTTTTACTGTGATTCTGAATCTGCAAGTACACAGCCTATAGCCTGAAGCATGTAAATTTGCACAGTGCTGTTCCATGCTACACAAGATGAGGGGCAAATTTATCTCCTGAGATGATAGAAGTATATCTTCACCACAATGCATTTCAAGCCACAGCCATGTTAATAATTACTGTTCTCTCTTGCAGAAAGACGTTTTTGCTTTTCCAGAAACCTGAGCTGGTCTGTGCAGCCCTGTGCATTCTGCATCTCATTTCTTGCTCCAGCATGAGCTGTGGAACTGCTTTATGACCTCAGAATGCACCATGTACTTCTGTCCTAAAAGTAAATTGTACAGGAAGCAAGAGAGGGGTAGGAGGTATACAGACATTTAAAACTGAAGTTAGTCTCAGCAGGGAAACCAGAATCAAGAGCTGTCATTCTTAAACAGTTACATGGATCCAAATATCGTAATCATATGTATGGAGAGACTGGATGGATGGATTTCTAGTGCTGTTGGACAACTTCTCTCTAAAGTCACATTCCAAGGAAAGTTTTCAAATTAACTTTTGCTAGAATTAGCACAGAAATTTAATCTTACCTAACCATGTCTTATAAAACTTCAAAATGATCTACAAAATTTTAATTTTTTCCTTGTGTGTATTAGGGTACAGTTTTCAATTATATCTTCTCACTTCATTTTTTTCCTTGGGATTCTTGGCTCATTGTAAAAAGTAAAAAGTTTGGATTCAGTAAAAGCTTTTTTAGCATTATAAAATATGGAAAGGAACTATGACAGAAAATATGTTGGGTATGATCTTTGCCATCTACAATAATAATTCTGAAAATTGTATTCACTCAGTTAGAAGAGGGTCCTGTACTACAGGCATTATTGCCACTCAGAATTAGAAACAACAACATAAAATTTGGGTTCTTTACAGAAGCAAGGCCAGACCAAGCAGAAATATCTTACTACTCAAACTTACTATTAATGGAAATAAATAAATCTTGCATTTACTTTTAATGGAAGTAAAATTTCCATCTTACTTCCATTTAAAATGGAAGCATCTTACAACCATAAACGTAAGGTGGATCTTAGTAAAGTTCACAGGTCTGCTGCTCATTGTACTAGGACCAATTTTTCTAAAAGGCATTTATACCTGCAAAGACACAATACATAAAGTTGCGAGTTATGGAACTAACTCAGGCATACTGAATTGCCAAAGAACTTTTGAAAGATTATCAGAAAAATAATACTTTCTCTAGAAAAGTGACAGGATCCAAACAGATCTGCCAGCATAAGCAGCACTCTTTTAAAAGATAATGAATCCTCAGTGCATTCCAATCGTGGAAAAAGAGTGATAATTTATTCTGTATACTGAAAGGCAAAGAATGAGTTTTGGAGTGCTGCCTCAGCTGCTTCCAAATCCTAAAGGGTGAGAAGGAGTAAACAGGAGTATTCTTATGTCTGAATAGCAGGCAAAACATATGCCATAAAAGGCCTCTGGAGCTGAAAATGGTCCCCCAGGGAAAGAACTCAGAGGGGAGATTTGGTAATATAATCATAAAAGACATTGGGGGAAAATAGAGGCCTTTTTGTTGTTTCATAAAAACAGAATGCATCTACTTCTCTCCCACAGTGCGAGTGAGCCTTTAACTCTGGAAAGGTGTGATGAAAAATCTGCCACACCTTGGCACAGAGCCGGGATGCTCTGGCTCTACCCCTGGCTCTTCTCTGACAGTGTTACAAAGCTGCCTTTCTTTCACCCAGAGAGGTCTGCAGCAGCCAGCTGACCGTGCCAGTCTGAATCTCTGCAGGGAGAGAGAGCCAGAGCACAGTCTCTGCAGTCTCAGTGTGGCTCTCCATTTGGAGACGGTCGGTGGTGCAGCCTTCCAGTGGTCAGCTACTTGGTACACCTCTGCAACAACTGGACCAAAATCCCAACTCTGTGCCATTTATAACTGAACCACGAGGCACTGCATTTTCTCCATCGCCTCTGTGTATTTCATGGCCAGTACCAAAACAGATCTGTCCAAACAACTGACCTTTGGTTGATGTTAACAGTTAATAATCATTTCACAAAACATTTCCATGGTTGTTTTGGTGGAGGATAAATGCCACAGATGTCAAATCTCTATTTTTTGACAAAGAAATTCTGCTAAAAATTGTGCGAGTGTAACCCAGAAGAAGAAATTCAGTCTTTACACTTTGTAATAACAGTTGTGGGACAATTAAAAACAAGTTAGTAGAAGCTGTCAGGCAGGAGTGCCACATGTAGTAGGAAAGCCAAGAGGCTTGGAATAGCTCCACTGTTCTCTAGGGGCTATTTGAACCAAAATGTGCTCTTTTAATCCATTTTGCCAATCTAAGTAAGCTTACACATTAAGTAACAATTAATGTTGAAACTGTTTTCAGGATTTGTTTGGTTTGGTTTTTTGTAGAAATCAGCTAGTGTTGGCCTCTTAGAGAAAAAGTAGGAGAAATTAAGGTTCTACAAATAGTACTATGATGAAAGCTGCTAATGAGTGAGATCCAAGAATCAGCTGGATCTATGAGGATTAGAGATGCAACACAGCACATCAGAACCGCCATTTTCGCTCAGGAGATGGAGCAGTTAGTGCTCCTTAAAATAATAAGGAAGATAAATGGGCAGATCCCTGCAGTAAATCTGCATGGTATGTCAGAGATTAGCCATGTGGGTTTATGGATTTGCGAAAGCTGCAAAAGTGTAAGGATAGATAGAGTGAACAGAGGGGCAAGTGTATGTGATGGAGACAGAGAGTCTGGAACAGCAGCTGAAGGTCAGAAAAACTCTAGAGGGAATGAATCTGTCTAGAGCTGTCAGGTCAAGATCTCCTTCTTCAAGTGTCCTGGGTTTCATGCTGATGACCTGTCTGTAGGTCAGGATTAAAATGATAACACTGTGCTCATGAGGAGGCAAGTGCCAAATAGCTGTTCTGTGGCAAGCCAAGCCAGAAAAAATCTCTACTGAAGTTGGTGCGGTTCGTATGTGTTAATGTGTGAATGACTGGAGAGTCTAGACTTGTGACCAAGATGAAGTATGTGCTAAGTGATAAACTTGGAGTTTCCTGGGCACACAATTGAAAAATCTGGTGGGTTTCCAAATGCTAGTTTTAATGACTGTGGGTTTGTTGCACATTTGTGGGAAACAACATAGAACAAGTCCCAGATAGTTCCTGAAAGCAGCTATGGCAATAATCCTTCTGGTGAATGGACTGAGTTCCATCTTAAAACATTTGAAGATTTTGCCTCTCTATTCAAAATGAAGGTGTACTTCTTTGGAAACTAAACACCTCCTGGTGTTTTACAACGTAAACTCATTGACTAATACACACAAATCATCTCTTGTCTTCAGTGACATGAAGATTGGTGGGGTTTGCAAGTCTCACTGTATCCAGTCACCATATTTGCAGCATTATTTTGGATAACTCGAATTTAGTGTCTTGTTTTGTAAAATAACTTTAGAAGCATTGCAGCTGTATTTTATTGATCATTATCCCTTTTAAAACCCCCATGGAAAAAGTCTTGTCAATACCTCTGTGTAGTTTTCTATTATTCTCATGAAGATTTGTACTTTTTCTGTTTTGTTTTCCTGCTGTTTGTTACTCTTTCATACATTTAAGTTTCTTGTATAACTGACTGTCCTCGTCTCAGGTATCAACGTAAGTTCCCAACCTCTCTCCATAATAGAACTCCCCTGTAATCATGTCAGATCTAAAAATCTGTTGTTCCAGAAGTCACACAGTGTCCAACTCCCCAGGGTAGTTCCTACTGTGAACACATTTCGGTTATAAAGACCAAAATCTCCTTCATATGGTACTTCAACCATCTGATCATTCTTTAGCACTTTCACTGTTAAGTAACACGAGCATATCACTGAATCTCATCTAAATCTCTGAGAATAGTTAGCTGGTATCTAATTAAATAGGAAACATTTATTGTAAGAACATTAGGGGAAAAGAAGTGACAGTAAAGTAAAAAAAGAAAATACTAGTTAGCCCCCTGCTCTGCACAGTCCTCCCCCCAAAAAAAAAGAAAAAGTCAGTGAAGCAGAGACCAGTATTCAAGGATATCATATGACAAGTAGGAAATAAAAGAAAACATTTTGAAAAATGCATACAAGAGGAAGAACATAAAGAGCAGGACTGAAGGCTAATACCAGCATCAGAATCAGGCAGATTTATGAGGAACCACAGGCCTTTTACTGGAGGAAGGACAGGAGGGAAGTATTTCTGCCAGGGACAAGCACCTATTTCTAAAAAGCAATGAAGAATTCACTCTTTGTAATAAATTTCAAGACTAATGCTCTTCCAAGGTTCCTATTTAATTAAAACCAGGCTGACAATTCCCAGACAGAATTCAGAGGATCTTCAGTGATGCCATCAGATTAATCCTTCAAGGAAGTGCTGAGAGAAATAAAAATCAGGATTTTCATGCCTTCCTGACAATGTTGACTGGATACCACTTGCTATTCTCAAGCTACTCTGTGCAGGAGACATCTATACCATGATTCCCTATTCAAGTGATAAGAGAGATTATTGCTGCAGAAATCCAACAGACTTTTAATATTCCCTTAATGTACATTTTGTGTGATCTTTATACATTATAATGCTGACAAAAATGAATCCAGCTTCTTCTGGGTTTGAATTTGCACTGTGAACAATACAATTCTATTTTCTGTCCTTTCCATCAGTCTCCTAAACATAACGTAATACCCCCCTCTTCCTCAGATAGCAGTCTCTCCAGAAGTCAAATTATACTCATTTTTTACTAATTACATTTTAAAGTTTGGCACCCTAATATAACCATTATGAATGTAATTTTATTGGCTCTTAACTCTGCCAAAAGCAACAAGTATCCATTCCTGTAAAATGTGACATGAACTGTTAATTAGACTCAGATGTTCAGCTTTAGTTTCCCATTTTGGAGCTATTAGGAACATGCTAATTGTAACACAGCAGGTACATAATAATCTGAAACTCTATTTCATAGCAATTACAAAGAAGTCAAGATAAATGTTTGAATTACAAATGGATTTAAAAAACATAGCGTGCTTAATGACTGCTTACACATATTACAAAACTTGACTGCTACTAGTAGTCAAACATTTATACAAGTTGTACAACAGAAGATGCATTTTGATGAGAAGACAGGGACATCTGTAGTGTCACTGCATCTTCCAGCTCCATATATACAGGACACGATAAGCAAATGTCATCCTTGGTACAGAAGATGGAAGCATCTTGCTCCTAATAGTCACTGTTCTCTGGCGCCATACAGGCACAAGTGTGACAAGAACTGACAGGGGGCAATCATACCCATAGGTTTGACCGACCTGATGACATTACAGCTCTAGAAATGTGTTAGGAAATACCAAGATGACTCAGTATTTCCATCTATTGGAGTTCTGACAGCTTTGTGGCAAAGTGCTGCATTGAGTGTGACTTTGATGTGGAGTAGCACTGCTTTCTACTGGCTCCAGTAAATTCAGTAAGCAGAGTATTCAGAAATAGCTCTGTCCTTCTTAAGATTGAGCATTAAAGTTGTTTATTTCATTAGTTGTAAACTGAAAATTTCCAGGTGTTGGGTTTGTTTCCTTCTTTCTTTTTCACCTTGCCATCACACTTCTGCCCAAGCTCAGAGATTTCTTTCCTAAAACCACAATAATTTAAACCACCTTTTATTACAAAGCAGCCTTGAACATGAACCTACACCTTTACAAGATAAGCTGATATCACTACAGATAAGAATACTTGTATATCACCATAACAGAACACTATGTGCAGCAGCAAGAAAAGGGCAGATCTCTAGCATGCAGACATTCAGGTTCATTAGAAAAAAAAAAAAAAAAGGAGGGGGTGGTAAAGCAGTAGAAATATTTTAAAAAAATACACACACAAGCTAAAAATTTTTTCATAGGAGGCATTACGTGAACTAAAGTACCTGCTTTTTCTGAAGGACCACATTTTGGCTAGCTTGGATCCTCTGTGCTATCTTATGAGAGTTTGATACATTTCTGACTGTTTCCTGTATCTACCAAATTTTCATAATTCCCACTACATTTTATGATGCCTTTGGTGAATATAAATTTCATTGGCCAGAGATTCCAGGCATGATAAGAAAAAAATCTCAGTACTGGAACTTCTTTCAATATATAGTGGGCTGGCTGAGGCCTTGCAGGACCAGGAGGGAAATGTTCAGAAAGATGTGACCAAGGAGTGTAAAGCTCTTTGAGAGGGGTGACCTTCGTATACACGAATTAATAGCAACACCTCTGACATTCCCCATGCCTGAAAGGGAAATATCATTCAATGGCATTAGAAAATTTACAGAAATTGCACTTCTTTTGTGATTTCTGAACTTTGAAAGTGGAGTTGGAACAGATTCAGAAGGGGTTTCCTCGCTTTTTAGAGTGTAACTTTTGAAAATGTTACTTATTTATTCTCTTTACTCTTCCATATGAAGTCAGTGTTAACACACTTAATTGTCTATATTTACTTGTCATATTGAATTCCTCTGAAAGAGATTCTTAATTTCCTTGGGATATGGAACATTCATGGCTCCTTTGAGGCCATATCCCTAATATGCCTCCTGCCTTACAATGCTTAGCAAAGCAAAACTTCCCATGTATACTCATTATTTTTTCTCTGCTAACAGATACAAAGTGAAAGGTAATTTCTTTCTGCTTCTTGAAAAGGTTTTGTGGTAAATAAATAGTTGTATTTCACCTAACTGCAATATAGAGCAATATGCAAACTACTCAGAGTCACACAGAATTGTCAGCATTATCAAAGGCTGCTGACATGATTGAACTGAAAACAGATACTCTGACCTCATCCTTGATGGCTTGACACATTTTCCCATGTGCAGTCATTTAAAATCCAACCAGAACCCTGGTAAAAGTCCTTTCCACGTCTGCTCAGTGTCACCCAGTGCTCTGCACATTGGTAGACTTCGTTTAGGATTCCTGACTAAATTTATCTCCCATTCCCATCACTTTTCTGAAAATCAGCTCCTTGGCATCTCTATAGCAGAAACTGGGAACGTGTAAGTGGAAATATATTAAATTATCTCCCCTTTTCCCTTTCTTTTGCAATAGTGTTGGTAGTAAGATGCAAGTGTGAGTCAATGTTACAGCTTTCCCCAGAGGATGTTGCCCTCAGTCTAATCCTTTCATTAGAAAATATATTTGATGATCAGATCCTATTGCTTAAATCTGTTTCTTCACTGTGAAATCATAAAAATGTAATAAATCTGTTTTAAGAAATAAATATTTAAAATACTCTTAAAATTCATATTAATGGAATTCTGAAAGAAAATAGCATGAAAAAGGTAAGACAGGAGTTGCACAAATGTAACAGGCTAGGAAAAATGGAAGAGAAGCATAAAATAAAAATGAAGCAGCATTTTTCCCCCTCTCCCCTGCAAATGGTAGAGCAACTAAAAGGAAGCAACAGAGCCTGAAAATCACAGAGCAAGCATATGAAAAATGGAAACAGACAGAGGAAATTAATAATTTCCTGTACAACCAGAACAATGTTTTCAAGATAAAAAATCAGCTTACAAATGAAAACAACAAAGGGAGAAAAAAGTTTCTAGAGAACATTCTTTCTTCTTGAAATGCTAAACAGCCCAGATTCTCTCTATGTTCTGAAAGAAACCTTTTCAAGAAAAAGCTTTGTGATTGGGCTGTATTTAGCTAATATATTTTCTTGGGGGTCTTTTTATACAATCAAGTAAGTCTGAAATGTATAAAAATATTTAGCTCAGTAGATATATCAGAGTAACTGTTTTTCATGTGGGTACTAGGAATAGACAGCTAGAAAGCTCTTTGCATAAAATTATGTGTGCTTCTTTATGGTAGTTGTGTTATTTGCATTAAATAGCAAGTTAAGGATACATTATATTAAATTATCTAGGACATTATTAACACATGAATAAAACATGCTTTTGATAATGTAAGGTAATACTTTTGGTCTGTGAGAGTCCCTAAAATTTAATGGAGAGGAAAATACACTTCAAGGAGCAAAACACAGCATGGGCCAACATACAGTGCTATCACTCTGCTCACATGGGTGATACTGATTTGCATCAAGTGAGGGTTTGGAATTAAAAACTTCCCTTTCCCATTGACGGTCACCAAGAAAAGCAGATGCAGATACTATTTTGGGACACCAAGTGATGTGGTATAAGACAACTGATCTGTGGCCCTTGAATCTCCTGCACTTTGTGAGCAACTCCTGAACAGCTCCCACTCCTGGGCGAAGTCACACAAATAGCAGTGTGGTTTTGACGTCTAATGGTTGCCAAGCTGTACAAATTCCCAGCTTTGGGAACAGCTGAGCCAAGCACAGGCTAATGAGTCTGATACCAGTGGCTGTCATGATGCCCAAAGGGATATCCAAGCACACACTGCAGACCTCACGAAAAACATATGTCTTACATATATGCATTTGGGTTTAGGGTCACAGTAAATGGCTGGCACAGGCTAATGGACAAAGACTGAGGTCAGTGAGACAGAGACTCAAGGCAGACAATTTGTTCAGGCTTCAGATTTTAATTCTCTTGCACCACTGGAAAACTGGCAAAAGTAGCTTCAAGCTTGTTATTCGAGAACTAAGCGCTCAGTCAGAATCAGCTAAATCTGTATTTTTCCTTCTAGCTAGGACTGTATCAGAGATAAAACTGCAACTAGTGCAAAAGAAGATAAGAAGTGTAGGGTTACTTTTTCTGTGCTGTTGTACTTCAGTACTTCTGAATGTTAACTTATTTTGATGATCACTAAAAGTTTTAAAAACAGTTGCAAATTAATTTCCTGGCCAGAGGAAAATGGCAGATAATTTGTATAGCCTGTAGAGCCTCCCACTAGTCATGCTTGACAAGCAAGACATGATGAGTTTCTTTAGCTTCATTTTCCCTACTATTTTTACATGAAAATGAGGGAAGGATGTGATGTGATTGCAATGCACATGTGAGAAAAGGAGAGGAGGCACTGAAATTTTCCTACTTAATTAAAAATCATAGACTTATATAATATTGAACTTTGGTCTACTGTAGATTTTAATTCTTAAAACAAATTGAAAATAATTTCTGTTTAAAAGGAATGAAAACCATAGAAATAAAGAATATATAGAAAATTTTCTGTTTGCTTAAGATTGTAAGGGATATCATCTGTCCCTTATACTGATTACACTGTATTTACACTGAGCTCTAATCTTCAAAGCATGTGTTGGCCCTCAACTCATCCCGTCAGGAGTCCTTTATTCTTAACAAAATGTAATACTAAAAGAAGTTGATAATAGTACCAAATGAGGTGTCCCAAAGAATTTCGTGGATTTTTAGCTAGATTTTTAGCCACAAGTCAGTCCCAGCAGCTGTCTGAGTTTACTTCATAAAGACAAGGAGTTCAAGCCTGAAGAATATTTTAGCCACTAAAGGCTTTTACTGATGCAGCTGCAAAAAAATTTCTAGATTTCTGCATTATTTATCTAACATTCAGTTCTGAGGGTCTTTGGACAACATTAGTGGTGGAAGCCATTGGAAGTCAATGAGACACTTTTGGGGTTCATTAAGGTAGCAATTCTGTTTAGCTTAATTATGTAATGGAAAGATGACACAAATACTTTGCACAAACACAAAAATATGCAGGGATTACAATTATTTGTCTTACTTATTAAACCTCCTATTTGGCCTCTTTGTTACAAGTTTAATTTTATAAACTCACCATGCGTGTCATTCCATGAGTCATGGAGTAGTTAAACCGGTAGACTACATATAATTTTCATCTCCTGTTGGAGAATTTACTGGGATTCTCCTGTATGATTGGGTGTGTGTTTTTGTTTGCTGAAAATGCTCTGAAACAGTGTAAAACAATCAAAATTGACAGCAAGTAAAACACTGGGGGGTTGATTCAAAGGTCATTAAAATCAGTAGAAAGTTTTCATGGATGTCGCAGTTTAAGACATTACAACAGTAATGCAGGTGACACCAAGTTGGGCAGGACTGCTGATCTGATGGAGAGCAGGAAGGCTCTGCAGAGGGATCTGGACAGGCTGAATCAGTACACCAAAGCCAATTGTATGAGTTTCAACAAGACACAGTGTTGGTGACTGGCCTTGAGTCACAACAACTCCATGCAGCACTTGAGGCAGAGTGGCTGAAAAGCTGCCTGGTGGAAAAGGACCTGAGGGTGCTGGTCAGCAGCTAAACATGATCCAGCGTGTGCCCAGGTGGCCAAGAGGGCCAATGGCACCCTGATCTCTAACAAAAACACTGTAGCCAGCAGGGCCAGGGCAGGGATTTTTCGCCTATACTCAGCACCGGTAAGGCCACAATTAGACTCGTGTCCAGTTCTGGGTCCCTCACTAAAAGAAAGACACTGAAGTGCTGGAGCAAGTCCAGAGAAGGACAACAGAGCTGGGGGAGGGTCTGGAGAGTCAGTCCCATGAGAAGCGGCTGAGGGAGCTGGGATTGTTTAGCTTGGAGAAAAGGAGGCCCAGGAGAGACCTTATTGCTCTCTGCAACTGCCTGAAAGGAGGCGGTAGCCAGGTGAGTGTCAGGCTCTTCTCCCAGGGAACCAGTGATAGGAAAAGAGGACATAGCCTCCAGCTGTACCAGGGGAGGTTTAGGTTGGGCACCATGAAGGATTTTATCACTGAAAGAGTGGTTAAGAATTGCAACAAGCTGCCCAGGAAGGATGTGGAGTCACCATGCCTAGAACTGTTCAAGAAACATCTAGACAGGGCACTTAGTGCTGTGTTTCAGTTGGCATGGTGGTGTTTGTTCAAAGGCTGGACACAGTGATCTTGGAAGTCTTTTCCAACCTTAATGAGTCATTTCCTCTATGATTCTGTGATAAATACAGAAGAGTTTTATAACTTCATTTTAATTGTGAAAAAAGTTTAATGGATTTGTATTTGTTGTTCTGAATTATATTTCTGCCTAATATTCCTTGAGTATGAAAAAAATAAAAACTCTGGGGTTTTTTGAATAATTTTAGTAAGATGAAAACTCTTCAAGAAAAATTAGAGTTCACATTGTTTTGCCTACAAAAAGTGAATATACACCACTCTGATGGAAACCTGATAAAAACAGAGGATGCCATAAGAGGCGCCCATGATTAAGGTCTTTATTATAGAATTGTTATTACAGTTGCCAAGGGTGAATGACTCTTTGCACGCATCAAGTACAAAGTTATTTTAATTTTGTTTATACTTTCAGTCATACTGTCTCTATACTTTTTGATTAGACATTCCTGAAATGAGTGCTATGAATCCATCAAAAAATCCAGTTCTCTGGAGTGAGGAGCTTGTAAGACACTTTATTTCACACCTCGAGAAAAAATGTTAGTCATCATTAGGGCTTACAGGGAAGTGCTTACAAGAAAATTAGCACCATGAAAGTTGTCCTTTAACTTACCAAACAAGGTCTGAAAGCAGAAACAGGAGAAGACTTAGGTAAAATGGACACAATTTTTTTTCCCAAGCCTATATTTGCACCCCTCAATAAATAAATTTTTTGATAGAATTTGAAGAGTTCATGTAGTGACTGTGAGGATATAATAGATTTTATAAGTTTTGTAGAAACAGCATCTTCTTAGGTGATGCTCACTAAAGTCAGAAAATAACAGAATTAAGAAGAAAGCTGTCAATAAACAGGACAGCATAAAAATATTCAGTGCCTCATGTTTTGTTCATAATATTATATATGGTTATATCCATGTATTTATATATTATATGTATATTATATTTTATACCTAAAGAGTACACATACAACATAAAACATACAACTATACACACATATGCATATAATTTGATTATATTGCTTGATATATAACACATCAAAAAGAAATTATATACTATAATCTGCTATTTGGAGAGAGACACACTCATACACACATACACCTATACATGTTCTGCATTTATGACATTTGAAATCTTGACCTTTACTTTGATTTGAGTATCTTTGAAACTTTGATCAAAGACTCTTCTTCAGAAAGACTTGCCTCTGTAAAAAATCCCTATTTCTGGGGATTTCATAATGTTGGGAAAACCTTTATAGTTTCATAACATGTATGCGTATTTTCTTTGCCAAATAGGAATATTTTTGGCCCAGTTTTAGGTAATTTTTATTAACGTTATCACTAGTAAATAGTAACTTGGCACATAAGCAAGTACTAAACCAGTGTGCGGTGAAATTTAAACAGCCAAGACCAAAGTAAGAGACAGCAGGCAGGTTATTGGCATAAAAATGTTTCTAAATTAAGAACACTTAGAGTAATTTTAACTGTTTCCAAGAGTCCAAAACTCTAGTAGCTGAATCCAAAATAACAACTTTCCTCTGAACCTTAATGCTTTGGCTTCAAAGAGCTTTGATTTATTAAAACACACACAAAATAAAGGGGATGGGGGTGAAGGAACTTTTAAAAATATTTCAATATTCCAAATCTTTGTTGTGTGTTCAGATAAATGCTTATATGCTTTGCTCATGAGTCTCTGTGCTGAATTTCTACCAGCAGCAGTTTGTTGCCATAAGAAGAACACCACAGACGAGAATATAGTGAACCAGGTGATAGAGTGAACCATGTACATCTGTTTGTCTCTGGAGACTGGATTGCCTGTATGAACTGGGGACAAATGAAACCAAATATAGCTATCCAGTGTTAGTGTCTGCCAAAACCCAACACAATTTGGCTAATTCTTTCCTCCTGATATAATTATCTGTTTAGCTGAAGAGTTACCATATTCATTATAACTCTGAACATGTCCTCAATCTATATTAATTATATAGATAATATTATTTAAAATGCAGAGCTCACAGAGTCACATCACCAGTCAAGGAAGCACATTAGCCTCAGGCTAATTGCTCAAGTAAATTGTTGGGCTTCTGTATGTACAATTTAGATCATAATTCTGTTCACAACTTGAATAATCACTAACTTTGCCTAAGTTATCCTTTCAGTATAAGTTCCTATTACTGCTTGAAAGAGGGAATTTTCTCCTATGTGAAAAAAAAAAAGGTTTTATTTATCTTCAGGTGTCTGTAATTGGAAAGTCATTCCCTGCTCAGTGTCTGTGCTTGTTTATCATGAAATGGAGGCATGATAACAATGAAAGTAGAAACCAGTATGCACACAGATTTAATGGGATCTTGCTTTATAAACCATTTGTAAATCTAAGCAGCAAATGTATTCTATAGCATAAAATGGGACAAATGGCAAGTGATAAGCCAGTTGCAATGCAAAAATTACAAAGCCAATTATATCAGTTATAATTGATAGAACAATAAGCACAGAAAACTGCAGATATATCTAGTTGATTTTGTTGACAATCAACCAAAGTCTAAGTTCATGAATTTTAGCCTTGCAGGGAGGATTAATCTAGATGTGTTTTGCAAAGCAGACTGATAGAGCATTTTCCCTTGCACAAGAAAAAAACAGCTTATATATCTGGATATACTAGAAAATCATAAAGAACATGGATAGAAGTGGCCATAATTCTTGACACAGTAATTAAAAAAAAAAAATGAACCTGGTTTGGCAATAATTCCTGCCATTCCAGATGAGGCAATTAGAACCTCAGCTTAGTAAAAATTTTGTGCTGTTTAAGCTGGCTTATGAAGTGGGTCAGTGGTAAAGGGAAACACGCTATATCTGCTTTAAAATCAATCATGTTCTGTGGGGGGAAGCATGGGACTCTGGAATAGAAACATTAATTAGCAGATTCACTGAAATCAGACAAAATCAGATTTTACTCAGGATACATTTTCAGTGGAAAGATGTGTTAGAAACAAGATGTATAGCTATTTTCTCCAGCAAACTTTTTAATTCTATAAACTCGTCTTGTCACTGGTTGCAAATTAAAATGGTTTGTCTCCTTAGACTTCTCAACACCACCATAAACACACCTCCCCAAACATGACAGGTAATCTGCACAAATGATCTTCTCTGCTCAGTAGAATTATCTTCTGTGGGAAATGACAGAGCCTGGTGCTTTCTCTGCTTGTACTTCACATTCCCTGAGTTAATTGATCCTTCAGGACAGGAGGCACGTTCTGATCTATTCTTGAAAACACATTCAGGTTCCTTTGAAGTCTGTAGTAGTGCTTCTGCTGACTTCAAACAGCTTGGAAATAGCTCTGTTATGGGTAAACAGGGAAGAAAAATAAGGTGAGCAAGGAAAATTAGCTCGAAAAAAAAGTACTGTTGGTACTGATCTAGAAAGAAAACATATACATGACACAGCATGCGATAAAAGGGTGTTCTCATGTAAAAGCTGCGCCATAAACAATCAATTTTACATGCACAGGCATTTAGGAGGAAAATTTCAGCAAAATTATCAAGATTGCAAGTGGTACATTGCTGAAGTTAATGCTTTAATATAGTTCCCTACTAAGGTAATGTTTCCCAGACAAGTTTCACACCAACAGACCCCTCAAACTACTGCTACCATTACTCAACCCATCAAGGCTGACACCCTGGAAGCTGAGTGCACCCAAGACTGCCCCTGAACTAACATGTCCTGCCTCGAGACAGCACCTCCTGCTGTGGATGTGACCTCCCACACTTGCCAGGCACAGCTGCTGCACCATGTGAGGTTGTGTCCAATGATAAATGATAAATTAGGAGACCCTGCCTTGGTCTCCATTTGTACCACAAGCATGCTTTCAGGCATATGGAGCATTAATAATCCATGGTATCTGCTGCTTCTGAAGATATCAAATTGACTGAGGTTTCACCACAACCGCACAAATGTTCCACGTATCCCTGGCTGCTCCCAGTCTGCTCAGATCTGCCCATTGTAAAATGTGTGCCCTTCTCTTTGTACAAAGCCTTCGATAACTACAGAAATTAGGTAACCTTCTGCATGAAGAAGTATTTGCTTGACTAGGACAGTTTTCTAATTCTAGGCTGTTGTTTTGAAAATCAGAACCTTAGAATGCAGCAATTGTGCTTTAAAAAAAAAATATTAAAAATACTTCCCAAGGCTGATTTAAAGACATGGGGTAATAAAGGGTAACTCTGCATTGCAAATATTTCGTTTAGAAAGCCACACTCACAATTCCAGTGCTATAAGCAAAGTCCTGATGTCAACTACAGTGCTGTTCTGACTGTCCATTTGCTCAGGTTTTGCATTTTGGAGCAGAAATTAGGAACAGTGGGGTGTATTACCACTCTCCTGATTATATAGCTGGAGGATATTTACATACATATTTGTATATGGAAGCAGCCTTGCCCCATCTCCTTCAATATGCTTTATGAATTGATCAGTTGAACTGGCAAGTGCTATTGCCAATTCAGACATAAAACCATTTTCCTAAGTATTATCTCCATCAAGCTTTCTTATCCTTCTAAGATAAATCCTTCTCAGTGTAAACTGACTGTTAGGAAATGACCATGAGAGTTTTTGCAGGAAGAGAGGAAAGGAGAGAGAAAAGTATTGCAGGAGATGTACAGAAACCTATTTCCCCTTTTTGCCACTACAAATTTACACACACACATCCCTTAGGTCTCTTCCATGTATTGCTACTGAATACACAGTACACTGGCTTAAAAAGGTAGATTTGGAAATGCTGATGAAAAACCTGAAGCTAGGAAGAACTAGCCCTTTCTTTGGCTTCTAGTATATCTTGAATTTCTCTCAGTTATTTTCATATTAACCTCAGTAATTTGAATTCAGCCAACATGTATTCCAGAAGTAATTCAAACTTCATTTGAAGATCTCAAGAATAAGTGTGATAGTAAAAATGTTTTTCTTGTTAATATTTACTGCTTATCTTGGTGGTTTGGATAACAGAGTAATTATGACTTTTGTAAAAATGTACTTAATTTTCTCATCTAAATTTTTCAGCTTTAAGTCCAGAACATTTACTTTTATTACATTTTACTTTGTTTTTAGCAAGCTGGAAAAATCCTAAAATACATACCATTTTCTCTTCCTGAAGATACTTTTACAACTGAATCATATTGCCTCTCACACTTCCCTAAAATATACAAAAGAAAAGTGAACCCTTCAATTATTTGGAAGAAAGCCATGTTTTACAGACCATTCATCACTTCTAGTCTTAGACCCTCCCTATGTGCAATGTTTCACAATCCTTCTAAAAATATGGATAGCCATGGGATTCAGTGTGTTCCTTCCACAGCAAAAAGCCATTTACAGAGGTTAAGCCATGTATTTGCTAATTCCCTCCCTTTATAAATAAGGATAACACTAGACTCTTAGTCTAACGTGTACATTGGTATTACTTTTTTTAAACCTAGTTCTTGGTTACTGATGAGTATATTGAGTCATGCTGCACTGAAAACCACTCCTAGAATGTCTTCAATGGAAATTCCCTCACTAGGTACTCCATTCACCTGTTATTTCTTATTAATGACAAGGTTTGAGAGCTTCAGGTCAGCTCTCATCTAATTATCTTGTGCATAAATGCCAGATTTCAATCTGAAGGTCATAAAGTACAAATCAAACTGCTTACTCAAAGGCTTTGTGTTTTACAGAGCTTTTACCAGCCAAAGTCATTATGTCAATTCAAATTCATCTTATATATTGTAAACCAGATATACTCTGGGGTCATTTGTTAGCTTCTAGGGGGTTTATTTCTGTTGTTCTTTTCCCACACAGGAAGCCACAGTGGCTGCACTCAAAGGCTTTGTGTTTTACAGAGCTTTTACCAGCCAAAGTCATTATGTCAATTCAAATTCATCTTATATATTGTAAACCAGATATACTCTGGGGTCAATTTGTTAGCTCTAGGGGGTTTATTTCTGTTGTTCTTTTCCCACACAGGAAGCCACAGTGGCTGCCATTAATAGTCTTCTCTTTTATGGATTGAATCCAGTCTGAATTTTTCTGTTATTATTCCCAAGTAGGCTGTGACTCTCCAAGCAAAATAATGTCCAGTCTGCAGGAGAAGTAAAACAGCATTTGAAGCTGGTGTCAGAAAAAGATCAGGATTGTTAATCAGTGTAATATATGCAATAGCAGCCAGCACAGTGGATTATCTTTCTAATTCATTAAACCTCCAGGAACTGGGAAAGTTACCACCAAACAACCTAGACACTGCACAAAGACTTGCATATCACAAGGCACCCTTCCACTTAGTAAAATTTTATATCAGTGGAAATGCAACCCAAAGGTTTCACAGTTACTTACCTGTGACCTTATACCTGATTTTGTATGAGCTCTGAATCCAAATGAAAAATTTGAATGATAATCACATCTTTGCTTGCAAACTTTGAACACTATTGATTTTGCGCTTTAATTTTTGTCTCAGTTGTATCAGTCAACAACAGCTTTTGAATGTATAAGCTTGCTTGTGTTGCTATGGTTCCCTTTGCTGTGCTGAGCAAAACCCTGTGAAATGAATTTGCATTTTGCTGAGAGAAATATGTCTTTTGCTTCTTCTCACCAGGAGATAATTCTTTGTGATATTTCAGTCTCTTGCTGAGAACATTGTCTTAAAATTGCAGAGAATTAGGCTTTTTATGAGGTGACAATAACAAAAAATAGATGTGGTTACTCTTAAAACGAATACTATTTTTCACCAAAATGCTGTGTGGAAATGTAACAAAGATTATTTCATCAAGATAAAACAAGAGGAATCAAGCAAAACACAGGACACTGTACTTAATATTTTGTTATAATGCAATAAAAAGGACACCTCAAACTTTGTTTTCTTCTTTTTTTTTTCCTTTACAGATAGAGACAGGAAAGAAAGAACTATGGTATTGGAGTAGGTGCAAGGAAGTAAAGAAAAATTGAAATGCCTTTTATTTTTGTAACACTCTACTAGAAAAAGGTCAGTTATATATCAAAGAAAACCTTCTCATATTTTAGGTTTTAACCCCAAAATTGAGCAAAAAATAGAAATAGGCTATTGCTTCTATATAAATTTTGTAAGCCAATATTTTGTGTTACTGTTAATACTGATATAATCTAACTAAAGTGCTTAAATCATGGATTAGGGAATAAAACTCACAAAATATCTACATCTCCTGAAATGACTGAATTTACAGAAAAAATAAAATCCATTAACTGCAAAACTATGTGATGGTTTGCCAAGTTATTGAAAATGCAGGGGTATGATTTTGTTACTGTATCAGTCTAGAATAAAAAGGCTGCACCCCAGAAGTCTAAAGGAGGCTTGTCCTGGGTTGCAGTGTATTCTATTACCATCCTCATGAGCTGTTGAAACCAGGTGGGGCAGTGTTTCCTTGCCTCCTCCCCCCCTTTCTGTTAATGGCCCATCATTGTCCTGCCGCCTGACTCAGAGATAACTCCCTCCTGACCATCTTCTGTTAATGAGCCTAATCAACACTTGGCCTCATGACTCATTACCCCATTGTGAGATGCTCCACCCAGAGGGAGGAACCAAGCATCCCATCCTGGATATAATCTGAGACTCTGAACACCAGAGACACCCTTTCCACTGGATTTCTGAGGACAGGAGCTATACAGCCATCACTGGACCTGCTGAGGAGGAGCAGACCCTTTTTTCTACAGGATCACCACTTCAGGAGGACTGCAGCCACCATTCTATTGGACTGCTACCACCACCCTGACTAACAGGGTGTCAGGTTGTATCCTGACTCTGTCAGTTTAATCCAGTGTTATCTGCCTTTATATTTTTTTTTTCCTCTTTTTATTTCCCTATTAAATTGTTATTCTGACTTGGTGTCTCCCACTAGTTTGTTTTCAAACTAGTACAGGCTCACTGCCAGGATCCAAGTGAGTATGCAAAGGCATCTATATATCTTGAGGATATATGACTTGCTCCTCTTCTTAGCAGGCAAACAGCTGACAGAATCTGTAACTGGAGCCCGCAGGACACTCTGGGTTTTCTGCTCATACAGGCACACATATTGGAGTGCTGTTGCTACTGTAACTTAGGGCAAATTAAATGCTTTTCAAAGCAGAAAGGAAGAGTTTAAATTCCTTGCCTTAATGAAACATAGATTTTGGAGTGACAGGAGCTCACATTCATGACACTCCTTTTCCCTCGTCCTTCCTGCCCTGGGGCTAGTGAAGCAAGAACTGGGTATTCACAAGGTAAAGTGGGAGCACTCTTTCTGGTGTTAACAGGTGATAATGCTAGCATGTGGAGCTGCAATTTTTTGTCAGAAGGGCAGAGAAAACTTATTTCTTACAAGCCATCATGCAGAGGAAAGTAGACAGCATGCTTCAAGGATCTCTGCAAAAGGAAAGGCTGTATTAATAAGTGATACCTTTTAACAGTAGGGAGAAATGAACCAAATCCAAACATAATTTGAGATTTAATATTACATTCCATAATACTTAGTGTTTTAAATTATTCTTTGTAGTATCTGTCTAGTAGCTTGAAGCTGCTTAACATTGTAGGTCTAGCCATCAGAAGATGGTGACATCTTCAGCTCAAAATGAGAAAAGCTGATGACTAAAACAGCTATGTGTGGTATTGGAAATATTTTCCAATGCTAGACTTAGACTCATAACACCTGCAAGCCCTACAGTATCAGAAAACATTGTTGGAGTGTTTGTGCCTAACACAGATTCTCTTCTCAGACAGAAATCTGACAGTTCATGAACTGAACTTCACTCAAGCATAAATAAGAGCAAACATCCTCTTTAGCTTCATGTTAAAGGTCATTCTTCTTCAAAAGCTGTCAGGTGCCTGATCACATCCAGCAATTATTCAAGTAGGTAAATCAAGATTTTGTCATTAAGGGAGATGATAATAGAACCACACTGATTAATGTAATTAAGTGTAATCCAGCACAAATTTAAATAGCAGAAGGAAAGATCAATAATGCCAATATATAAAACATCAGGTCCAATGGTATTCATCGGCAAGACAGATTATGGCATCACAATGACTGGAATTATCCATTTATTTCAAGATAGAATTTACATCTCTTTATCAGGGACAAAATATCAGTGCTTAAATTTTCTGTTGTAGAGAACTGACTTTAAAAACTGAGCAGACTTTTAAAGTCCTCCTGAATTAATGTTATTTCAGGTTTCTCTGCTACATCTGCTTTTTCACCCCAAGAGATAGAGTATTATTTAAGCCTTGGAAAAGTCTTCATTGGAAATTTCTTAACAATATAAAAATTTAAACTTTATGGCCCCTTCCACAAATGTGGTGCTGGCTATTTGCACAATTAATACAAGAACATGAAATCAGATTCTAAGGAGCTACAGGTTCAGGAGAAAAGAATAGCACAGAAAGTGCTTGGATGTAACACAAAAGAACAAGAACAAAATGAATGCACTTAGAACAATCAGATAAACATGTGATTTTGTATCTCTGTGCTCCTGTGTGGGTTATGTATGCTTTCCCTTTCAGATGTCCCCTTAGGCACGTTGCAGGTAAGACTGCATTTAGCTGTTTGTTCACTCACCAACACGCTTCCCAAAAGGCAAGTTTGTGTCTGATTGTTTAAGACTTTGCTTCTGCTTTGAACATGTCTAGTTCCCTTCAAAAAACAGTCTCTAACTCCCCATCCCCCTTTATAGAAGACAAGTGAACTATTCATGCAAAAAAGTGTGTGTGTGGTTGGGAGAGGGGTGGGGCATTAATTGAAAAGGAAGAAGGAGGAAGAAGAATTATTTTTAAAAAGGAATAGGAATAAGTATAGGAATAAGAACAATAAAAAGAAAAAAAATGAGAATGAGAATAAAATTACATAGTACAAGATATAGTAGAAGTAAATATTAGAAATAAGAGTAAGAAAACTAATAAGAATAAAAAGTTGAATAAGAATTCTAACACCACCAAGAAGACCTGATTAAGACCATCAATGAGACACTGTTGGGACCCATGTAGCAGTGAGGTTTTCTACTTCATCTGTCACTCACTTCTCTCCCCCCAACTCCTTTCTATTTCTTTCTTTCTTTCTTTCTTTCTCTGTCTTGCTCGCTCAATAAAACCCGTGCTATGGACTTTGGCACATAGCCTCGTTTGAACCCTAATTCAGGCAGAGGCATTTCTGATAATATTAATAACCAGATCATAACAAGGGGCTAGAAGCCCACAAATCTGGGGGCTGCTCCATGCTACTTCCAGTGGGATCAGCTGTGGAAGGGGTGCTGGGTGTGGCTCTTTGTGACACAGGCATGTTGTGTGAGGGCCCTCAGTGATGAGGGACATTGTGTTGCCCAGAGGCCCTAGTGACATGGCACATGATCAGGTACATGTGGTCTTTGTCACTTTGTTTATTTTATCCTAGTTATCATAATTATTGCAGAATTCTGAAGCCAGTTGTTATTAAAGCCAGTATTATTAAATTTGCCTCATAGAATACACCCTTCACACCATTGCCTGTAGCAGTCTTTGAACCCTGTGCCATAATTTAAATATGTCAAAAATAATTCTGATTTTTATTTTCACCTGGCATTCCCAGTTACAGAGGTCACCTAAAGAAATGAGTCTACCACTCCCAATGGTTACTCTGTTGAGCTGTGAAAAAATTTCACCTGCAAAACTGAAATTAGTGAATGAAGTTGTGCTTATACCATCAGTTGAGTCCTCACTCAAACAGGGACTGTTTTGTTTTTGTTTTTTATAGATGTATTATAGACATCATACTAACTATTTATGTACATAAGTATATAGGTTTTTTCAATATTGTCCTTGCAAACTATATTTTTCATTTTTTTGTTAGCTTGCAAGACCAAAGTTTTAAGAAATGTTAGTGCAGAATTCTAACACTAATAACATTTAATTAAGTAAAAAGATGATTTAAAAGAAGAACCATAAAGATTTAAGTTAAGAATGTATGTTATTATAGAGGAAAAAATCAGTGTGTTGAAGATGTCAAGGAATTGTTACGCAACAATAGATTAGAATATGATTTTTTATTAGTAGGTGATAAATATTATCAATTGGTTGATATACCATACAAAACTAAAAACAAATTCCCTGGAAAACATAAAATATTTGGGAATAGGTTGCTTTAAAATGAAATTGTGACACTAGAAGGGAATACAAAGAGCAATAAGGATGGGTGAGACAGATGGGATCAAGCCCCTTTTTTTTTTTTTTTTTTTGTTTAGCCATATGTTGCATTAAAGAATATATCTTCACAAGATGCCTACATTAAGGCTGTGATTTCTATTTCATGTGCTGGTGGCCTGAACAAATAGCTGAGCTCAATTCTTTCTTTTTGCTTCTCTTTAACTTTTTGAAATTGTTCCCCAGGGCTGTTAATGAGGTCACTGTTAACAATATAAAAATTTTGAAAGTTTACAAAGCTCATTAAATGTGTTTAAGCAAGTCATTCTTTCTTGTGATTTAACCTTGTGCCTAAATTTCTGTAAAATTATACAAGTCTATTATCTGTGAAGGAGCTATGATGACTAGATAAAACAGATTTTTAAAACTGATTTTATTTTCCTTTCATTATGATGCAAGCAATTCAGTGAGAAAAGAATGCTGAAACTCTCTTGTTTCAGTTTCCAGTTCCTTGGTCCTTGAAAAAGGCATTTCCATGGTGTGGCAGCGGAAGTAGAGCAACTAATCCCAGTGATGGAAGAGCATTCTTGTAGCTCTCATATGAGTTAGCAGACTGTGGTAAAGAATGGTAGGAAACCAAGCATGTACCCTGAGCTGGTATCCTGGTAAGAACTACTGAAAAAACCTAGTTATGTCTCTGCTATTCCATGCAATTCCGTGGCCATGATTAACAACCAAAGGTTTTGCCTTGGGGCACAACTGAGTGTCCACTGTGGAAAATAAATTAATAAAATATCTAGAGTGAAATAGAGCAAGAAAATGTATATTTCTGTTACTAAAAGATGAATTCCATCTCCCATGAAGGCAGAAAGTTCTCCTTGCAAAATCATTAATACACCTCTGGGATAAGTGGCCTGAGTCCTGTTAAGCAGCTACCTCTCCTCAGATTGATTCTATTGATACCATGACTCTGTTTTTCATTTAAACATTTGACTGAAATGTTAATATTTCAAAATTGAAAAATGAAGTTCTGAGTTATCAGCATCAGTGCATTGACAATTAATGCAACTTGTTAGATCATTTTGTATCCATGTCTTATTTTTATGAGGTTGTCATGGTCACAGATGGCACCCCCAGCTGTGGAATCAATGATTTCAACGCAGTGAATACAGAGAAAAGAGCCTTCTATACACACTCAGAAACTTGGTAGCTAGAAAAATTATTTACCACAGTTTTTATATCATCATTTGTACAAACTGTTATTTAATTACTCCACTGAATTTTGCTGAGCCTTAAAAGTAATTCTAACTTTATCATACTCTTAGCTTAAGCAACAGGAAACAACTGTTGCTGTGTTGATGTTAGTACATGCTATTTTTTTAATAGTTATCTTTTCCTGACACTTATGTTTAGCACAATTTTTTCCTCTTCCACACAAAAAAAGTGTTTATTCAGGGAAGGACACCTAGAAGTTATAAAGTATCATGTATGGCTTCCTGCTGCTGTGCACTGATCTGGGTCAGCATGAAGACTGTACCGGATAAGACCTGGGAGGACACAACTACGCTGCTCTTCTGTGCTAGATCCCTTCCTGCACTGCAACTGGCAGTCTAGTGCAGCCTAGAGCAGCTCTAAACTTGTTCTTCATTTGAAGCAGTTTTCTCTTAATTTGTACTGCCTCAAAAAATGAGCTGAAATGTAAGAGACCCTGCAACACACTGTCCAAAGATTATTGGCTAGCAATTAACTAATTGTCTGGCAGGTGGTTTTTTGGCAGACAGATGTAGAAAGACAACCAATTTGTTCTGCAAATAATAAAAAACTTGCAGTGATAGTGAGCAGCTGCCAATGAATTAGCATCTGGAGCTTTCAGCAAAGGCACACAAGGCTTCTGTCCAATTCATTGTTTGAGCCTGCCTCTTCAAAAGGTAGTCTTGGGAGTACTTCTCTGCCTATGTCATGGAAGCTGTTGCAGGAAATACCTGCATGTTCCCTGGAGCATGGTTCCTGGAGGATTTTGGCTGACTGGTTTTCATTGACCATGTACTGAGAGATGACGGTATCCACTACCCCCTGCTAGAATCAATATATATCATCACTTTCAGAAAATTAAGGTATCAGGTGATTTGTGCATGATCTGCAGGTTTCCTCCCTTCCCAGTTGCTTCCAGGAGATGAAGACTCCAAAGAGTGCTGCGTGTGTCAGGCAGCATCACCTAGAAATAAGCAACCTCTCTCCTTGCTCCCCAGCTACATCTTTTTCACAGAAAACAATATACAGTAAATTGAAAACAAATCAAGCTGACACGGCAGCTGCCAGAAGTCCCACAGGTGCTGCATGGTTTTATCACGCAGTCATTACCTCTTTGTGCAGCTGTCTTCCTTGAAGCTATGAGAGCTTCTGCATGGCCAAAAGGCATATGTGACAGCAGCCTAGACACACGCTCACCAGGTAGCTCCAGCTTCTCCTAACCCAGCTCCCTGCCTCCAAAGTCACTGCTGCCTGTTCCATATTTTCAGGCTAACCAATCCCAAGTCACTGGTTGGTTTCATCTACCTATCCCAGCCTTTCCTGTCTGTCCTCTTGCATCCTCATGACTTTATGACAGCCTCTTGGCGTCTCCCTCTTCTTCACAGCTGGTCTATCTTTTAACACCTACTTCATTCTAGCTAATGCTGCCAAGCAAATTAATCACTTCCCTCCTTCCCCTTCCATTTGCTTTTGTCATTTACTCAAAAGTCAAGATGATCACAAGCAGATTGCTGTCTTTTTTCCAGTGGGTAACTCTTGCTTCAGATTTAGGATCTACCATTCAGTACACTGTGTGGAAACCACTCGTGGTCCACATTCTGCTAGGATTGTTGGCTTCCCTGACAGGTTCAGTGGAACAAATGCTTTATAAAAGCTAAACCAAAGGGTGGAAGGTAAGATGGGAGCATATCCTATGCATGTTAATCAGAAATCTAATTGGAGAATTATCAGACTTAAACTCATTGTGAATCTCCAGAGAGTGTGGTAGGTTGGAAGAGTACACTACTGAAAAACATTTAGGTGTTGAAGTTCACTGAATAGGTTTCACCTCCTTGTCTACTTACCGCATTGCTGCCCATTGTGATGCTTTCCTGATTTTTAAAATCCCAAATAGGGCATTCAGGGAATCCTTCCTCTCAAAGATGACCATTTTCTTGTGTGTGTCTTAGACAGTTGCAGTCACTTCAGTCATGAGTAATGGACTAAACCCCATGTACTTATGGTCCATCACATTGCTGTTGACACACCAAAAGAATGCCCCTTTGCCCAACAGAGAATATTACTCTTTCTGCAGGGCTGACAGTTCATTTATTTCTCACAAGAAAAATCCTCTCATTGCTAATATTGATGAAAAACCATCAGCATAAAAAAAGAGTTGGCTTTAAGCAAACAGCTAGAGGATTAATTACTTGAGAGAAACATATATTTGGACACCTTTTGGGTCAGTTCTGAGTACATGAATGCTTTGGAAATCCTGCATCAAAATAGATTATATTTTCTGCAGAGGCAGAATATCTGCCAAAAACTAGTAAAAAGCAACAACTCTGCTTAAAAGTACTACATTAAAAATGTCTGAAAAAATGAGGTTTGAGGTTCATTATGAAGTACTATTCTGGGGAAGTGAACTGGCAAAAAGTTTGAGAGGCCAGTTTTTAGGGGATTAAGTAACTTCAAATCCCATTCAGATGTGTCAACAAAAAGTTTAATTCCTCATGGGTTGCTACCAAAATGTGAAATTCACACTCTTGGAAAAAAAAGCCTTAATTGGAAAAGGTACCACAGTATGTACTAATCAACCCTCTTCTTGACAGTCATTACAGATATGCCAACAGCTGAATGAGCATGAAATCTAGGAACAAGGAAACTGCTGAGAGTTTTGGAAATATAAGGTCCACCTGGGAAAAAATATTTGTTATATGTTCTAGGTAATGAATTTTGTACTTAGGGGAGAGGACTAAGGCTAATAATGCAAACTAGGGACTAGGCTTCTGATTTTCCCCCTTCTCTTTTATGTAATCACCACCTTTCTGCATATTACTCTGTTCTAGGTAATGAATTTTGTACTTAGGGGAGAGGACTAAGGCTAATAATGCAAACTAGGGACTAGGCTTCTGATTTTCCCCCTTCTCTTTTATGTAATAACCACCTTTCTGCATATTACTATTTCCCTTTTTAACAGCTGAATAAAATACTTTTATAGATAGGGAATGAGAAATCAAGCAACATGCTTTTTGTCAGTTATCAAAGACACTTTTCAAGTGAAAGCTGAAGCATAGTTAATAACATTTTTTTTTGTTCTAAGTAAGATTTTATTCATCCTGCCAAGAAAGGAGGGAAAAAAAGGAAAATATTTCATAAACTAATGTTTATATGGTTTAATGATACATCTACTTGTCAGCTCAGTACAGGTGACAGTAAGTCTAAGTTTATAAAATGTTCTTATAGAAATAAACCATCAGACAGGTAAAATTCAGGCTGTCAAATCTCACAGTGTTATTTCCTGAAGGTAAATCACTGAGAGTCATAGAGTACACAAAAAGTAACCAATTTATTCATCAGCATTTACAGAAATGAATAAGAGTTATGTAGTAGATATTTTGAGTAGGACGTAATGAAAATATTTGCCTAGCATTACACTTAGGCTTAGAAATAGGTAACATGACATTACTTTTATTAGCACTGGTTTCATCCTGCTAATGTTTAAAACACCAAGAAAGAGTAGGAACCTTCAAAGGTAGTGCATGTACACATATTTACAGGACAAGTAGATAAGCCGGTGAAAGAAAAGGAAATAAAATGGATGACACATCTTAAATACATCATGCCCGGGAAAAGACTGCACTGTTGCAGCTCTGTTTAACCTCTTTGTAAGCAACATGGGCAGTGGGATTGAGTGCACCCTTAGCAAGTTTGGCAACACCAAGCTACGTGATGTAGTAAACAGGCTCGAGGGAAAGGATGCAATCCAGAAGGACCTTGAGAGGCTTGTGAGGGGGACCTGTGCAAACCTCATGAAGTTAAACAAGGGCAAGGGCGAGGTCCTGCACCTGGGTCATGGCAACCCCTGGTATCAGTACAGACTTGGGGATGAACTGATTGAGAGCAGCCCTGCTGAGGAGTACTTGGGGGTGCTGGTGGACAAGATACTGGATATGAGCTGGCAGTGTGCACTTGCAGCCCAGAAAGTCACCCAGATCCTGGGCTGCATCAAAAGCAGCATGGTCAGCAGGTCGAGGGAAAGGATTCTGCCCTCTGCTCTTGTGGGATACCACCAGGAGTACTGTGTCCAGCTCTGGAGGCCCAACTCAAGACAAATGTAAACCTCCCGTACTGAGTCCAGAGGAGAGCCACAAAGTTGACCAGAAGGCTGGGGAACCTCTCCTACAAAGAAAGATTGAGAGAGTTGGAGTTATTCAATCTGGAGAAGATAAGACTGGAGAAACCTTGTAGCAGTTTTCCAGTACTTGAAGGGGTCCTACAAGAGAGCTGTAGAGGGACTATTCACAAGGGCATGTAGTGACAGGACAAGGGGGGAATAGCCTTTAACTGAAGGAGGGTGAATTTAGATTGTGTATTAGGGAGAAATTCTTTTCTGTGAGAGTGGTGAGGCACTGAAACAGGTTACTCAGAGAGGTTGTGTACTCCCCCATACCTGGAGATGTTCAAGACCAGGTTGGACAGGGTTTTGAGCAATCTGGTGTAGTGAGAGGTTCTCTGCCCATGGCTGGAAGTAGATGCTCTTTAAGGTTCCTTCCAACCCATTCTACAATTCTATGTAATTATCATCTCCATGTTCATCACACTGGAGTAGTGGAACATGTCAGCAGTGACCTGCACTATAACACACCTAAAACTACCCAGGACTGGATGTGTGACTAGGAGGGTGAAGCCATACAAGCACTCAGAGCCAACACATAAATATTTTAAATCAACAATTCTGATGAAATTTACTGCTGATCATCATTTTCACCAGGGCAATCCATTTAGCATTAATTCTTTCCAGCACTTGTGTGTGTGTGTGTGTTAAGGGAGTGTTCGGACTCTTGTCGTGGGCCACAGTTCTGTTCTCCTGAATGGTACCCAGAGAGAGCCTGTGACTGTCAGGTGTATGTATAAAGGATTTTGAGGGAGGTGTAGTTTATCCATCAGCAGTTTCCAATCTGTGCATAAGACAAGCTATAGATGATGTTTTAGGGAATGTAAGGTCTACTCAGCCTAACCACACAGCCCCAGGAGGGACTAGAGCACCAGCACATTGCTGCCTTCATATCTTGCATGCCTGAGAGCCCTGAGTACAAGTTGTCCTCGTGTCAGACTGCTCAGCTGGTGTCCACTATGGGACACATACTGTGGTTGTCAATTCTCCCAAGGCTGTTTTTTTGAAGCAAGGTCAGGCTGTCTCAGTCAACGCAGAAGGAACATTCATGTACCAGGAGCCTGCTGCTTCTCAGTCTTCCTTGGGGCCCCAGTATGAGGCAGTTTTTGAATGTAAAAACTGGAAGAAAGGTATTGAGATAGCTTTTGCTTTCCACAATAGTTTGAGAATTTTTCCAGACATGATCTGCCCTTAAAATTTCCTTTATCTGCTGTCAGGAAAGTAACGGTGTCCTATTTCAGTAAGGCTTTTAAAACAAATATAGGACCTCTTCGGTCAATACAGGATGCTGGGATTTACTTTTAAAAGTAAATAATAGTGTTTTAAGGTCCTTTTTGCCTACCTTCTCAGCTACTTCTCTCTCTCTCTGTCATACTTCTGATAAAGTGCTCATCCAGATCACAGTAAGGGTCCTACCACAAAGACCTACCATTCTTTTTTAAAATAATCACTAAAAAGAGAAGTTTCCTTTTTACTCCTTCTGTATGGTAAATTTTAGAGACTAGCCTTAACATTATTGTATTCTTTCTTCCTGGAAGGCATACCAGTGCAGTAAGAATATCTTGTATTTTTAGGTATTTTCCAACTTTCAGGTCTGAGTGAATGTCCTACCTATATCCCAGCTTCATATTAGCACAAAACTCTATAACTTGCTACATCCTCCGGCACATCACAGACAGTAGTCTGCAGATGGCTTCAGGAATTTTCCTTCCTAAACACCATAAACAACTTGTAGGTAAAGTTAGTTCTGCATTTCCTGTGAAGTCTCATATATTACCTCTTAAGACTTAAAAGCTGGTCTCAGATGCCTTCTTTCCCCATCCATAAAATTATAATCTTATGAGGACCATTAAATTTTCAAGTTAATGTTCTGTCTTCAACTCTCACCATGGTGAAAGTGGGATTGTCCTGTTATTTCCCCCATGGAGTTTTTCCAGAAAGAGCAACACTAACTGCCACAGGAATGAGGAAGGAGAGGAAAAGCCAAGTCTTATTTATCGCTGTAGCCTGGGGGTGTAAAAACAGTCTATCATATTCCTCCCTTTTTCTTTTAAGGCTTTTCTATCATGATATTACTATATAAAAGATTAATTTCTAGCTTTGGGGTGATTTTTTTCTTTTGTGGAGTTGAAAAACTCAATTTAAATAGGAAGAGAAAAATAGTTTTTTTAACTGCTACAGCACAAACTGCAGCATATGAAATTGTCCAGATGTTTCTCATGGTGTGAACAATCAGAAAGTCCGTGTGTGCATTACATTGCAATACACAATTAGAAATGCCTGCTGAAAGGAAGCAAAAGAAGCTCCATCTCTGTCCAAAATCCCCAATGAGGGATGTATTGCTAGATTCTTCCTGTTTGTTCATGTCACGCTTTACCCATGCATTTCCTATAGAAAGGACTCCCCTACCGGGAAGATCTGCATATATAGCATCACATTTCTAGTTCCCCATACCTAAGAAAATACAATGAAGTCCCTGAAGTATGCTTCCTCCTGGACTTTTAAGTCTAGGATGAAACCAAGGCAGGTTTTCAGAGTAATGTCTCCTATTTTGGGGGATTTTAGGGGCTTCTTCTCTGGTACCTTCCTATTGTCTTCTTTCATTATTTCCTCATCCCATGACAGAGGAATTCCTCCTTCTGGGTGAGCATGCCATTGTAGCACCCTCATAAGGGCATGTGTAATGCCCAACTTGTTGGGCATGCTGAGCAGCTATTGAATTGCACAGGAAAGTCTGCAGGACTGACTGATCAAACTTTTCCAGACAATGAAGGGAGCTTTGTTTTGAGTTATCAGTGAAGCATGCACTATAGTAGTGGTACAGTATTCCCTGAGATACTCAACCACTTCTGCTTTCAGCACAGGTCTTACAGAGGTTATGCCTTTCTGTCCTGGCAGAACACCATTATTTGCAAATTATGGGGTTCTTCTGTTAATGAGTCTTCAAAAGCAAGAAGAATTTTCCACCTTCTTTTCTGCAACAGTTCTGATGATTATGGGGAGAAAGGACTGTGTACAGAAAACAAAGTGGGTTCATTTATGATTGCCCATAAAACACCTTTCTTATAATTGCAGGACTGTATAAATATCCAGGGATTCAGGCTGTGCACAACTCTGGATGAGGGCATAGACATATACAGAGCAAAACACTGTAGAAGGTGAATTACACATCTATGCTAGGTGGAGTAGGTTGCAAATAAAATGAACACCAATTCTGGAAGAAATGTCTAGACTACATTTGGATGAATAATTACAGCCAGATGAAGCACACACTTAATTTTGATGTTAACTTCATTACATTAAATTAATATAATTAATATTTAATATCTTAATTGATTTATCAAAAGACTGATAGTGATTTGGTTTTGTGGGGTTTTGTCAAGTGCATTTTCCTGGTGAGTCCTGTGCTGTCAGTCATCCCCACTTCTGACCAATGCCATAAGGCAACACACTCTGAAGGGTACAGAACCCCACAGCCATCCTATGGGAATGTCTACTCAGCAGTATCAGGTAAGTGATTTATTCTGGCTCTCTGCTAGGTGTTTATGGCTTGTGACAATTTTGTATCTTTTCAAACCTATTTGTCACTTAGTGAAAAGGTGCGAAACAGCTGCATTGCAAAATGAGTATTCTCCCATTGATTACACCCTCCACAGTATTTTCTACTCCCTTGTCACACATTATTTGCCACATTTTAGAAAACACAAGAGAACACAGAAGTCACAGACTTGACATTTTCTCTTATTCTTTATGTGTACTGCATGCAAACATTGATCCAACAGGATTACACGAAGGACAGGGGCAAAAAAGGAAAGTTTCAATCTATCTGACATGTCTGAAGGGTGTACCCAAGGACGGTACCTGCTGTGTATGTTCTTGCTTCTGTAAGAAGAGAAAATGTTTTTGCATTAAAACTTTGTCCTGGTTCTGCCATTGTGCAAGCTCTGGGAAAATGCTGAAGTGTTCTGATGTGCCATGGCTTCACTCATTCGGTGTCTGACATTAGACTGTGTCAGAAAGAAACAGTCTTTATTTTCATCTGACAGACTGATGGAATAAGCACTTTTGCTTTCTGCCTTTCAGTCAAATTACTGTGTTGTGCTTGTTCATATCAATATTTTTCACATTAAATAAAAGCCATACATAATGTTGCTAAATATAAAGGCAATTCTCTAGTAAAAATTCTCAGCATACATGACAGATCCTTTAAAAATTGACCTTTTACACATATCACTTCCGCATGGGGACAGTCAAACAGTTTCCTTGATTTAAGATTTATGCCGGAGAGTTTGAACTGGGCACTTTGGGTTCACAGAATCACAGAATAGTCTGAGTTGGAAGGGATTCTCAGAGATTAAGTCCAGCTCTTAAGTGAATGGCCCAAAAGGGGATCAAATCCACAACCATCACGTTATTAGCACCATGCTCTGACCGACTGAGCTAAATGGAAATGTTCTCCTCAAAACCAGAAAATCTCTGGCATTAGGCAAAAACTCTGATTTTTCTCTGCTTTTTTGCTTGGATTCAAGAAGTACTGTAATTTTTCTTAAAAGGTTTATAATTTCACATAAAATGTGACATTTTCAAGAAAAATTGTTGATTTTTTGTATAATTTCTTTTCTTGGGAAGAATTTCCATTTTAAAGACAATACTAGTGGAAACCATTTCACAGGACACTTGAGTTTGGTTTTCAGTTGTTCTTTGTTGTTTTTCTGCTTCTGTGGGAATTATAGAAGCTAAATCAGATGAATAAATGGATTTTTAACAGGCTTATTACAATGAACACTTGCCAGCATGTTCTCAGCTTGAAAAATAAAGCTCTTAAGATTTAATTTTTAGCAGCCTTTCACCAAAAGTAAAATTTAATTAGAACCCAATTATACTGAAATTGAGGTAACTGCTGAGGTAGTGCAATGGATACTCAGTCCCATTTGGTCTGATTTATAATCCACAAACACTTTGAAGAACTGCCTTATTGGTTTCTCTATATTTATATGCATTTCCTATTAATATGGATTAGAACTGCATGGCTGCTTTGCATGTATTTGAGAAAAAAATTTAAATAAAATCAGATAAGGATGTCTATTTTACTATATATTAACTATGGCTTTACACTGCCAAGAATAAACATGCATGAATTCATGTTATATTTCAGGGCCTTGAGTTTCTGTTGGAAAGATAAAGAGGAAAGTAAGAAAATCTTTCAGAAACACCAGTATCACATTAATTCCTTTGTACAGAAAATTAATTACATGACCAGAACTTAGAGTAGAAAGCATCTTCATGCTCTCGCTACATAAGGCACAATGTAACGTACAAGAAAATGGAGGATCAGAAGGGTCAAAAACAGTAAAGAAACAGAGGCCTGAACAAATGGCCCTTTTTGACTCATGCTCTAATAATTCTTGGTCAAATTTCAAGTCAAAAAATGCTGCAATTGCTTATTTTTTAATGTTTAACAGGAAATGTTAATTAAATGGTAATTAATTACCTACCTGATTAGTGTTTCCTACAAGGTAATTTGATGTGGACTTAGGTTAGTTTTCTAAGTTCAAGTCATTTTCTCCAAAAATCATTTTGTGTTTTCAAAATGGTTTCTGGAGGATAATAACCTATATTTTAAGAGCAATCTTCTGGATGATCAACATGATGACAAGATTTGGCAGGTTACCTAAATGGCAGTAGAGTAACATGTACTAAATGTTGTGTTACGAGCTAAAAAAACTTTCCTTTTTTTTTCATAATGGTAAGCTCCTCTGACTTCCTCTTATTCTCTTACATACAAGAGGCTTACATATTTATTGTATCTATTTTCTCCAGTTACACATCTGATTGCAGATCTGACATGTCAAGGGAGTTGCCAACAGCTCTGCTTTTTGGCAGCTCAATGTCTCTGAATGCTGATACCATGCGTCACATGTAAATTCTCAGATCACACTTGCATCTACAATCCAAGCACTGCCATAGACAGCTGATGAGTGTTCCTAAGGAGAAGGAAAGACTCTACAACCCACCGTGTAAACAATACTTGATCTGCAGCATTCATACAACCATAGAATTGTTAAGGTTGGAGAAGACCTCTAAGATCATCAAGTCCAACCATCAACCCAGCAGCACCACCACGTTCACCACTAAACCATGTCCTCAAGTGCCGTAGCTACGTTTTCTGAACACTTCCAGGTATGGTGACTCCACCCCTTCCTTTGGAAGTCTCCTTCAATGCTTTACAACCCCTTCTGTGATTTTTTTCCTAATAACCAATGTAAACCCTCCTTGGCACAACTTGAGGCCATTTCTTCTCATCCTGTCACTTGTTACCAGGGAGAAGAGACCAACACCCACCTGGCTACAACCCCCTTTCAGATACCTCTGGAGAGTGATAAGGTCCCCCTGAGCCTCCTTTTCTCCAGGCTAAACAATCCCGGCTCCCTCAGCCACTTCTCATAAGACTTGTGCTCCAGACCTTTCACCAGCTCCATTGCCCTTCGCTGGACCTTGTTCCAGCATCTCAACGTCTTCAATTCAGTGCTTGGTTACACACTGTTGAAAACTACTGAAAACTCCTTAACGATGTGCTCCTTTTTTTTTAGTCCAATTCAGGCTGTCATTATAAAACATGTTACATCTTTGAAGAGCAGTTCTGAAGTTGGTTAAATTCCTAGCATGTGCTTGTCCATTTGGGAGTCTCACAGGGTGTGATCATCAGCACACCGATCCTCCCATATGTACTGTGTAAAAGGACCATTTCCTCCTCTCTGCACGTAGTCTCTGTTCTCTATTGCACTTCTGGGCAAAAGAGTCAAACTGGGAATTTGCATCTGCTCGGGTTTTAATAATATTATTCAGAAATACATCTTTATTAGCTGAATTTCTGGTCAGCCACTGCTAAATCCTGTCCAGGTATAAGCTGATTTGAAGCTTTGATGTTTAATTGAAATGCATTCTTGAGCCTGTTGTTAGTACTGGTCAGTATGCTGGAACATGCAGCCTGACTTCTTGTGATACAAGCTGTCAGGGTGATGCAGACACTTTGTTCCAATAAAGGCTAAACCCACAAAACTGCTCTTCTCTGTAAACAACACACAGAGCATTCAAGAAAACCATAGTAAAAGGTCATTTTGTAAGTGGCAAAGCAAAGATCTCCAAAATAAGTACATACTGGATTTACAGTGACCCTTACAATGTTTAGCTCCTTCCCTGTGCAATGCAGAAAAGTGCTAGAGGATTGGAAGAGTTTGTGGTCCTAGAAGTAATGATATGTCTCACTCAAACATTAAGAAAGACACACCACTGATTTTAGTCTTTTCTTCTTTGTCAGCGCTCTGATCCACAGCTGAACCAGGCTTCTAGAGCAACCATTTATCATAGAATCATGGAAGGGACCTTAAAAATCATCTATTTCCAATCACCCTGCCATGGACAGGGACACCTTTCACTAAACCAGGTTTCTCAGAGCTCCATCCAACCTGGTTTTGAACACTCACAAGGATGAGGCATCCACAACCTCTCTGGTAAATCTTTTCTGGTGCCTTCCCACTTTCTTTCAGTTTGAAGCCATTCTCCCTTGTCCTATTGCTATATGATCTTGTAAATAGTCTCTCTCCATCTTTGTCACAGGCTTTTTTTTTTCCCTTTTACATCTGGGACTTCACCTAACTGCCATGACTTTTCAAACATCATGGAAAGTGACTTGGTAACTACATCAGTCAATTCCCTCAGGACTCTGGGATGCATCTCATCAGGTCCCATTGACTTACATTCAAGTTCCTCAGGTGGTCATGAACATGATCTTTACTCACAGTGGGATCATATTCATTATATTGAACTGTCTTGAGATCATATACCCTTAGTTCTGAGTATAAATCCAGACTTTCAATCTCATACAAAAACATGCAAATTCTAGTTTGGCTCTTCTAATCTTCTCCCTACATAACCTTGCAATATCCTTATATTCCTCACAAGTTACCTGGCCCTGCTTCCCGAGATGATAGATTCTCTATTTTTCTCTAAATTCCAGCCTAAATTCTCTGTTTAATCAGGCTGGTATTTTTCCCTGATGACTTGTCTTTCTTTCTACAGTTGGGGGCAGCATGCTCCTGAATATTTAACAATTCCTTTTTAAAGCACATACAGCCTTTCTGAACTCCTTTGCACTTCAGAAATGACTGCCAAGAGACTCTGTCAATCAGTGTCCTAAACAGGCCAAAGTCTGCTTGTTGGAAGTCCAAGGTGGAAGTTCTGCTGGTACCATGTTGCATTGGGGATACTGCAACACGCATATATCAAACCAGGAGTCCCGTGGAAAGGAAATATATATGGACAGACAGATTCTTGATAGCTGTTTCAGAGAGATGTTTATTCCTCCAGCCGCATGGCCGGAGCTCTGCTGAGGAACTGTTCCAGTCACGGGACCAAGGGTCCTTCTGCCCGCGCAGGGAACACAAACCAACCAATGGGAACGAGGCTGAGCAGGGGCAGGGAAACCCCGTGTCTGTGCCCTCAGGGCCCCTCTCCCAGGGCTACACGGCAGGGGAGGGACCCCAACAGTACCCCTCCTTATTTCACCCAGTACTGAAACTCTAATGTTTCCTGGTCACTATGCCCAAGACAACCATGGACTAGCAAATCACCCACCAGTCCTTCTTTGTTCACAAAAAACAGGTCTAGCAGGGCACCTCCTCTGGCAGGCTCATTTACCAGCTGTGTTAGGAAGTTGTCTTCCCCATACTCCAGGAACTTCCTACACTGCTTCCTCTTTGCTGTGTTATATTTCCAGCAGACATCTGGCAAGTTGAAGTCACCCATGAGTACAAGGGTGAGCAACCATGAGACTTCTGCCAGCTGCTTATAGAATGCCTCCTGTCTGTTCGTGCTGGTAGGGTGGAATATAACAGACTGCGACCACCATGATGTCCACCCTGCTGACCTTCCCCCTGATCTATGCCCACAGACACATGCAGTTCCACCCCACCACCTCTCCTGCTTTGTCTGTCTCTTTGGAAGAGCTTATAAGGTATCCATCGCAGTGCTCCAGTCATGAGAGTCATCCCACCATGTTTCCATTATAGCAAATACATAGTTTTCCTGTTGTACAATGGCTTCCAGCTCCTTGTGCTTGCTGCCTGTACTGTGTGCGTTGGTGTAGATGCACTTCACGTGGGCTAGTGGTTTTGTCCTCTTACAAGCCTGCTACCCCCTAGGCTGATCTCTAGTGAGCCTGGTCTTATCCGTTTCCCCCTTTGAGCCTAGTTTAAGACCTCTCTGAGGTCTTAAATCAGACTTGAATGAGTTAAGACAAGACAGACTTAAATGTGTCTTGAATGAGTTAAGAAAAATATCTATGGGGCAGGTGTGTTGTAAAGATTTGTGCTGTATTGTAAGTGGCTTTGTTGAAGATAATTATCACATCACAGCGTAATGCTAAATGAGATACCTCAGGTCGGTTGAGAATTTAACCATATTGACATTTCAGGATTCAGCAGTGTATGTAATATTTCTAGTATTGGCAGGGTGGAGTGAGAAGATGCTATCAGACTTATTTTGTACTAGCTCTGGTCTATAAAAAAATAAATGTCTTACACTGAGGAAACAGTAATTACCTCTATTCTCTCATTTTTCAAAGACTGAGAAGGGATGGTAGTTTTCTCAGTCTTTGAAAAAATATTTTTGAAAGAAACCATCTCAAAACACAGGAGGGGAAGATAGAAAAGAATTGATGTTTCTGAAATAAGAAAATTTTCATAACAGAAAAAAAAACCAGATGGCATGTTAACAACTGTTTTGGCATAAATCTCAATGTAGTATGTGAAAAGCTGACATGATCTTATTTACAGATTTCCTTTGTTTCTTTAACTACAGTTAGAAGAAAATACTTCATAAAATGCATTCTAGAATCATTTTAATTGTTAGCAAGCAGAGTTGTCTGAAAATAGCTTTATACATACAGCTGTACTTATATACAATGTGTACAGAAGCACAGTAACAGACTTCCAAAATGTGCATATTGGGTTAGCAACACGCCTAGTAAAGCTCCAGACAGATTAAATAATTCCCCCACATCGTGCTACAAGAATTTTAGAGGAGCTATATACAATTTAGTTTACTTACTTGAAACATACTTTAAATATTAAGTCTGGGAAATAATGAGCCAAAACTGTGCTGATTTCCTGACAAGAAGGAGTTATAGTCTACTTCGGAACACCTTCCCTTCACAACAAAAAGGAGCAGACTGTAGCTTGTCATTCTGCCAGAAAGCTGGCTCATGCTGTCCATACCACACACAGCAATTTAAGACATTGAGTGGAGAGCATGAATCAAACAGAAGCATCAAATCTACTACAAATTAGATTATTCTTTTTCCGGTAGGGCACCTGTATCATCTGGTAATGCCCACATCACAAAAATTCATTTAGGAAATAAAAACCACAATGGATTTAGAAGTTCTGTGAAAGGCTATGCAGCGTAGAAAGATTGCCAAACACAATGAGGAGTAAGGAACAAAAAAACCTCAGCAGAAATAAACAGAAAACTTGATTGCAGTCAATGATATACATCAAGAATTGACAAAGGAAGACTTTAAGCTTTAGTGCTTTGCAGGTGTAAAATCTTTGTGAGTAGAAAGGACTCAAGACTGATCAGAAGAGCAGAATCCAAAACTTTATTTGGCATCCAGGAGGAATTAGTGGTATAAAATTAAAAAAGAGTTCTAAGAACATGTGGGCTCACACAGAACTAAGGGATGAAGAAAAAGAGCCAAATGGAGAAAATGGATGAAGCAGTGTTAGGCAGTTAGGGATGTGTCCTGGTTCCAGCCAGAAAAGGGTTCATTTCTGCAGTAGCCAGGAGGGACATGGCCGGAACCCTGAGGTTATTCTATACCACCTCATGCCAAAGCAGGGGGTGGGGGAGGGATGGTGAAGTGAGCGGCCCAGGTAGCGCCAAGTTCCCCATGGTGATCACTCGCATATGAATCCTTCACCTCTTGTTACTAATTTTAGCAACAGTCTGCTATTAATATTGGTGTTGCTACTGTTTGTTGCTTATTTCATTGCTGTTTCTAGTAAATTATTATCATCTTAACCTTTGATATTTACCTTTTGTGCTTCCAATTTCTCCTCTCCATCCCGCTGCAGGGGGAGGGAGAGAGGGAATGGGGAGTGAGACAGCGGCGCATGTTTCAGTGATAACATGTGTTTCAGTGATAACACTAAATTGGGGAATGCCATTCCTAAACTATGACAGAGTGACAATTTTCTAAACCATTCCACACAGATTTACAAGTTCATATTAATCAGCTCCTTTGTATAAAGACTTCCAAGGAGCCGCTGAAACCACAGGGCAACTGCAACCAACTAAAGTAGGCCATATGGAGCCAGCCTACGCTGAACTTAATAAGTTTTCTCATTTGAATGCTGCACACAACTGTAAGTACATTGCATCCCCCTATAGGTCTCACCAACTGGACCATGCTGGTTGACATTAAGAACTTCAATCTGTTACTTTCCCTGTTGAGTGGTTACAACTGGGGGGTTTTTTTCCAGATAATTAGCTAGAACACTTACAGATTACATCAATATAACTTCTCACTGCTTTAAAACTTGGGGTAGAGATATAACTAGTCTTGAAGAAAGAGGAATTGAGAAAGAAATTTTGTACTTCAGGTGGTTCACAGACTTACAAACAGAACTAAATAAGAGCAAGTGTATATTAAGGACAAAGAGAACAGCAAACTGATATACTGCATTAGCACTTCAGCTTTTTGAAATTATAAGACTAGCAACTAATTCTGAAATCCAATCTAAATTTCTAGTGTACTCTCTAGTATTCACCTTAAAGAAGTCACTGCAGAAGTCACTACAGGATACAGTGTAGTGACAGACACTGTGAGCACCTTCTCTCTGGAGCTCAGACAGAAAAGCTAACGTCTCACCTGGCTTGGGAATGATTATTTGTCAGATTCTATGCCACTTTATAAGGGGGGAATCATCTCTGACATCCCCCTCCAAAAATTTTATATGAACTGCCTTGCATAAGTAGCAGCAATAAGCTTCAGTCATTGTGTCTGTTTGACTACCTGTGCTGACATATGAGCTGATTAAAGAAAAAATAAATTAAAAATTAAAAGTTTAATTGAATCCGAAATGCCTAACAATCCTAATCAGCAATGCTAGCACATACCACAGAGCTAAAATCATGCAAAATCTGTTAAAGCAAAACACAAGCCTGGATCAATGTTCAGTTAAAAATACATATTTTCAGATCAGAAAATCTATACCTTTTAAAGCAATGTTATGTCAGATACACTGCTTTCCTTTATGTTAAACATATATTAGTATCTCTTTTAAAGTACAATATGATGCCAGTCAGTTTTGTTTTCTCAATGAAACATACTGTTCATTCTATCTAAGAGTCTGACTAGGTGTGAAGTAACCTCAGATTGGCCAGAATTTAACAGATCCTCTCTTCTGAAGACTGTCAAAGAACAAGTGCCAGAAGTGAGTTACAAGCTGCAACGGAGAAGTTCCGATTTATTCCACAGTCAAAAATCACACCCATTAAATCATAATGACATTTCTTGTTTCAAGTTGTGCCCATTCAGTTGTGTCATGGTAGTTACTGGGTTCCTGGTATTGCTTTTCAGGGAAGTCATTTGAATGGCAGAAGAGTTGCGCAAGTAGCTGGCAGATCTCTCTTTCTGAGCTTTCTTCCTGCAGCGAAGCTGGTTGTTGAAATGTCTTCTAAAACTCTCACTGAGAAAATACAGTGCAAATGGGTTGACACAAGAGTTGCAGAAGCTTAGCACTCGGGCCACTAAGGTAACAACCATATGTCCCATCGATGGATCGATCTTATTGTAATGAAAAGATCTGTACATGTATAGCACATGGTTAGGAAACCAGCAGATAGCAAAGAAGCCAACAAAAACTAAAACAATTTTTGCCAGACGCTTCCGAGTTTCCATCTAAAAAGACGAAGAGAACCCAAATAAACAACAGTGAATAGAACTACCCCACATAACAGACTTAATTAAAACTTGTAGCATTTTGTTCTATATTAGCGTTAACAATTATCATAAGTAAGGCCAGCAAAAATGCTTCCTTTGGGGCCTGAATTACTTTTGCTATCTCATTTTACTTTCCTTTTCCTCTTTCAGTTTACTTTCAGTGAAAGATCTTAGCTGTTTGCAGTTACCGAAGTACACAGCAAGAGTGATTCATGACCCAAGGAAACACTGGCTTTTAGCCTGTAAGCATGCACCAAAGGATGTCATGAAATGTAACCTTTTCTGACAAAATCTCAGTGCTTGGCTTGAATCTTTGGTTTTAGTTAGAAAGCTATTTAGAAACTGTTGGCTTCAAAATCTAGAGATATCATGAGATAGATGTTTACTAGGGTGTTAGCTATACAGTGGTACTTATATCCCTTTGTTTTTCACTAAAGGTCTCAGCTTGCACCTCTCTCCTAGAGAAACCACCAAAATTGCATTACACTGTCTGAAGCATCTTAATCCCAGAGTAAGGTGAAAGGTTCCATTAATTGCAATAACATCACAAAATGCACCTTAATTGCAGTGCTAAGGTAAAACAGATTACAATGTAGATACTTAAAAGATGGCAGGACACGAGCCTACACAGTGGTTCCAAACTGAGAGAGGGAGATAAACTGGCCAGGTAGAAGGCACCAGAGAGAGGCAGAAAGTTTATCCATATTCCTCCTAAAAGATTTATTATGTATATCAGGCATGAAAATGTTGCAAAGAAAGGAAAGTTTTCTACTCTGCTCAATTTTCTGGGAAAAAAAAAATCAAGTGAATTTATTCTAACAGTTTTTCAAAATCTGTGAAATTAAATGGTTTTCTTAGGCCTATCTAAACAAAAAACAGTGGGGAATTCAAAAAAGATGGGAAAACTCTAGTAGTCAAATTTGGTAGCGTTTGCATTCAGACAGATTGCAAGAACAGACTAAGAGGTGCAGAAATATAGTGTGAGTATTACACTTGGCCTAAAGAAACATGAGCTGATAGCAAGAGTCTGAATTTATTTCCTCTTGCTGGGAGATATGCAAGTACACCAGAATTTTCTGTTCTTCTGAGCCTCATAGATTAACAAAGAGAAAAAACTAAGTAGAATGAAAAAATATATTCTTACTTTGAAAATACATGTGAGTACAGAAATGTAGTATAAATTAAATATTGTTTCCATCTAGAGGGTTCAGCCAAAAGGCTCTCTATATTTCACAGGAAAATAAAATAATACATGAGGTGCTAATATGTATGCACTTTTGACAAGAAACAGACTAGAGTAGAAATGAAAAGGACATAAAGGAATGTAGTCTTTCTGAAAGAATATGTGCATTTAAGGAGATTTCTGTGAGTATGAAAGTAGTTTTCTAAATTACTGGCAGAGAAAACTGTTCAAAACTGTCTAAATGGGCATAAGTATTTTTCTCTATCAATACTAATGCTTTTGCAAAGTAGTTGAGGCACTTTCATTGCAAAAGCTGTTGTTTGTACATATTTGTGCTCCTGCTAATGTTGCTATCTTATTGCTTCCTGTGCCTTACGGGGAAGATTGGCTTTGTCCAGCATTTTAAAATGCTTTGTCTCAAAGGCATACAGAATCTATACCGAGAGTTTTATAGCATCTATAACAGAAGGGATATTAGAAAAGTGCAAGTTCAGTATTGTATCTGAGAAAGTCAAAAAAGAATCGGTTAATGCTCTATGTTTACATTTCCAACACTCCTTCATCCTAGAAGTCTTAGATCCCCTAAGTAAAATTTTCCCTGCCTATGTCAGTTTTCTCATTTCCAAGCACAAATAAAAAGGGACAATTCACAAAACATTCATGTAAGATTTCTTTCCTAAAATGACTGCCTATAGAAATAGGTGAAGTCACTGTCATTAACTAAAAAACATCATTCCTCGGTAAGAATACAAGTAATGGTTACAGTAACAGCACATACAAACATATATACCAATTTCATTTACTGTTAGGAATGTGCATTGATGGCAATGAATTTATAATTTTCCTTGTTCATATTAATTTACATACTGGGCTTAATACCGAGTAATTGTGAAAACAAGGAAAATTTTCAGATAATCCTTGGCTTAGTTCACGTGGAATCTGAACTAATCCTCTGCAAAATCCAACAATTTGGATGTTATAATTCCTTGAGTTTCATTTATAAATGTATAAAGCACACAAATCTTTTACTGGGATGTAAAAAGCAAATGGCTTACCTGTCTTTTGGAATGCTCGCTGTGTTCCCCAGGGATGTTGTGAGCACTTTTTATTAAACTCTTTGCAATATGATAGTAGTAGATACTAATAATAACAAGAGGGACAAGGAAATACACAAGGAAAAGCAGCACAGAATGGATCTTTGGGTGCATGTCATCTGTCATGGGGTATGGTATGCATGCTGTGAAAGTGGCATTATCTGTGTCATTGATGTGAGCCAGTTCGGAGAACACTGCTTCAGGAACTGCTAGGAGCATGGAGATTACCCAGATGGCAGAGGCTTTAAGACAAGTCCATAGCACTGCACTGGAAGTCTGGATGTCCATGGGATTTACAATTGCTTTGTACCTGAAATTGATCAAAATGCAGATGCAAATTAAAAGGTATTCAAATTCAAATGGGATGAACAAGGTTACTTCATATCTTTGATTAGAATAATGCCATGTTTTTTCTTATTTGAAATGTCAAGGGGCTTGTAATCATTCTTAATCTAATCGCTACCTTTTTTTGTAAACACTCATCAGAGGAGGAAAAAGGAGCCTTGGATACAACCTATGGCTGTGTCCTACGGCCCATTCTGTGCCAGTGTGGTGACAGTGAAGAATCAGCCATGGCTCTACCCTTTCCTTCTCCAAACACCCCCAGGAAATCTCCAGATGTGCATCCTACATCCCGTACTTCCACCTGACTCTTGTACCAGCACATGATCACTTAGTGTTTCCTTCCTTCTTTCCTTGGCTCCTGTAGCCCAGGGCTCTCTCCTTCTGCCACCACAACTTTCCCACTCTAGGATGCTCCCAGCCCCCTCAGGGGAATGTATGCATCTTCATAAAGTCAGGCATAAATGACTCCCAAGGGCCTGTGCAGGAAGTATTACTCTTACATAAACATTTCCACATCAATAGTTGGAAGCTGCTGCTCTACACTGCATTTTGGAAAACTGTCTCATAATGTATGATTGCATATAAAACTTTGTGGAATTGATCATTTCATAGCCCTTGCAATGGAAACAGGAAGAATTGCAGAGAATGGAAATTTCACACTGGAGCACTGTAAAATAAATTAATAGAAGTAGACTTTGGTCAGGAATCTTTTTATTAAAAAATAAAAATCATTGCAGGAAGTGATACAAAGTCAAACTTTCCACAAGAAAATGCTCATGCTGTAAGGACAAATATAATTTGAGAAAAATATTTCAAGGATACCTTAAAGTTCTACTTAGATCTTTTATTTAATTTATTTTTTTAATGTAAGTAAATTATGTTTTAATGTTTTTATTAAAAACAAAACCTTAAACAAAACATTTCATTTTGTCTAAGTTGTGGCAATATGGAAGCTCATGGGATTTTTTTAACTTCTTTAATTTTTTTGTTTCTACTTTCAATTTGATTTGGGATGGCTGGGTTTTTTCTGAAAGAGCAGAAGTCTTGAGAAATAGAAAAAAATTACACTTCTTTAATATCCAAAGAAAATTTTACTAGGAAGAAGGGAGTTGGGAGAGATTCATACTCCAGGTACATAAGTTTGTTCTTCCTCAAGTGTTTGTAGTGAGGGGAGAAGTACTTTCAAAGAGTGATTCAGATTTTAGGTATATTAAATCACCCCCTAGGGTGCTTATTTTTTTCTCTGTTAGCTACGCAGTGAGCTTAGGTTAAGGAGAACAGTAACTTAGATGCCTCTTCTTTGTGATAAAATTCCATATCCATGCCTGTAGATAGATATACATGCATACAGATGTATAAATATGTACAGGTATGAGCATGTGTTTAAATACTTCCCAAGGATTAGTTTATGCCCAAATATAACATGGATGCTGAAGGGAATGCTGATAAATGGAGCTGTGATCCCAAATACGCCTTAGGGCTAATTTGCAGGTCCTGACAGATAGTTTATAGCCCCCCAACACCTTAAGCAGATGTTTGCAACTGTCTATGCCATGAAAATGTCTGGAGCAGAGCATTGTCGTGGTACGCAAGGAAACCTTTCCGTCAGAGAATGTGTGAGTCAAAACGTGCCTTGGGGTCCTCTTTCTCAGGATTGTGATGAATTGTTTAATCACTAAATAATTAAAAATAATGGCTATTAATGTTCATATCCTCTCTCAATTCAGAGAGAAATTTTAGTTTATTTTCACCACAATCATGGAGTAGAAAACAAAACTCAGCGAACTGTGTCTGTTAATTTATATTTACCATTTCTGCTAACACACAGTGAGAAACTCCCTGGACACCAAGGTGTAAAGAAAGCCTTTATACTGCCATAGGAAGGACAGAAGCTTCTGCACAAAGCATGAGTACTCCCCAGCACAAACTGTGACCTTATTATTCAATAATTGCTTCCTATTGCTGTCTGCCTTTATTTCATTACATAAAGACAGACCATCTATTTTTGAGGTGACGTCAAGTCCTTGCATCTGCTCATTTTTTTGAAAAGTTTGCATTCTTAGGGAAGAGCTGGTGCGGGGGTTTTGGGGCGGGGGGCGGGAGGGGCATTGAATAAAAATAGTGGTTTGTACTACAGATTTTTTTCCTCTCCTTTTCCATTTCATTGCTTCAAAATATTTTGACCACAGTCCTATTGTATCCTATGACCCAAGAAAATGACCAGGTCACAAATAATTGTTTTAGCAGCAATTTGGCCTAGTTAATCTCTAAATGGAAGACTTTTTCAGAAGTCTTTACATTAGCAGAGGATGTGACATATATTGGTACTTTAGCATATACTGCTGTTTCAGCAAATTGTATGCTTTTCCCTGAGCCACGACTTACTCCAAGTTGGAAGGCATTGGAGCAGAGTGCCCTTTTTCACAAAACAGCTGAGTTTAGCACAAAAAAAAAAACCCTTCTTTTATTCTACTTGCTACTTTACTGACTACAAGGTGGCACTTTTCTTCCTAGGACTCAGCCCTCACAGTACTCAGTGTCAACGGGAAGAAAAATGCACTAAATGCTTTACAAACCTGTCATCTTGTTTATATCTTTGAAAAGCTATAGAGTGAAAAGAAACAGGTTACAGATAAAATGAAATGTAAACTGAGTGTAATGAGAAGTGTTCCCAAAGAGAAAACCCAACTTTTTCCTTTATATAAAACCAGTGTAAGGCTAAAACATACTGCCAACCATTCAAATTACAAAGACCATATGTTCTATCAATAAAAACCATGTCAGTAAATTAGACTAAGGGTGCAAATTAGTCAAATTAGTAAATAAATTCATCTTTTTTTTATTTGACTGATGAAGAGCAAATTATACGTTTCCATGAAGTTCAGGAAATAATTACAAATATGCTTTTGATTTTAATTAAAAGCCTTCTTGTAAATTCCGTCTTCCTATATCCTCTCTCATTATCACTGCTGACAATGGGACCCAAACTCGGGAAACACTTCCTGTCTTTGGAGCTGTGGTTTCTGCCAACAGACACCAGCATGAACTTGCCCCTTCTCATTCTGCAGACTGATTTTCTTTTGTATAGCATTTTTTTTCCATTTTAAAGCAGTCTCCTCCCTTCTACACAATCCCAAAATAAATTGATGAAAAGAATATCCTCTTCCTCCAGAGTTATAACATTTTGCTACCTTCTAAACTCCATTCTATTTTACCTACCTCTCCTAACCTTTGTTTTCAGAGACTTTCTAAAGGTATTTCTCAGCTGCAATTTAGAATGGAAGGTTCTATTCCTGCCTCTCCTGCATCCAAAATGCAGTTCCCTTCCCACACACTTGATTTCAAAAGAAGCTGCTCCTTGACTAGGCCTAAGCTGTCCTTCCATTGCTTTGCTACTTTTTTTCTAGAGCACTTTGTTGTGATGATCTTAAAAAAAATTTAAAAGAAAAACCCAAAACAACTAGACAATACTTAGGCAGCCACTGGAAAATAGCCTACCATTCTAACTAGATTTGCCTCAATGTCTCCTTGCCCCTTGGATTCTGCATGGTCTTTTGTCCTTAAAAGCCCTTTAGGTCAAGGACTTTATTCTTGTTACTTTTTATATAGTACCTACCACAAATAGGACCCTAATTTATCACCTAGTTTCCTACATGACATCATGTAGGATGAAAATAAATTTAATAATGAAGTGTCATAAGCCAAGCAGAGACACAATTGAGGCAGGGCAGATTCATATTACTTTGCTTTGATTTTCATTTAAATCGTGAAGCTGGAGGAGTTGGTATTATTTGCCATATTATAAATAAGCATTTAAAGCGATGTTGCTATGCCATACTTCTACATTTCCTGCAAACTAGAGTAATTTATCAAAACCATTCATAAGTTAGTTTTTAATTGTGTCCCTGCAGGGTGCTTTCAAATACAAAAATCCTAACATAAAAGCCTATAAATAAATCTGAAAAGGAAACATGGTTGTATGGTCAGTATTTGCTAAAAATACTAATATCATGTCCAGTTGTTGTCCACTTGACTACGGTAGAATGAAATTTTGGATGGGACCAAAGCCCTTTTCCTTTTATGGGCAGTTCAATTGGCCCAACTCCAGTTGAATCATTAAGAGGAGAACAATTTTTCTAGCTGAAAACAGTGTGGGATCATTTGAGGTCCACTGTTGTGGGAGCTTCTTTCACAACACACAAATGAACTGAGATTTTCATTGTTCTATTTTATTCTTATAAATCCTTGCAATGTAAAGCAAATTTCTTTTTTTTTTTTTTCAGGTAATATCAATATTTTTATTCTGTGCTTATCTCTTGAGAGCAGAGAATTGTGTTCACCCAGGAACAAGCATCTCTGAGGTCTGATAGTGAATATAATGCAGGCTAGAAGACCATGTGTAAACACACTTAAAATCAATGTCAAAGACATGTGTTCTGTGTTTCTCAGGGGGAAAAATCTTAAGATTTTCCTAAGTGGGAAAAGTTTTCCATTCTGTAAAAATACATTCTGTTGAGCCAAAAACTATCAATAACGCTTCAACGCTTGTTGATGATATCTCCACCCTGAAAAGAATCAAACCAGAAGTTTCCCAGGATGGTGGAGGTGTTTTTTCTGCATGAAATACATTACCTGTCATCCACCCAGTGTTTCAGAGGATAAATTTTCTCTTTCCTTTTCATTTTTTCTTCTATTTCTACTTCTGCTTCTTGCTAGTCACCTCACATTAGCCAACTATGCTTCTTACAAGCTCATGCAAATCTTGCAATGCTAGTTCATTGCCTGCAATCTGAATTTTTAGTTCTACTTCTCTAAAGCTATTCATTTATAACTGCACTAGTTAAAAGCACCATCAGTAATTTGTTAAATTCTGCTCCTCAAAGCAATATTAGTAAATTGTTTCACCGCCTATTATTCAGAAAAGTTCTTATGTGTCAGTATTGCCAGCAAATTTATATTTAAGTTTGATAATTTCAAGTCACTGATGAACATATTTTTGCATATCTTAAGACAGACAAATAGGTCTTCATTAGAGTTGCAGTTTCTCTAAGTTTCTACTGTGAAAAGACAGAGGAAAGGGGAGGGGAGGAGAGATGGAGGGAAGGGGAGGGGAGGAGAGGAATGAGGAACCATATCTAATAAAGATGCTACATCTGTATGAGTAAACTAAACATTGCCGTAGCCTGTTTTTAGGCCTGGAGGCCAAGTGGCATTGCCTAGACATCCATGACTATTTAATTAATCTCTTTAATATCCTAGTACAAGACCACCACATCCAAACAAATTAGGCAGTTTACACTTCTGTTGGTAATGGCCCCTGGGCTTGTATTTAATCCTGAAACATGCCTAGAAATCCTTTAGGAGAATACTGATTGACCCAAGTCAAAACCACATCGTGGAGCTCTCCAAAACCATTTTGACAAGTGGCTGACTGCCAGTCCTCAGTCCAATGCTCTGATACTGTTGAATATGGGTTTGTACATATATAGATAGATATACACAGACGTATGTATGTGCATAGAAAAAAACCACACACTTTCAGGTGCCTGAAAGCATCATCCAGAAGCCTCACACAATGGCTGGCCCATCCTAACCCACTGTGCCCATTTGTTCTTGACTTTCAAAATAAGCAAGCTGTTGCATTTCCTCTGCTGTGCATGCCAGGAGCTCCCCAGATTCCACCTACTCTGTTGGCACCTAAGCTTCATTACAATCCTGAAGCTAAACACAACAAAGTTGAGGAGTCTGATCTCAAAGTTATGTTTAAATAGTGGCTGGGGCACACCAAAGTCATCAGCCTTCGCAAAACTGCCACTGCAAAGGCAGCTCTGGCATATGTCTCTCCAGGAACAAAATGGAGCCATTCATGCAGCCAGGGTGTCTGGGAGCCATTGCCCATGCCTGCTAGACAGGGGCTCAAAATTAACATTTCACCTGTGAGGAGAGAACCATATTCTTAGCCCTCTGCATCACACAAACCACTGGATATACTGTTTCCCACGGGGCAGCATAAGGAGGCTTAGCATGTGTATTCTCTTGGCTTCTATCGCCTTTCTGGAGCATCTCATTCCAACATTAATTTGGAATTCTGGATTTTGGATTCTGCTCAGGAGGGGTGGATAGGATGAGGGGAAAGTCAGTACCTAGGCTAGATATTAGGCATTAAATGCGCAGCCTGGACAAGCTTACGTACTGTTTGCTTTGTCCCCAAATTATCTATTCTCTTTTTAAAAAAGAGAAAACCACAACTAACCTTGTTTAATTCTTTCAGGGTGTATATTCTCAATATTGAAGAGTCAAAGGACTCTGAGAAAAGAGAAATCCATTTCTCCAAATGGGCTTGATTCAAATCCCCTTGATATCCCTACCCTTAGGCTGACAAGACAGAGTTGCATGCTTGTCTGCATACTTACTGTGTGCTTACTGCATGTCTTCCAGCAAAAATATCTACACCTACTTGAATGAAAAGGATCTCATAAAATCATCACTGCTGGAGCAGAAGGTCAATAAAAACATCAGTTACAGAAACTAAAGTCCCTGGAAGAATAAATCCCAAGTGTAAAATATGCTTAGTGCCAATTTACCTTTATAAAATTTTTGCTGTTGATGAATTCAGTTATATCCAGGCCATGGCAGATAACGTACTGTTGTGGAGAACATTACATGGTCTGCTGATTTTTAGAAATCTTGCAAGCCAAGAAGAATTAAATAACCAAACCTCTATTAATATATCTAGAACAGACTTAGATTTTACCATTTGAGAACCTAGAATTGAAATATCTAATTTCTAAATTCAAAAATCAGCAAATTCATTTATTTGCTCCAGTATTATCATGTAGAAGCTCTACTCTGTCGCTCTTAAATGCATTTCCAGTTCAATTTTATTTGTGACTTCTGATCTTGGTCTGCCCTGAAATCAGTGTAGATGGAAAATAAACAAGTACAGACCATGGTAAAAAAGGAAATATAAAAACATTATAGAGGGAAAAGTTAATACAGCAATCCTTAATATACAAGCAATCAAACCTGGAGCCAAAACACAAGCATGAAACTATTAAAAAAAATACTGTGAAAAGCAGTTGGAAAACAATGAAACAATATTTGGGATAATCATGAGATAGAAAAAATAGAACTTTGAGGTGTAATGACACATATCAAAATAACCCATTTCTCTGATGTTTGTACACACACACCACTATGTAAGTTTGATATATGCTCATGCAAAGCTGGAAGTACACAAATCTACATGCAGCAGATGCAATTGTGAAAAGCCTATGTGGACTGTTTGTCTTGTAGTTATTTTCTCTGATACCTGAAAAGTTGTGTCAACTTAATTCCAAAATACACTTCTCTTCAATGGACACCAAAGTAGGTTTCCTCTTATTTCCACAAATTTAATGAACTTGTAAGAACTTACCTGCTATTTGTAATTACACTGTCAAATTGGGCTGAATCTCAGCATGGATTTAGAAGTTGCTAGTGGAACATGTTTAGACCTAGGGATTGGGACTGCATATACCTTGTTTCATTAATACATATAAAAACCCATAAAATAATGTAGCACCAGAAATATATAGTCTGTATGAATAGCCCTGCAGCAAAACTCATACAATAATTACACAAGTTTTTCTATAATTAAACAATTTAAAATGAAGATTCAATTAAATTATCCTTTTTCAGGAAGATATTGAAGAGTTCCATCACCCTGCACACATATACAGAGATGCATTATTTTTTCTCTAACAAATTAATTATGTGAAATCTTTTCACTGGAGACAGCATAGGTAGAGCATACCTGATCTTTGACATCATTTCTGAGGATCTGCAAAATGAAGACTTGAGCACTCCAACAGTCCAATTGGTATTAACCCATTGCAGCGTAGTAGATAAGGGAATTGTGTACAACGTTGTGCTTAGGGGCAAACAAGATAAATGAACGGTGATATTCATGTTTGTTAAGAATTGGGCTGGATCTGCTGTTTAGCAGCTATTTTGTCTGTCACAGAAACTGCCTTTCACTGAATTGCTCAAAGCAGCAGGAAACAGGAGGGATGCTTTTGAAGCCGTTTCTCTGGGTTTAGGTTGCAGCCTACAAAAGGCAATGGGACACTGGCATTTGCATTAGTTAAAGCAAAGTGGCTGCTGCCAGCACAACACGGGCACTGCATTGATCACTGACTGGGATGAACACCACAGCCATTTCTCACTTTGCCTTCCTCAGTCTAAGCTGTTTCTGTATGGGTTGGAGAGCACACACAGGACAGGCACAAAGGCAGGAGTTTAACAGATGCATGTGTCTGTATGAAGTTTGAGAAACAGTTGCCTGACTTGGGAGGAAAACATTATTTGCTGAGAAATCATTTTCAGCTGTGCAATGACAGTCACAAAAGGAACTTCTCCAACAGCTAATTTGAATTGCCTGGCTTGGAAAATATTACCCTAGAATCATTAACTCCTTAATCTACTCCAGTCAAAAAATTCTTTCTGCATTGTTGGGGAGGGGGTGGTTCTGCCATCTCTTTTTTTTTCTGGAATATTTTACATCATATTCCTTTTATCTGCATAAAATGGATATAAATTAGTTAGAAAATTTTAAGGTGAGGACAGGCTTCATTGTTTAACTTGACAAAGGTGTTCTGGCAAGCTTTATTTTGTGAGTCAAGTTTGCACATATGAACTAAAAGGCAAGTTGAAAAGTGTGACAGATAAAGCTTGCCAAACCTCTCAAATTTCTTTTGCATTGCCTGTTACTGCATAATTATAACCATACTGCTACAGCCTACAGTGAGAGAAATATCTGGACCATCATTTATTTTAGTGTACTTCAGTAATCCATTCATTTAATACATTGACCTCAAGAGTTAGGGTTTCTAAAATACTTACTTACAGATCTCATAGTTCTACTTGGTCCATCTATTTTTGTTTTCCCATCTACTATACACAGCTAAGGCATTGTTTTTCCTCTTATACAGATAATTTTTCATTTTAGCTGTGATTATTTTTTCTTTATTCTTTGGTTAGTTAAAAGTAATTTTCAAGATGTCATTTACTATTACTTTCCCCATAAGGACTCCTTAGTCCCTGAATTTCAGCTATTAGAGCTCAAAAGGAAATCATGTCCACTTTCCTGCTTCACTACTTTTAATAAGGAATGAGGATTTTATACTATTTCAATCATTGTATTTCAGCCTGAATCAGCATCTGCCATAATAAAAGAAGAAAATATAAATAAATGCTGGGAAAAGTAAAAAGAAATTTATTAAGAAAGTAAAAAGAAATTTATTAAGGTGACATTACTAATGAAAAACCCAAAGAAGTTAATAGGGCAGCTTTTCACACTTCAGAACATTTGCAGAGTCCCCAAAAAAGGAAGAGATAATAGACAAGCAAACTGAGCCAAAACAGATTTTGTTATCCAATGTCATCAGAAGTCAGTACAGAGTGCAAACTTGCAAAAAACATTTTTGGTTGTTTTTTTTTTTTTTTTTTTAATACAGATTGCAGTCTTCGAAATCTAAAACAAATAAAGACATTTTTAAAAAAATAGAAGGATCAAATAATTTAGCAATGCAAACCTATAGAATACATTTTAAGCATCTGAGGCACTGTAGTTAGCTCTTTAAATATGAATTTAAGTTTTCAAACTGTTACCTGTTAATCAAGTATTTGTCCCATCAAAGGTGTTCTTATGTCACATTACTTAGGAAGAAAGAAAATACAATGCTATTCCTGTTGTAGTAGTGTGAGTGACAGCTTTGCTGTCTCCATTAAAGTGCAGCAGAACTGCATTAGAGCTAACACATATAAACCCTTCATTAGAAATAAAATTCAATGTAGAAAAAGAAACAGAATTAAAATTAATCCTATTTTTACAGACCGCATAAAAACCAAGGCATAAATGACAGCTAAAGAGAAAAGAAAAGACTATGTGGGAGAAATCTAAAGCTGTCTGAAGGGGCTTCTATTTATTCCCCCAAAGGCTATTCACTCCAGATGACTTGGCATTTTGTGGGTACCACACAACAATGCAGTAATGGCCAGAGGGGCACATTGTAGTGCCCAGTCTTAATTCACTGCCCCCGCGCTGTCCACAACAAGGTTAAAATTCGATCCAGACCTCTAACTCTGAAAAGCATCCTGGAAGCACCTTTCCACACCTTCCCTATGGGCCCAGTTTGCCTTCTGCATTAAATGTATGGTCCACCATGGACACAAACTGGAAAAACACTTCATGCAGCAGTGAGCAAGTTCACTGGATGGTTCAAATCAGGTTCATCCCTGGCTTCTGCCCTTTTTGCAGTGAGGAGATGCTGGCACACATTTTCTTCATGGATGCCATGCTTCACTCCCTCTGGCAATACTTATCACTGCTTTATTTTTATCCTCCTTGTCAAAGACCACACCAAGTCCTGAGACTTTCTCACCAGCATCCATTACCCCTGGCCAAAACTGCAGTCCAGGGACCCTGGAGAAACAAGCTCATCAAGGCCCCATTTTTCATTTCTTTCCCCACCACATATTTAGAAAGTGCATCCCTGGCCATCACCCACCAGCTCTGGGCACTTTCAGGGTGTGCTGAGTGCTATTGGGAGTGTTCTGTCCTACACTCCCCTTAGTTCCCCTCTTTTTTTTTTCTTACATTTTTGTCTTTCAGCCCTCTTCCTTTTCCTTATTTGTCATCCACTCTATTAAGTTTTCTCTTTCTGTTATCCACCTTCTCTTTCTTCCTTGGTTTTATAAACAAGAGAAATATTATGGTTTGTAGAGGTGATCCAGTTTCTCCACAATAGAGAAAAGTCAGTGGCCATGAGGGGCAGGGTCGCTGTCCCTACATATCTCCTGTGTGGCAGTGAGAAGGGACAACTGGCTCAGCAGCACAGCTCCTGTGCTGCCTTCTCCATCCCATAGGAGAAGGACACTCCATACTGCTCTGACACCAAAACCCTGCACCATCAGGGCTACCACTGCATGATCTCTGCTACCACCACCCCCAGCTCCACCACTGACCTGCCCCCACATGTGTAGGGCTGCAGCAGGGCACCACTCCCCACACCTGGCAGCCAGACCTCCAGGAGCTCAGGGGTGTGAAGGACTAGCTGCTATTCTTGTGATGGGGATGAGCAACCTCAGGCAGATATGCTGCTAAACTCCATCTGCAAGTCTGCTCTAGGGAAGTCTGGAAAGTATTGTTAAAAATTACATATTACATTTGTACACACACAAAAAAAAACCCAAATTAACACTCAAATAATCTCAGTACAAGATAATGAAGCTTCCAAATAAAAGGCACGATTGTCACACTGAAAGCATTACTGATGCTGAGAAGGACATCTGTGACAAAAAAATCCATATGAAATGCATTCAATTAGTACTACTTTTTCTTCCTTATAGCTTCAGTTTGTTGGGAACACTCATTCAGAGTTTGTAGCTTCTGTAGCTACTTCTGTTAAATGTATCACATACATGGAAATTGTCATGCAGAATTTCCACATAAAGTGCTAATTAGACTGTGGAAACAAAGACAACCTCCTTTATCCCAATTCACGCAGGCATGCTGCAAAGAATCCTAAATATTCCTAAATCTGTTCTTTAGTGTAATCAATATCTGGCCTTCTATACAGTCTCATGGTAAGAAGGAGCAAAAAGCAGGAAGGGCTTAAATTATCCTATATTAAAATGTACTTTGAGCAATATCTGTGACAGAAGAGGCCACTAAGAAGACATTGTGTACCAGACCAAACATGCACTGGATTGTAATGGAGCCCTCTTGGTGCCATCACTGCTTACAAACTGCTAACATCCTATGCCAGATTCGCTTATCTGGAGAAAACACTGCCCCCAGCCGGGCCTCACCTCCTCGGGACCTCTTGGGTGGAGGATGCTGCCACCACTTCTGATCTGCCAGCATAACCACCCACAACTGATCTAGTTATGACACACATTAGAATCTGGCTACAGATTAGCGTGGCAGAAACCCCTCCACGCCAGTGCCTCCCCTCTAGTTCAATCCAAGTGTTATACAAAGACCATAGATTTGACTCCAACCCAAACTCCCCTGAAAGTTCAGCCAGATTCGCTCAGGAGACTGGTCTCCAAAGTCAGTGGCTGACCTTCTAACTGGAAAATAAAAGTTTTTGTTTTCAGTAACCAAAAATAAAACTACAAAGGTTAAAGAAACATTGTTAAATTACTGGTATTAACCATTTCTGACATTGGCATATACTGTGAACTCCAATATGATGGAGGAATGTATTTATAATGAGCTTATTAGGTCTCAGGACACAAACTGTAGCTGTTTTCTAGTATGTGCTATTCTAGATGCACTAAGTGTAAACAGATTCAGCATTATAAATTCTTGAATCTTTACTGATATAAAAAAGAGGATATAAATTATCTGGAAAATCAATGAATGCTCCAAAGCTATATAAAAAGCAAATTAATTAATCCTTAAACATTAAATCACCAGCATTCCCTCACATAACATTTCTCTAGAGAGATGATCTCCACTAAGTTCTTCCCTTTTCAAATAAGACACCAGAAGATTTTAAGGAGTGGAAATAGAGCAGAAAGAGAACTGCAGAGTTTCCTTGGCTCTGTAAGGACAGATTTTTAAATACTGTTTAATTGAGGTAATCAGAGAGTTAGAGGTGTTCACTTTAGGTATGTTTTGCAAGCTCTTCTTCAAGACTATAATCCATTTTCACAAGTTACAAAGTCTTTATAGATGAGTATGTTAGGTCCTGATTCAAACACAACTGAAATTAATGGTCAGTGAAGACTACCCTCAGGTGGAACTAAACAATTTACTGAATTAGCTAAAAAAAAAAAAAGTTATCCTCTAGTAATGAAAATAAAGGATTAAAAGTTTTAAAGAAACATTATTGTAAGTGCGAAGATATATTTCTATATTTCAACCCTTCACATCATGCACCAATATAATGCAGTGGCTCAGTTCAAAACTCAACAAAAGAAAGTGGGAGATTTTCTATGGAAAAGGAATTAAACATTTTCATTTCTGGCCAAAAAAATTTGCTTAGATAAAAGAATAAGAATAATTTCATATAATTTAGGTTTGCAATTACACTGCAAGATTTTGTCTTTCAGAGCCTGAAGCATAGTCCTACAGCCACTCAGTTGCTACAAATTCCTTAAGTACCCATTCACAGTAATTGGGAGGAAAAACTGGGGATCCAACTCTTTGTTTCTTCCTAATTTGACAAGTACTGGAGAAGAAAGTGTTACTTTCTAGTTTGTTTGGGGGTATTTTTTTTTAACTTTTCAAAAAGTTCAGAAGCTAATAAGAATAGTTTGAACAAAAGTTTAAGACTGACAATTACAAGAGAGCAATTTGGTGTCTCTGAATTCCCAGAAGCTAAACTAGTTCTGACGGTCACCTCGGGTAACCTACTCTTCTATTAAGGCACAGACACATATACACACACACGCAGACACTTTCTCAGCAGAAGGAAATAAATTGATTAAAAAATACATCTGTGCCTAACTTGGTTTAAGTCACCCACTGCCTGTTCACATAACACTATGACTTGGCAAGGGTCATATCTGGCATCTAAAACCTTACTCTAATGAATGAGATTTCAATATATGGACTGTTACAGGACCATCCCAGAGACGCAGAAGACCTAGTTCTTGCAGCTAACACCCTGGAAGCTGAGGGCCCAGGCACAGCCATTTTCAGACACCCTTTAATTTCAATTTGCACCACTTGCCATCAGTTAGTGAGAGAAGAAGAAGCATGGACACCTCACAGGTTGGAATGAGGGAATTGCAAACCAGGGATACATTATCTAGGGGCGTGATTTACCTTTCATCTAGCTCCAGCTGGCCTTAGCTCAAGTTGCAGAGAGCTGAAGTGGCAGCCCACCTTTCCTACCTGTCAGCACTGAGGGCAGTGAGGGTGAAGACAGAGACACCAACGGAGGTGAGCTGGATGACAGGGATGAGCTTGCAGCCCACTTCCCCAAAGAGCCACTCTTCAGAGAAGTACCGGGAGGCATCCACAGGCACACAGGTCACTAGCAGGAGCAGATCGCCAGCAGCAAGGCTGGAGATGAAGATGTTAGGCACGCTTCTCATGGCACTGTTGGAAATGAAGATCTTCATGAGGGTGATGTTGCCCAGCAAGCCGACAGTGATGATGATCAGGTAAAGTGAAGGGATCACACAGCGGATGATGAAGATGGCCGTGGCTCTCCCCGGGGACAGCAGGGCTGTGTCGGGCGCCAGGTGGACACTCCCATTCTCCCCGAGGGGCACTGCTATGAGCTCGGGCGGGGGCTCTGGCTCCATCCTCCAGCTTCGCGTGGACTGAAGGTCTCCAGTGCAAAGTGCAGTGGGAGACACAGGAAAGCTTCACCTCTCTCTCTGCAAGTCAACCAACTTTCCTCCCTTCTCTCCTGCCTTTCTTCCTCCCCCTTCTTTGCCGAGTTTTCTCCCTTAAGAAATGCAGAGGAATGTCCGCCGGCGCAGTGGCGGGGAAGGGAAAAATTCCCATGCACTGCCCCTCAGGTGTTCAGACAAGACTCTCCCGGTCGGCAGGAGATCCTGAGCCTGGGGGGCAGAGAACGCCGTCGGGCCAGCCGCCACCTGCCCGCGTCCCCGGGAGCGCTCTGGGTGCGCCGCTGCGGCGAAGGCGCGGTCCGGCCG
>NW_008238632.1:3834236-3839906 GCF_000691975.1 Corvus brachyrhynchos
GAGGCGGATCCCGGAGCCGCCGCCGTCCCCGTCCCGCGGGGTCCCAGCCCCTGAGCGCGCTGTGAACGACGCGGGGAGCGGGAGGGGCGAGGGAAGCCTCTCTCCCCGCCGCTGCCCACCGCAAAGCAGCCCCCGCCAGGCTCTGCCCGGCAAACCGGAGAGCTGTCCGACACGTCGGAGAGAACGCGGGATCCCCTCCGGAAACCCCTCTTTCAGCATCTTATCCAGGTGAAACCTCAGTGCTTTGAAACGCAGGGTGGCGGGGAGCAAGGGGCTTGAGAATGAAGAGATTTTATTGCTGACATCCAGCTGTGGGTTCTGCATAGATCCTACTCAAAGACATCAGCTGTGTTTAAAGTTTTAAGGTTTGATTTGTGAAGCTGCATTTCACAATGGTCTCGACTGTGGAAAGGGGGACAGGTGATGTGTTTTATGCATTACTTACTCTGCAAATGGTATAACAGTACAGAATGAATGTTGTTTGCCTCTTTGAAGATTAGCATTTGTCCCTAATGTTTCTTGCTTTTCAGTGATGTCTTTTACTTCCGAGTGTCTGCACATGTATAGGCTTTCCAAACAGCTCCATCTGTTTCCAGCAGAAGCCATGAATGTAGGTAGCCGTGTAAATATGCTGAAAGACAGGCAGACCCACTGGACTGAAGTTTTCAAGATAAAATGTTAAGGCAGAAGAATAACAGCATTTGCCAGTAACGCGTTTTGCAGACTGATCCCTTTATTTCCTTTTCTCAAAAGGGAGGATGCATGAGCCTGTAGACAACTTGCTTGTTCATGTTACTACCAGTTCTCTTGAAGTTCTGTGGGTTTATAACAGGTCTATGGAGAGTCTGACCACTGAAATATCAGAAGCAAAGGATGTCATGTGTGCATAGCCTATCCATGGCGTGCTGTCTAGTGCAGGAATTAAATCAGTGATTTTTTCTTAAATAAACTTTTACAAAGATTATCAAAGAAAAATAATTAATTTTTCTTAAAAGTTACACCTCTTTATATCTATTCATTGATCATTGTGACGCTTCTCACATCTCTGAATATATAAATGCGTTCAAGTCGTGTAAACTAATGATTCAGATAATGCTAAATAATTTGTTAGAACCCAAGCAGTGCTAGGTCTCGGAAAGGATCAGGCTAAATACTTCACCTTTAGCACTAAGCAGCTCATCATAATCATCACAGAGCTCCTCTGGAGGTGATTCTTGTTACTGATCAAATTTCCTCCACACAGTTTTAAATTCAACTATGCTCCCTCTGAGGCAGCCTTACTGATGGCTTACACATTTATCTAAATTGCTGTGACCCTTTACTTTGCTGAGCATACATGAAGTTTTCTGAGGTCAACAACAGTCATGTTTCTGCTAACACTCCAAATCAGTCTTTTTGGTTCCCACTGGCTGGATCCAGTATGTCTTTAACACTGAGGTAAACTTCAACACTGAATGTATGGTCCTTTTGCTAATTTGTATGGAAATATGTTTATATATGAACAAACAATATGATTCCCATTGGGAGAATAGTTTAAATTCAACATGTCTTTAATATTGATTTTCTTGGGACAAGAGGAAGTTGAGTCTTTTTGCATGAATATCAACAAAAGAACACTTTAAAAACTTCTATTGGTATAAACTTATTGCAGTTTGCATGGAGAGAGGTGAGACCCCTTGCTTTTTGTTGTACACCACCACCACTCCTACTGCTGCCTTTCAGAAGAATTTCTTCTATCCTAGTAAATTTTATCTGTCCTTCAGTTAACAGGATGAATTCCTAAGGCTGAGGAATTAGAAACATTTTCAGTGCAAATTTATCAGTGCAAATTTATATTCCTGATTTTTATCAGCATTTGATTTTATCTAGACTATATTTTTCAGAACTCTGAACAGCAAGGAAATCAGCTTTGAAGAAAGTGAGTGTCTCCAGCTCAGGGAAAACAGAAAGTTAGATTATGCTTCTAATGTTGTTCAACAGATGCCTGTGTAAAGACAATGGAATACACTTGAACAGTATGAATATAATTTCCTGCATAGGTGAAAAGGCGTGTGTGGGGAAGATCCACAGACTCTGACACAAACCAGTCAGAATTGAGATCTCCACACACAAACTGTTCATTATTCTCTTTTCAAACAAGAGTCCACCCATGTCTTTAGATGTTATTTCAGATTACAGCTAGAGACAATTTCCCTGTGCAGCTGTGACACAGTACTTGGCACAACAGTGAGGGAGAGAGTGCCACAGGTAAGTCTCCCCAGTGGGAAAGAAACTGGACAAGCACAACCAGCCACCACAGATGGAGTGCATCCGGGAGTCCAACACCATGGGGCAGAAACCACAACAACCTGGAGGCATGAGAGGCAGATCCAGTTCATCAGTAATTCCCAAATGTAGGGACTCAGAATCAGTTCACGCAGGAATGAGGAACTCCAGGCATCTCACAAACGCCCTCTACCGAGAAGTGGGTCTCACAGGAAAAAACACTCTTCATGCATTTATGCAGCTCAAGGCACTTAGTAATTCCAGGGCTAATTCCAGATTTGCACATCACAACATGTGTAGTCCCTCAAAGAGCCAAGCGTATCTGCCACCAAAACTATCTGCAGTAAGCAGCCTGTAATTATGTATGTGTACTTGCACATTAAATGAAAACTGGGTTCAAGTGGAGCCCTGGAAGTGATCATGTTTGAAGGCCTGATCTTCAGTCAAATATTAAAAAGAAACAAGGCAACAACCAAGGAACAAATACTACTTGATTTTAAACACTGAGCATTAGGAACCAAATCTTCAATAAATTTTTTAGTATCACACATTAGATCAGTAGATACAGTTGGAATAAGTGGCATGTATTGTAGTAAAGAGTAGCATCTTCCAGACAGTCAAAAGTACAATAACTCATGTCCCTCATGTTTTCTTTCTTGTTACTTCCATAGAGGCTTTCTTATTTTGATGGAGGGAACTCTGCAAACAAAAATGGAAATTCAGGTGCTTCCAGTACTAGACAAAGCTGGAAAACTAGCAGAAATGGCTTTCTCCAATATTCAGACATGCAAGCTCTCTTTTGGCAAACAAAACTTTATCTTATTGAGGCCAATTCAATTTTTTGTAGCATTTTCATGGTGCTTGTTTTATTCATGGCATGAGGATAATAGGTGCCATTACATTTAACCACATTAGTAAAGCAATGAATTGGGTGCTTAATGTTAAATGTGCAGCTCATCCCTCTAAGCTCAACTGCAGCTTTATGCATGCATTTAGATTCCATTTGTTTTACTCTGATTATTCAGTAGGACTTCAACTCATTAAAAGGTTAAACAGCACACCACTGAGCTGCAAACTGAAGTCAAAAGCCAGGCTTCAGGTTCACTTAGAAACAAATGTGATATCAACCACTTCCATCCCATTTGTCCTTGATAGACAACTAACACACAGTTGCTCTTATAGACTCAAAACAAATAATGATTTTCTGTCATGGAAGTCCCAAGGAATGGCTTGAGTTCCCTTGGCAGACTGCACTCAAAAGGACTGCACAATGCCAGCTTACTCTACTTCCATCTCAAGTTATCCTCCTAATGTGGTGTTACGAAGCACATCATTGAACACGCATGACAAAAGAAAAACATTGTTATTAGTTCCTCCTAGTGCGAAGATAATGGAATTCCTGTGCTTGAGCTCACATGACACTGGAGCCACTTCAAAGAAAGTGACAATTTTATTGTGGGCCCATTCATCACACTCAGTGGGGTTTCACTGCAGACACCCATGGGGTTTGTATTGGGTTTATCTGACAACCTCTCCAGAATTAATTTTTTTGTATTTCAATGCAGCTGCATTCCTTATGGGTTCCTAGAACAAAATCAGAGCACTGCCAGCTAAGTCTTCTTTTAGCGCTTTTATCACAGGACAGAAATTCAAGTTTCTATACTGTCACCGAGGTTGATTGTTGATTGTCTTATATTACACAATCCAGTCAGGTAAGTAATCATGTGATTCTCACCGAAAAATAAAAATATACAAAGTAGCATTTGTATAATGCAGATTGTTCCCTAAAATGTGTTCTGAAATATTGTTTCTATCTATAGTGGAATCAAATGCTGAACAAACTTCATGGGTTCATGTTCATCAATTGATGTGCAAATAATAACTACTATACCAAGCATAATAAAAAGCATTGAAAGATCCATCTCCATTTCAAAACTTGGAGTTGTTGCGAACTCCTTTTGTGTTTTTAAACATTTCTATTTAAAGAGATCCTAATAAATACAAATGCAACGATTTTTGAAGTACACTCAACAGCAGGTTTTCAATAGGCAATTCACATTTTAAAATAATTAAATTATTGAAATATTACTGATATTAAACATGCTGAACTAATTTAGTCATTTCATAGTATTGTGGGAACACTAAAATTGCATTTGGATGATAATTAAGCTCCATATGTATTATGTATCGGAAAACAATTCACTGTAACCACAATCACTGCGTTTTGGTGAAGGTTAGTCACACATCCTGAGAACCACAGTACTTTATTGCAAATCACACACCACTGTGAGACATTACTGCTTTTAGTTCATTTGACATACACAAACCTCAGCATTCTCTCTATGCAGGAGAGCAGCAGACTGCATTATAAAAAGCTTGGAAACCCAGTCTGAGTGCTACCAATACAGCACCTTTTACAGTACTCCAGGAGACAGACATTTCATTAACTGCCTGAACTAGGAGCTGAGTAAATAACCTGCACTTATTGGAGCACTTTTCACCTTCTTTCTAATTTAGCTACTTCAGTAGATGCACAGTAGGTTCCTTTACAGAGGGCATTCTGATGTCTTACAACAGTTATTTCAACCATGTCATTAATACAGTCATTGAGGCACCTTTTAGAGACACAACAGCTAAATCCATACGTAAAATGAACACCAATTCCCATCACTTCCCTTCTTCTGCCTATGTTTCCATGCCTATGAGCACACATGACAGGGGGAACAATGCTTTTTGATACATCAGCTTGAAGTCATGCTGCAGCCAGTTACAAGGGAGGCTCTCTTTTGAGTTTAGAGGCAAAACAGTAACTACCCCTCTCTGGATTTGGTGACTGGATTTCACTTTCCTGTGCACGCCAAATAAACTACTGCATACCAGTGAGTGAATGACAAATTAGCATTTCCCCTTTACTGGTTTCCCATCTCCATCCTTCCTCTCTCCATCTTCCCATAGAACTCCCACTGCATTCAAACTACTGAGTTGAAGTACATCCTTGCGGCAATTTACCAGTAGGAGTGTCTGTCGCATGCATGGACTCGCATGCACAGCTCTTCTGGAGCTCCTTCAACCTCACATATTGAGTAGGCTGGCAAATTATTAATAGCAATTATTGCCATTAAGTTATTTGTAGCAATTTTGAAGTGGTTAATATTTATTTGTATTAATTCAATTTCTGTTTCTTTGAATTCAGAATCGTGGATCTACGGCTTCCAAGTCCTGCTGCATCCTTTTTTAGTGGACTTGGTTAAAAAGTTAGTAAGATCTAGATGCTCCGGCTAGCCGGGTCTGGGATCTTCCCGCCGGCGGCAGCTCCGAGAGCGCTGCGCCGGGGCCTCAACCGGGACGAGGATGGGGATCGGGGCGGGGAGCGGCTCCGGGGCCGGGCGGGGGTGATGGTCGGTA
>NW_008238632.1:3840226-3846437 GCF_000691975.1 Corvus brachyrhynchos
GCCGCCCGCCTGCGCTCTCGGCCCGAGCACGGGGCTGGAATTGCCCCTTTGGGGAAGCTTTAATTTGCGGGAATAAGTATGGCTCTAAGCATGTTTAGGTTTGTTGGTGGCACGGCGGTCTGTGCTTTGCCATCACCTGACATCATGTGAATGAATCAGTACAACAGCAAAACGAATAGACTTTGGGTCGAAGCGTTCAGCTCCGTCTGGCGCCTTCTGCAGCAGCGGAATACAGATAAAGGCAGTGAAACAAATGAACTGGCAAGTGCTAGACAAATTAACATTTATATAAAGTTAGTAGGAACAATGAAGTGTTCTAAGACATTATTTTGTTAGAGAGCTACTGCTCTCTAGAGCATAGACAAACTCTCTCTTTTTAAAACAAGTAGAATAAAATAAATACTTTGGATAGTGAAAAAAAGCCAGTAGACCTCCAACAATAACACTGTTCATTTTTATTTTTTTATGTTGAATGAACCCTCTGATTTGCAGCTCAGGCCGCCAACGGTAATTGGTCAATTCCACACTCTTTTTTTTGGCTCAATTCGAATGTTTTTCCTTGGTGTTTTGGGCTTTGCTGTTTATGGAAATGAGGCCTTGCATTTCAGCTGTGACCCAGACAAGAGAGAGGTTAATCTTTTCTGTTACAACCAGTTCAGACCGATAACTCCTCAGGTAATTATCTTTTTCTGTTATTTTTTCATTATAAAAATCCAGTGTTAAGAAAGTCAACTGCAAAAATTAAAACGTGATTGTTCCATATAAGTACTAACTGACTAATTATAGTTAACTAGGCTAATTATAACTAGATTTTTCATTAATATTTTCCTTTTAATATTTTCCTTTATCAGTGACTAAATAGGGAGCTGTGCTTCCTTTCCTTCAAAACAATCCTCATGTTTCAGAAACCAACTAAACTTTTCAAGTCAAAACATAACTGCTTTTTACTTTTATTGTCATCTAAGTGCTTACACATTTGATATATATTTAAAACAGACTTGCAAAATGTTCCAATATGCATGTGTTTTAGCTGTCCCAATGCAGTTGTAAATGATCTGACAGCTACATTTCTGCTACATTTTAGGTTTTCTGGGCATTACAGCTGGTGATTGTACTGGTACCTGGAGCCTTTTTTCACCTTTATGCTGCTTGTAAGAGCATCAAACAGGAAGATATTCTCCAAAAGTCATCCTACACCGGTTTTTATATATTCTCTGTTTTCTTAAGGATTGTCCTTGAAGTTGTGGCTTTTTGGCTTCAGATTCAGCTCTTTGGTTTCAAAGTGAACGCAATCTACATGTGTGATGTGGGAGCACTTGAAAAAAAGTTTAACATTACCCGGTGCATGGTGCCAGAGCACTTTGAAAAGACGATTTTTCTTATTGCAATGTACACATTTACTGTGATTACAGTGATCTTGTGTGTTGCTGAAATTTTTGAGATCTCATGTAGAAGGCTAGGTTTCTTAAAAACTCAGTGATGTCAACCACACGTACTCATTTACCGCCCTGTCCACCTACAGTCTTGTAACAATGATTTCAAACCACAAATCACAAATCATCTCCTGGCCTCTATGCAGTGTTGCAGAGGAGAACCACACTTATTATTACTGAGGCAGATAGTCATTTGACCTGAACTCCTTATCTAAAACACTGTTTTAGAATAATCTTTGTTTCCATGTCAAGGCCAAAGGCACTGAGGTCTCCAAGAGCAATATATTTTCATGACCTGCCACATACGATAGTTCTGCCTCCAGGGGAGTGTTTGTGTGTGTGGAGAAGGTTATTTATAAACACACTTCTATTCACAACTTTTCTGAACACATGCCATTGGAGCTTATAAGGTCATTGCCCTTTCAGGAAAAACTATTGCAAATTTCTTACATGTTCTTATGGCTTGAGAATTGAGCAATAATGGTGGATACTCTCTGGGTACCAGAAAGCATTCGAGCATCTTCCCAAGCAGTGCCACTGAGATGCAACCTGCATCTCAGCCCCCAGGGGCAGAGACTCCTGGTTAGGCTGTGGTGACAACATATCCATGGATACCAGCTTCACTCTGCAGAGGCTCAGCTACTGTCACCTGCTGGCTCAGAATCTCCTTCTAAAAGTGAAAGAGTAGCATGGTATTCTTTGTGCTGACTGCAATGCCTTACCCTCCTGTTTTGGCTTACCACGCAGAAGATTTTTACCGATTTAGTATGATCACATTTTGAAGGAGGAAAAGGGCTTCTTGACAATTTTGCTTAAGTGGCTTAGAAGTGTCAAAATAAAATCTCGGAAAAAAGCCATTCCTAGGCCCAATCATGACTTGATTTCAGTGAGTTTTGCTTGTGTGTGACTGTGGAATTGAGCCCACAGAATTTTCTGCTGTTTGTGTCACATCTAACTTCTTCTTGCTGTGACTAAAGTTGCTAGAATAACAATGAAAAAAGAAGTCTGCATATTAAAATTATTCTATGCAGTAAGTGCATTTGGTTAGGTTAGGTGTCAAAGGTATATAGGTATCAGAGTTTTGTGTGCAACAGTTTCTTCTTAAGAGCTAATAAACATATTTAGAAGTGATTTCCTTGTGCTGAAGTGAGATAATGGAAATAAAAAAGATTTCAGAATCAGAAAGAAAGGAGAAGGTAGTTTCCTGTATAAAATATCTACACACAGCAATAATAACAATCAGCCATTTTCCATTCCTTTTTCAAATATAAAAAGCTGGGATCCTGATAACAGAATTTGGGTCATTTCAGAAATGTTTAGAAAAGTCTGGAAAAATTCTTACCAAATGTTTTACCACCAAGTGTTAGTTAATAAGTCCCAAACACAGTTGAATTATCATAGCCTTGCAATTCTCACCCACAAAAGTAATCCTGATCACACAAATGGCATTGAAAGTTTTAGGTGTCTTGGATTTGATTGAATCTGGGCCATGTAAAACAAAGTGAGCTAAAACTAGGTGTGTGATTTTTTTTTAATATGCTGATCAAGAACAAGATGATATATTTCAATATATTGAAGCATTAATATTATTTTTCCCCCATGGAAATAAGTTACATGTCGTAAATAAATGTCCAGTCAAAGCTATCAGATTTATGCAATATTAAATTAATTATTTGATATTTGCAAGCATTGCAAGTGGAATAAAAATCACTGTGCTAACTTCTTGTTTGCATAATATGCCATGTTCTTTGGTTAATACGTTTAATTTTTCACTGTATATGTCAATATCCATCTGGAATTATTATTGCAAACTGAAACTTGTAATCTCAGGTAAAAAAATATTTTTATTTATAAAAAAATACAGCATATAGAACTACTAAGAAAAATAATTTACTTTCACGTGCCAGGTACAGTTGTTATCAATGGTATACAAATGCCACTTAATCAGTTATTTGTATAATAATAAAATAACTTAATCACAACCTTGTCAGTATTCTCCCTGGTGCTTAATATGTCATTGCTTGCTGTTCTTCTGTAAATTTCCAAACACTTCAGAAGGGTCAGAGGAGTGCCAAAACCCCCAAGCCCTCAGGACTTCCTTAAGTCCCTGTTACCATCAAGACCCTTGAAGAACAAGTACTGGCATGGGACTGCCTGAGGATCCCTTGAGTGCTTTAGGAGCTGGATTACCCACCACTATGCCCTTTCCTTTTGTGGTCAAATTCTGGAACATATTAAAAATTTTCCTTCTTCCAAATGAGATACACCACCAATATTTTTTTCTGCATTTCCTGTGGAATTAAAATTGTCAAATTCCTCAGTTTTTCATTTTAAAGAAAAAGTGCATTATTGCCTTTTAGTGCAAATGTTTTTCTGTGCCTGATTCTGCTATTAGATTCTAGAACACGTTGATGGAGATATTATATCCATGTAAAGAAATCATTGATTCTGCTATTAGTTTCTAGAACACATTGATGGAGATATTATATCCATGTAAAGAAATCATTTCCCTGTGGCTGTCAACACTCCTATTTCCTATATTTGCCATTTGTTTTCCTGGCGCTCTTTGTATTCTCAAGTGTCTCTAAACTTTCTTTTGCTTAGTCTTCCAAACTCCCACCACTTTCATGCTTATTCACATTGTTTTCTATCAGCTTCCTTCCACCCTTCGTCCCTCTGAGATTGATATGCCCTCACGCATTTCTCAGTGTTGCGTTGATTTTTGCTCAAATGCTTAGCAAGTCTTTGAGATGATCACGAAGGCTTATTTTTTTCCTTGTTGCCATTTAGAAAGGAATTATATAATACACTTGGGGATTCTTTGATTCAATTCTATTTCTTTACACAGCGAACATGAAGTCCTGTCTCCCAGAACACTGAGGAAGCATTTTTGTTGCTTACATCAGGTTCGCACTGTAAGTGCTTTGACTTTTTCATTGCTTTCCACCATACTCCAGCCACCTCATTTTCCCAGATAGCACTCAAAGCAATCCCCAGCTCATGTGTTTGCTGTCAGTTTTGTCTCTAGTCAGACATCATGACCATTTTAGTTCTCACTTAACAAAGAGCTGTAATTGTGACATGATTGCCTTTACATCAAAGGTATAGCTGCTCTGGGCCACCCAGATTCTAGTATAGCACCACAGCATCCCAGTCCTGCAACCACTCCTTGTTCTGTTCCTTTCATGGATTCCTTTCTTCTGTTCAGACATAATATCCTTTCTGTTCCCTTTTTGGCACTCTCCCATGTCAGCAACGAGACAATGCAGCCACCTCTCCTACCCTGTGCCTCCATCCAACACGCACCTTTTTTTATGCCCTGGAGCATCGACATTCTCCTCCCCTGCAAACAGACACTTTGAGATCAAGAACAGGTTTGGCAAAAGGGCTGTCTAAAAGAAATTTTAAAATAGTTTTAACAATGTCATCGGAATGAGATAATAGACACTAAAATAATTTATATTTCAATAACTTGTGAGATCCATTTGAAACTATTTTGTTTCAACAGTTCACATTTCTTTTGCTGTTCTCATCCCCTCTCTGCAAAAGCAGAAATCCCTGGTGGTTCCTCAGAGAAAAAGTTATCTGGGAAGTGGTGGTCCTACAAGATGCATGTTCCAGGGTTGACAGGCTTGCTGACAGCTGGCAAGAAGCAGCCCAGTCCTATTAGCCAGGCCATGGTAGCATTGCAAAATGTGGAATATGTAAAATTTTCTTAAGAAAGGATTTTTTTTTTGATGTTTAGTCTTTCTATACATTCAAGCCTAATCAACAAGAAGGGAGATTTAATCCGTGAAAACAGATAGCAGCTAGCAAGCAAGCTCTAAGTGATGTCCAAGTGTTAGAAAAACAAATCAAATTGGTAGAAGAATTGCCTCATTTACCAGGTTTACATTGTTTGCCAGGTTTAGAGCTTGGCATTCTTCATTGATCTCAGACCCAGGGGGAGGCTAACAAATCTTGGGAAGAAGGTTGCCCACTGATAGTTGACACAAGGAATGCAGAATTTACAGGCCACAGGGCCATTTGGCAGAACTCACAAAGTCAGGAAGAAACTAATAAGGCAACTCAGCAACTGTGCTGCAATCAGCTCTCACTGGGTAAAAGGTAGTTCTGGCAGGGGGAGATCCTGACCACCAGCTGATGGACCAGAGACCCAAGAAACAAAATGACTCAAATGAGAAAGACTAAGCATGGTCACTAATTAGCATAAGAAGCAAGAGAATCATCAACTAACAGAAGACAGAATACTAATTGATAAGAAAACTATGTTAACCTGTAACCTTTGTTTGCTAAATGTATTAAAGTGTTGATAGTTGGGGTGCTTGATTTATGGAATACCACCAAACACCCAGGCTGGTGCAACTCTGAATAATCAATGTCTCTCTCGAGTGTGTATTTATTGGCATACCAGGTAACTGATCCGATTTTTGTGGACAACAGTTTTTGGGGATGAAGGGCAGAGGCCAGGATGTAAAGGTGCAGTTCAGCCCCCGAGGGCCTCCCGGACCTCTGGTAAGCCTTGGCACAGCCCAAGGATAAGATGTTTCAGTCTGAGAAGGGATTTTCCTTTCAGGCGTACCTCCACAGGCCAGGTCTGCACAGCTCTTTGGGCTGACCTCCCAAAGGAAGGGAGGCAGAAGGGATGGGGAAGGCGTCACTGCTCAGCCCTGGGCAGCCGGGGCTAGGCTGCCATTCCACCGCTGGGCCAGGGAGAAGCCCCGGCCGCCCCGAGGGCTCCCGCCCTTCCTCACGGCTGGGGGGCGGGGGGGGTCGAC
>NW_008238632.1:3846974-3861353 GCF_000691975.1 Corvus brachyrhynchos
GGTGCGGGGTGGTCGCGGTGTGCTCGGCTGCCGCTGCAGCCCCGCTCGCCTTTCATCCGCTCTGTGCTTGCGGAGTTAAAGGCTCTTCGCAGTCGTAGTGCGTATTCGGCAGCCCGGCTGCGTGCGCGTACGCCACCGTGCAAAGTGGCCCTGATGGGATAGTCCTAAGAAGTATGGCAAGAAATAGCATTCAAGAACCTTTTCAGAGTTTTTGTCCTCCTGTCCTGTGTAACCCTGAATAAGTATTTTGAGTCTGAGAATCTTTAGTTCTGATAGTAGTTCTTCCCTTCCCTTTTCTTTCCTTTTCTTCCCTTTCCCCTTTCCTTTCCCGTTCCGTTCCTGCCCCGCCCCGCCCATTCGCACGGGGTCGGGGTTCTCAAAGGGAGTGAGTGGGTTGCTCTTTTTCTACTTCTTTCACCGAAATGAACACAGCAAAACCTTACTGTAAATCTTGCAAATTAATATGTAGATTTTTCAAGCTAATATGGCTTCTAAGCTAATTAAGAAATGCAAGCCTGCTGTTAAGCTTAAATGCCTGTCACAGTTAAGCCACACTTGGAAAGTGCCTAAGACTAGCAGATCACCAGAAATGTATGTTTATGTTGTCGACAGCCCACCCTTAAGGGGAAGGAAGGTGTGTCATCACAGTGTTGTTTTTTTTTATTGAGATGCGAGGTTATTTGAGGGGTTTACTTGGCTTGTCTTCAAGAAGAATGAAATAAAAAATAGATGTAGAACTGGTAGTTTTTCTTTGTAAGGTGATTTTAATTTAGAAGAATGAAATCTTGACATTCAGGTTTCAGATAGCTCTGAAAAAGCTGTCATCCGAGTGACAGAAGAATAATTTTACCTTTTCTGTGATACACAGGAATAGTGTGCTAACTTGGAGAAGTGCAACCAGGAAGGTGAGGTAGCCACATTTTAGAACACTGGATGTTCTCAGTAGTACTCTCTCTTTATTTACTGGAAAAACAGGACGAGTGGCACTGCGTGTGGCAGGAAACACCAGCTAGGTCAAGTTGCACTGAGTTTTTTGTTGTTTGTTTGTTTTTCTTTATTTCTCTGGGTTTTTCTGTCATTATTCTGTCATTTTTCTGTCATTCTGTCATTAATAACCTGTCTGGCTATACAAGAAAAAGATATGCATTAGTGTAGGTGATAAAATACAAGTCTATTTTAAACCAGAAATGTTTTTAGTGTATGATCTCTACTTTTCTTTGTGTTTTGCATTCTGAAGCTTAAGTCTTAGCGTAGAGGGAAAAAAAGCCCGTGTTGGATAATTACCATTTCCTGTAAAGTCGCTTGCCTTGTCTGTCCTAAGCAGTCTGAAACTTTTTATTTTTTCATTTGAGTGCTTCAACACATCTGATTCATTACTGAGTATAGCAGAGACTGTATTCCAGAGATATCTTTTTCATTACAGTATTACGTAAAGTAAAAAGCACTGATACCTCTTTTTCAAGTTAGGTCTTGCTCATTCTTCTCCTTTGTGTATTTAAAAAAAACAAAGGATCTTTGTTTTCACCAGTGTTCCGCTGATGACACTTACTTCCTCCCGTGGTGGATGAGTTTGTCTGGATTGATGAAAATGCATTACTCCTGTTCCATAGTTGTTTTTGTCTTCATTTAGTTCTGGCTTTGAAGCAAAAGTAAGGTTTATGAGCCATTAATTTTTAACATTGTGGGTTTGGAATAATTGCATGGAATCCCAAAGTATTAATTATTAATATTGCTACTATCAAAAAAAAAAAAGTACTGCATATACTCCTAGCATGCTGTGAATAATAAAAGCTTTACTGAAAAGATAAATTTTTAGAAGTGTAGATCTGGGGACACAAAAAATTTTCAAGAATACCTTTCAGATAGTGTTTTGAAAACGCTTCTCATTAGACACATCACTGAAAAAAGTGAGCATCTCTTTGTGGAGCCTTTGAAATGGGTTTCAGAGGAGCTCTATACGTTTTATATAATGTATTGTTTGGAAGGAATGGAGTGAGGAAAGCACTGTGCATGCTAAGTCGTGTGGTGTTGCCTGTGCTGGCACTTCTCCACCAGCCTCATCTGCAGGCACATGCCTGGCACCCTGCATGTCCTGGGACCAGGAGGCTGGTGAGGCACGGCAGAGTGCACCCTGTGGTGAAAGGCCATGCGATGGGACAGTGCTGCATGTTCCATCACAAGGCTGCTTTCACAGGCACCCTGTGAGGGGGAGCATTGGTTAGCTGGTGGATGTAACTATCAGTCTGAACAGTGATGTATTTATAGCTTTGGAATGTTGCCATACGTGGTTCATACGTGGAAAAAAGCTTTGGTCACAATACTATTAATGTTGCCATGGTACAGTAGTTTGCAGTATGGGCATATGTATGCTAGGTTTTGTTTTATGTTAATTTTAGTTAAATTCCTCTATTATATGTCTAATAATAAGAGCTGTGACACAAATTAATTTGAGCATCAGAAGTAAGTGCACTCTGACAAGATGTGTTTGCAACCTAAAATAATTGCTGTCTATAGCTTAGCAATAAAATTGTCAGAGAAATTACTGCTCTCATTACTTTTTTGTCTCTCATCATAGGTGATATAGGTGTACTCTTAAAGCTGGGAATTTATATGGCAGTTACATGTTTTATTGGCATACACTATTTTAATTTTTTTTCCTCTTGTGTGCATTTTAAGCATTAAGATAGCATAAATCAGTAGTGCCACCTAAAGAAAATGCTGTAGTCCTTCTCTGGTCTCTCATTCCCAACCCTAGAGTGGTTTGGAAGCAAATGTTAATCTAATTGCATGATGAAAAACAATAATAAGCTATTTTTCAGCCAGGCCGATTCACTGCTGCTTAAGCAACTGTGTTCCCACAAAAACGAGGAACAAGACACAGTGGCTTGGGACAAAGGCAGGACTCCTGCTTTTTTGGTATTGCTGGCATATGTTGATTTACAGAAACTGTAATTTAATTCCCATTAATCCGTTTTACACAGTTTAAATAGCTGCAGCAGGGATTATTTGTCTTTTTCAACAGCCACATAATTTTCCACGTGAGAAATAAAATGTTGAACATTGATGTTCTTGTACACTATAACACAACACTTTTTGTTGTGGTACTTCCACACTGCAAAAATTAAAAAACTGGTTTATTACTGGTAATCCTGTGTAATCCTTACAAAACCTTCATGCTTAACCTCTTTTTTAGGTAATCAGATTCAAAGCAGAATATGATCAGTAGCTTTAGATGTTGTGTGTAAACTATTACCTTTTTATTGAAGTAATTAAAATATATTTTTTTCCTGACAGTATCTACCATAAATTAACATGGTTGTAACATTTGTTCTACCCAGAACACAGACCGTAGAGAAATAAAGAAACCAGGTTTATTTTTTTAAAGCTTTTAAGAAGACATGATCTCACAAAATAATTCTTTTAAAGAGATTAAACACTTAACGGTTAATGTAAGTGTCCAGCACTGCAGTGATCTACCACTTTATTTTAAACGCTTTCTTCCCCATTTGATACTTTTTTTCACTTTTGCATTATTTGTTAATCATTAAGTATGTAGGTATTTCAGGTTCGGTAAAGGTCAGTTTATTCAGCAGGTATAAGGGAATACTAGAAAAGAATGCTACATTGGTTGCCTAGCAAAAGTCAAGTAAGTAATTGGTAGTCAATAAAATAACTTACGTTAAAAACTTACATGAGTCTTACTGTTTGACTACTTTGAGATGTTATTTTGCAGACACAAGGAGGCAGGCTCTGATTAAAAAAAAATCTCTGGCCTGTAATAACTGAAGAAATCATATATCCAAACTGTGGCAGTTTGACTGATAAGTTTGGGGTCTTTTTAATTGCAAGGTTTGAGAGGTAGCTGTATCTTCCAAAAACTTCAGGTTTACAGTTTAAAGCAAGATTTTCATTAATAGCTGTTGTTTCAGCCTTCCTGTAGCATTGTTAATAATCTCTTTGCAAAGATGATTGGTAGTCTATACTTACTGAACATTGATGTTCTAATTCAAAAGTATTGAGAGAATGCCAGTGAGTTGCCAGAAAAGGACTGATGTTTCATGAACAATGTTTGGATAGCCAATGAATCTAACATGAAAAAAAATATGATTCTAGTAATTTTCAAAAAGCAAAGTGTGGTGATTTTTGCTTTACTAAACATCAGCAAATAACTGTGTAAGATCAGTAGATTGGTTCTGTATGAAAGAGGTGTGAAAAAATGCTTCCAAAGGATCATACTCTTGCATTAACCTTTCTGCGTTTGTGAGATCAAGCAGGAGAGGAGCAAAAGAGACAATTTTTTTTCTGCAACTAGTTGACAACCTCTTGAACCAAAAGTCATTCAGCTTTTAACAGAAATATCCCTCTGCTAAATGTGACTGGCTTTTCACATTCAAGTGTCGTCAGACACCTATTAAACAAGCTTCTCTTTGCATAGAAATTATATGAGTTTATTATTATTAATATTATTATTACAGAAAAAATAGACTGTAAAGTTCATGGTCTGACTAAGAATTTGGGAAATATAGTTACTGTGCAGTTTTACAACTCAAATACTGTTGTTTTTTACTGATCCTTCCTTAGAGCAGAGGACTAATAATGGCCAAATATTTTAATTGAGCTTTTAAATAATTCAACTTTTTATTGTATCTTAATGCATTTCGAATGATTAATTTAGAAGATGCAAGTAATTAAGAATTATTAATAAAATTAAAAGTAACTGGTATTTGCTGTATTTGGAGAGATTCAGCACATACTTAATGATTTCGTTTATTCTGGGACACTGTGCAATTGAAATGTTTAAAAGAATGTGCTTATAACATTCCATATCTAGTATGATCCAATTCCTGATCCTTCCAGTTTAAATACTCATCTTTTGTATTAGTTTTGTGTAGTCCATTTGTAAAAGTACATTTTCCATATTCTCATATTGCTGGTGGCAGAATACTATTTTGTGGGCTACCAATACAACAGATGTTTTAAAGGCTTTTATTAGAGCTTGCATACAGAAGAATAGATTTAATCTCTTCTTTACTCAAGGTAAGTTAAAGTAGTCAGATATTTAAGTAAATAGCAGTTTCATAGTGTACTGTTAGACTTGTCTTGCTTGTGCTATAAGCTAAAACTTTTTCTCAATTTATACTTTTCCCTTTGCTTTCTATTTTTTTCTGTTTTCAGTCTTTGTTCGCTCTGATTATTTCAAAGATTTGTAACTGGGGAAGACTGTGCTCTTAAAATTGTTTTGTCTGTGCAGACAGAAAAACTAAAAAGTGTTAGGAATGACAAAGACAATTATATAAACCCCACAATCCTCAAAGCAAACTGTGGGTGGTGGCAAAAATTAAGATGATATTAACTCTTGTGTAGTATTTTTGGGCACTTGCTTTGATTATATAGGAAATATTTTAAAATAATCTATTCTGACAGAGATAGGAATGAGAACATAAAATAGAACAAGTGTACTTCAGAGTTCGAAACCTTTTCTGAATTACATGTATTTGTATGAAACTCATAAATTTCACTTGTATGGTAAATGTAAATGTGTAAATTTAGTGTAAATATACTAAGGTGCCTTGTTTCCGGCACATAATTCACCTTTTTTTGGTATATATTTATTGAACTTGAACCTCTGGAAGTAGAATTAACAACTGTCTTTTCCTGCCTGAGGTTTGCTGCTGCCTTTGAAGAAGGGATGCATTAACATCAGTATTCTGATTTGCAGAAACACAGAACTGTTGAGGTTGGAAGGCTTTGTACATCCCCTCATGCAATCCCCTGCTCAGAGCATAATCACTAGGGCAGGTTGGTCAGGACTGTGGGCAGGCAGTTTTTGAACATCTGCAAGGATGGCGACTCCACAACTGCTGGGAGCAACCTGTTCCAGTGTGTGATTACCCAGACAGTAGAAGATTTTTCTTATGTTTAAATGGGATTTCTTGTATTTCATTTTGAGCCTGTTGCCTCTTGTCCTGTCACTGGACACCACTGAGGAGGGTCTGGCTTCGTCTTCACTCCCCACTGCCCCCCTTCTCACGTAAGGTATTTACATACATTGATAAGACCCTCTGATTCTTTGCTTTTCAACACTTAAACAATCTGAGCTCTCTTCCTCTCCTGGTGTGACAGATGTTCCTAGCTTTTCATCAGCTTTGTGGCCCTTGCCATGTCTCATCCTGGGGATCCAGGACTGCAGGTGTGGCACACTAGTGCCAAGTAGAACAGAAAGACTCCTTGCCTCAACCTGCTGGCGACACTTCTCTTGATGCAGCTGTGGATGCTGTTAGCCATTAAGGTCAGGAGTACACTTTTGAAGCTTTCAGTTGATGCTGCCAGCCTAATGCCTTGTCTTTTGCTAGTTTCCTTCAGCATCATGTAATGAAGAGAGAGTGTAAGGCCAAGTTTGTTTGTTAGTATGTTAAATCTATTTTTTAAAGTCTTTGATTTCAGACAGCTTGGACTTAGCCATGTAGAAATATCATGTATTTATGATCTGCATGCAGAAATTATGTGATTGAAATATGACACATTAATGTTCATGAAAGCAAGAATAATTCATTTTTATATGAAAATATGTTTCCAGTAGTTTTGAATTTGAGTAGAATCCAATTTAATGTCCTTGTTTGTTGGAATTGTAAAAGGAAGAGAGGCCCGGGGACTCTGGCGGGGGGAGGAATGCAGTCCAAACCAATATGGTTGATAAGAGCAAAACTCCATTTATTAGCAATCCAGAGGCACTTATATAGTATACCAGCTTGTTAACTCTTAAGTGGCTTAAAACTTAGCAAAATGCATTTCTACTTCTACATGATTGGACTTACATTGGCAAGATTCTACAGTTATGTTATGATTAAAAGAATTCAGAGTTTACCTCCCCCTCTCCAGGTCTTACCTGAACAGCTGCAAATCTTCAAGACTCCCTCTTTGTTTCTCAGGTTTGTTTCTCACACGAATTTTTCTCATGCAGAGTTTTTCTCACGCAGAGTTTTTCTCACAGGCCTTTTGCTTGCAGGCCTATTGCTACAGTTCTTTTATTGATCCCATAATTCTACCAATAATCCATGCCCCTGATCCTTTAATAATTGCAACACTTGTTCCCCTTGCGTCCCACATTTATATTCTAACTGTTGGCTTCCTGTACCAAGCAGTTAACAAACATTTTTCTGTCAGTGGTTTGACAAAGAGAAGAGGAAGATGTAGAATATGAATGAGTAATAAATTACAGCCTGGAAAAGCTTTCATCCCTTAATCAGAATCAAAATACGGCTAAAATTTATTGCAATGTTATTTTTTACTATTTTATGTCACTTTGTTACTATCAAATGTCAAAAATATTCCACTTGCTAATAATTTATTTTCTATGCTAGAGAACTAAATACACACAGGGAAAAAGAAGTATAATCTTTTGATCCTGTTAGAGCAGGAAAAAGAAAGATGGATAGTAGGACAGAATTAGGAAGATAAAGAATCAACCTATTGTGCATGCTTGCTGGCTGGAACTTTTGTTCTCCAGTATTTTTTACTTGGCACAAAGTTAGTTTAAAATGGGAGCGAGGGGAGTTTCAGTTGTTACACAAACATAAATCTGGAGTGACTTACTGTGTATGAGGAATGAATGTCTGGCACATACTAAAGACAAAATACTTGCTCTGAAATTGTGCTGTGTATTAGCAAAGGAAAAATAACGTGGTATTACGTGACATAAATAAAGGGAGAGAAGTTTCTGTAAAGCTCACTGTATAATTCCAGCCAGCACACCCACACTTAGTATTTACTGAACAGAGATTAAGGGCAGCAAATCAAGATGTATATTTTGTAGTTGTCTTGGCATAACATTTTTGTGAGAATGATTACTTGCCAAGTCTTTATGAATTTGAAGATAAATGTCGTGTCTGCAAACTGTCTTAGTTAATAATTGGCAAAACAGTCGTGTCTTTGTTGTAAAATTACAAATTACTTTAGCTCTACTTATAATGTTATTTAATATTTAAACATTAGTTCTATGTAGCCTCCTTTACCTCCTTAGTACTTTATGCACATACTATACTACTTCATTGGCCACATAAAAGTCTTTTTTGCTACTTGAATAGAGGGGGGCAAAAAATAGTTGTATCTATTATAAAGCTGAGTGCATAAAAAAAAAGGAGTAATAATTTCATTCACCTATTTGTTTCCAGATATTCCAGATCTTCGTCATAAATAGTGAAGAGAGATAAGAATTACAGGTCGTTTAATTCCAAGATTGTCTACGTTCTTAATATACTCCATTTTGGCTTTAAAAACTTGAAAACTTTTGCAGCTATAATGTATGGGTTTAGTTCTCTTTTACATTAACATTTCCAGAAGCTTGGCTGTTCACAGAGGATTTTTTTTTATCAGAAGTTCCAAAGCAAATGGCTCCTGTAAGTCAAGTTCTTTAGTTTTAGCAGTATATCGCTGGTCATTAGGGACATGCACTTTAAACATTTTTTTCAATGTATACAGAGAAGTTCTGAAGAGAAAACCAAAATGATTTTGATGTAAAATGGCCTTTCAAGTGTGGTATTCTACAAGGTAAAACAATGCATTTGTAACACAGAACACTAGGAGGATTTCTTTTGTGGTGTCTATACCCTTCAGGAGATTACCTTCCACTTACTAGAAATGGAACCACTTCCATTAAAGCAAAAGCTTTGGGACTTATCAAGCATAGTAATTTGCAATATTACAGAATATTGCTTTTGCAATATTACAGAAACCAGAACAGCTGTATATAATGTAAATAATTTGTTTTCTTTTAGATGCGGGGGAAGGGGGCAACTGAACTGATGTCACTGTTGACTTTCTTAGTGGAGATGTTGGAGGCGGTAAACTTTTGGCCTCTTGCTTACACGATATTTGCTACTGAGATTACCTGTCAGCATAAGCATGGAGGACAGTTCTTTGACCATTAATTGCCAGTTTAAAATTTGACTGATGATATTAACACAGGAGAGGTATGTTTTGCTCTTGCTGCTGAAAATTTAGTAATGAAGTGAGTTTGCCCATTTGATACAAGTTAGGCATGAAAAGCATGTTATAGATTTCCTTCACTGGGTGAAAACATATTTTTCAGTTATTACCATGTATCTTTACAATAAGTAATACCTGTGTGATTGAGCACTCACAAAATGAAAGATATGCAAGAGAACCCCTTAACTGGCAAAGGCAGTAGTATCAAAACCAACACAGTCTTACAGATAGCCTTCATGTAGAATACTTGGGACACTTCAAAATTAGAGCAGAGAGGATGACAGAAGACACAGATGTGGAAGAACTTGCATTTGGAAATAAACTAAAATTTTTTCCTTAGGAATATGTTATAGTAATACTCAAAAATTGAAAGAGTAGAACTGGTAGACGCTTTTTCTTGTTGTCAGCAATAAGGCAAAGGATTGCTGACTGCTTTCAGATTCATTCCCATGTTGCTCTTCATACAGATAATTTCAGAAGCAAAATTTCAAAGCATTAAAAGATAATTATATTTATTTCAGTAGTGTCTTCAAAGATACATACCGCATTATTTCCTCCTCTTCCAATTTTGTTTTCCTGTTTTGTTTAAAGATAAATACCACATTATTTCCTCCTCTTCCTATTTTGTCCCTAGAAATCTCTAGTTCTTTCAGTTTTTCAGCTGTTTCACCTTCTGTTTGCTTGGTAAGTTTAGTGATAGAGGTTTTCAGTCTTAAAGCCCTACTTTTGACTAGAGCAGCATTGAGTAAAGCAGTAAGTGTACCTAAACATACTTAACATTCTGTGTGTCACTGATGAGATTCAAACTGTGGAGAGTTTTCTTCTGTATCTTCAGTTCATTGAGTGAAGCTGATGTTCGTGGAGATTTTGACTGGTAGTGTCTGGTTTGTGTTTTCTGACTTAAGGGTTGCCTCATTTTTCATTGCAATCAGATGGTTTTATCAATGGTATCTGAGCCAAGACTACCTTTTGGCACTGAATGTTACTATATAGTGATGCTCTGTCAATAGTCTTTTTTACAGACATCACGCTCATTCTTGATCACCACTTACTTGAGAAAAAAGGAATAGCTTTTGCCTTTATCTCAGTGACTGCCTCAGCAGAGGCCTATCTCTGGGCAGGTTAGTCCTTCTTTCAAACATATAAAAGTACGTGAAGAAGTGAGCATGCAAAAATTCTGGACTTCAAAAGCTTTTAAAGATCACAGTAGACTTTCTTGTTAGGGTAAAGTGTGCTTTGACCTTTTGCCAGTTAATAAGATCTTTCAGGAAATCTTAACAATTTCTGTAGGCAGTGCTACAAATTGGGACTTGGTGGCTGCATGTGGTAACTGTCTCCTATGGTCAGTTTTGTGGTACAGAGGTGTAATTGCTGTGCCAGGTGGAACACATTTAATCTTATCTCAGGTGACATTAACAGTCTATCTCTAGGATGTCTCTGTTCTTAGTATCTTAGAGCTGCTGCTGCTAGAGCACCTTCTTGCCTTCTTGGCAGTCTGTGCTGTGGATAATAGTCCTTTGATCTTTAACAACCTAAGAACCTTGGATACCTTGGTCCTAGGAAGGAAGGTTAGGAGGAAATAGTGTTGGTATGGAAGATTGCTTGATGTCATCCACAGTGTAAAGTTACATATGGACAAGAAAAAGATGTTTCTTATCTGTAACTATTGTTCCCTGACACGTAAATTTCTGTGTGTTCAAGACTTGTTCTGCATTTGTTCATTGGGGTGCCTGAAGGAGTCCTAAAGTCTTTCTCAGCCTCTGAAATCCTAAGAGGGGAAAGGGCTGGCTTTTCGGGGATTCATACAAAGTGTACAGATGTCACAGTCCTGTAAACAAACCCCTTTGGATATTAGTGAAGAAAAAATTATCTGGCATTCAGTATTTAAATGGATATATTTGCAATGAGAGTAAAAAAAATCCCCATATAGGTAACACAAGAGTAACAGTTACAAATTAGAAGTACTTTTAATTTTTAAACTGATCAAGACTAAAGATATTTGCAAGATCCGTTTATATGGAAACAGAGTTCTTTTTATGTAAATGAGTTATGGACAAGATCTGAAGATGCATACTTCAGCAAGTAAGGTAAATCTGTATCCTATAATGACCAAATACATTTTGAATTTGTCACCCTAATGCATATCAGTCTAAAATGAATTTATTTGCCTCTGAAAATATCTGATCTTTTCATTCATCAAAAAGAGGTAACTGATCTAGATGGCTCATAGGTTTAGCAACCTTGTGTTAATTCTTAAGTTTTATATTGTTAAATTGTATCATGAAATGTGTTCAGGGGAGCTTACAATCAAGTATGTACTTAAAATCAATTTAATCAAAGATTGCGCATTAGCTCCTTGTCATGTGATGATGGTATTTTAATTGATAGATGACTTAATATTAATTTTAGTGCCTTAGATACAATTCTCTGTATCTTTCTGTGTTTGAATTTCTTTGAAATCTAATTTCAACTTTACATGTGGTGTTTTTAATGTTTAACATTAACATGTCAGCATCCTGAAGATAAATAAGGTGGGCTTAAGAGTACCTATCAGTAAGTAGCTCAATAATGATGTTGTCACTTGATGAGACCTACATAGCAATTCTTCCATTTGTCATGGTCAAGTGTTGTAGTTGTTCTTAGTCTTTATTAATTCCTTTAGTTTTGTTCAGGACTTTCACATGGTTGTTCTTTACTGGAAACTTGAATACGAAGATGCTAGATCCTTTTATACATTGTAATAGTAAAACTAGAGAGGTGTTGGAGAGCAGAAGTATTTTGTTTTTCAGAAGAATGTCTTTAAATAGTTGGGCAACCCAACGGCTTTAACATTGAAAAGTTAGTGAGCTTTGCAGTCCCGAATAAGGAACATACACTTTGGCTTCAACATTCAGTTGTATATGAAATGGGAAATACTACTTTAAAAATCCAGAAAAATTAGCTAAATTATGGTGCTCACCAGCAGAATCTAAGTAAGTTTTAGAAAGATATCTAATTTATTAGACAAACTGCTAATAGATGGAAAAGGCAGACAAGCTTTTGAGCATATGTTTTCTTCTGCAGCAAGCATCAGGATAAGTGCAATGTGATGACAATTGTGTAATATTTGTGTTTACTGAGGTAATTCAAAGGGAAGAGGTTCTCTCTAGTGTATGAAGAGATGCTTGGGAGGAATGAGATACTAAAGCTGTGAAGCAAGTAAGGATTACTTGCAGAACTCTGTGTCCTGCAAGAAGAAGGACATGGGGTATTCCATAATAACTACTTCATGATAATATTTGGTGGAGTTATGGCTTTTGACTCTTAAACTTTGCATTTGAAGGTGTTTTGTAGGACTCCCTTGAAAGTCAGAAGGGAAAGTTAGAGGAATGGGTTTCTTGTGGGAAATGTGGGAAATCTGCATTTGATTACTGAATGTTTCTGGCCATTTTCCCTTCTTAGTGTGTGTTAATCCTAGTAAATAATACTTACTTGGGTTTGCCCACAGTTTCATGAAGCCTGTTAAGTTCTGCCATGTGCAACTCTAAAACTCACGGATTTTTCATAGTAAAAAGATAACTTTTAATCAGAAGATGTTAATAATTCATTTTCAAGATCTTAATAAAAATGCGTAACTCTTCTTGCAGGGAAAGTTAGATAAAGTCTGTTTTGTCTGATTTGAAGATCAGGTTTGTGTCTTGAGTGTTTTGGTGCTATGTACGCACATACATGGAGATAGGAGATGCTTAATACCATTTGTTCAAGTGTTTTAAGGCTAACTTGGCTTCTGCTACGTGAAGTTCCATTTATATCCATACACTCTCTCAAATCAATTTGAAGTTCCTGTTTGAGAGATTTGCAAGTGAGGGTGGTGGTAATTTATAAAAGCACTTAATATTGCATAATAGTGATACAAACATCAGTTTGAAATGAGTGGGAATAGACATTGGGGAAAAATAAAGCATAAACCTCTCAAAAATATATTCTAGTATCTCTGCAAGGCCAAACCTTACATTTCACTGTCACTGCTCACTTGTATTGGAGTCAGTACATGGTTAAATCATTAGTTTGTCTTTCAGGTGTGTTGGGGGGCATTGCTTTGTTTGCTTATGGGTTTTGCCTTAGATAATGACTTTTGGTGGTTTTTGTGTGTTTTGTATCATTTCAAGGTCGTTTGTATGCAATGCAAACAGGGATGAAGATTGATAGTAAAACCCCAGAATGCCGTAAATTTTTATCCAAACTTATGGATCAGTTGGAAGCTGTAAGTAGAATTTATTGCTTTCCTCAAAAATGATCATGATATTAATTTAATTTTCATTTAAACTTCTGTAAATACTGTCTCTTCTCTGCAGCTATTCTGCATGCAGGCATACTGTATGAACCTCGGTTGTATGTAAGAAATTGCAGAAGGATTGGAAGGAGATAAAGCTGTATGTGCATGCACATAATTGAAATTTTGCCGTAAGATTTCGTGTAGACAGTACAAATTACAATGCTTTATTTGTACATATTCTCATGACAAATCATAATTCATTATGAAGTTAATGCAGGTGTTCTAGAAGACTTTTTAAATTGATTTGCCTTTGATTCCTTGAAGTCTTAAGAGTTACTTTCACTGCTGTAGGGCTTAATAGCCTAGTCCTTGGATGCTTTTGAAATCTTTAACCTAAACTGTTGTATCTAGGGAGCTTTTTAAAATATTCTTTAAAAGACGAAGATACTTCTGGTTGTATCCTGTACTGGAGATTGGAGGTTTTATTTTATGAATTTTTGTAAGCACAGTCTAATCTGTGTGGGTAAGGGTCTATGCCATTCTCTTCTGAATGGACCTGATACTATTAAAAACCTTTAATAAAACAAGAGTTAAACAAAGAAAGGTGAGATTGTTGTACAGATGGTCAGCTTATGTTACAGGAACTGTTTATGTTCGTACCCTGTAGTTTTCAGTATTCTCGAGGGAAGAAGTTTGTTGATTTTAAGTTCTAAGTGCTCATTTGGAAGCAGAAAGTAATGTTGAAAAATGAAGCAGCGGTTCTTTTTTTTGGTCAGTATTGGTGATTCCATCCAAAATCTAGCAATGCCTGAAGAGTTTGTGTGCAAGTAGTACAACAGCCCTCAGTTTTGAAAGATGGATGACTTAGAAGTATTCAAGGCCAGGTTGGATAGGTCCTGAGCAACTTCATCTAGTGAATGGCATCCCTGCCCACAGCAGGAGAGTTGGAACTGGATGACCCTTAAGGTCCTTTCCAATCCAAACCATTCTGTGATTCTTCAGGAAAAAATGAAACATGAACCATTTGTCCTTTTTTTTGGTAACATTTAGTTCTTGCTTTTTTTATCTTTTATTTTTTGCAATGGAAAATTCAGTGTACAGTGACTTCTTGGTGTGTTATTTCATTGGATTTTGAAGTG
>NW_008238632.1:3861381-3894336 GCF_000691975.1 Corvus brachyrhynchos
GAAAGAGATGGCAGGAGAGGTGAGATTAAAACTCAATAAGATTTTGCTCTTCATTTCCTAATAATTGTTGGAATTTTCTGGATTACCTGTGGTACTGAAGCAGTTAATGTCCAGCATTCAGTTACCCTTTCTGTTTCAAAATTGAAAAGACTAAAAAAGCAGCAAAAATCCATAGTTTCACCTTTTGGTTACTGGTAAGATTGTCTGTGTGACAACTGATGCACAAGTATTGAAGATTCTTCTATCTGAGTGGTGGAAGGACGGAGAAAGCACTCCTAATCAAGTCTAATAGAGCAGTTTTGGGGCTAGGAAGTTCGGATTTATGGAAAAGTTGGACCCCTGCTGTTACTTAGTAGCTGCCGTTTCCAGTCTGTTCGTAACCACCAGGGGGCGCAGAGGGGTGCGGTTCAACTCTGTCAAATTAAACCTAAATGCCTTGATTTTTAGGTTGAAATTTTGTATCAGTGTTTAAAACACCAGTACTGCTGTATTGAATCACAGATTGTGTGAAGGATAATTTCAAAAGTAAACATCTTGGTTAACTGTAATACTTTTAGAAATGCAACAGTGTTAGTCATGTGTTTGAAATTATTGAGCATCAGATCAAGTATAGGAATCAGTTATTTTCTGAGTGTGAGGTATACAGATAGGTTGGGGAAATATATGTGTATACCAATAGCTTTCTTCCTGAGTTAACTTCAGTGTTTGAGTGTTTCATTTGAACTTACGAATTCTGGTACTTTTACAAGAGAATTACACTTCGTAAAACACATACTTCTTGAAAACTACATAGAGTAGTTAGATGAAAGCCTTTAAATTTAAAGTTCTATTTGGAAAACTTATATTTAACTACTGAAATCAAGTAACTTTTCTGGTAATGTCCTATGTCTTAGAAAGTTGGCAGCAGTCTAAAAAACATGGAAATGCTGCCTGCATGATTAAATTTTCTTCTCACGCACAGTGAAAAATAACTACCATTCAGAGATTGTTTTTAAATCTTTTGGCAAAATAAAGGCTGCAGGTTAGTATCATGCAGTGTTCCTGTTTTTGTTCTCTAAGGATAACCTGAGATTTCCTTATGTGCAAACAGTAAGCCTATTCAGAAGCTGTAAATCCACCTGTTGTAACTGTTGGAGGGCTGTTTGCTTTACTGATTTTTATTAGGAAACCTGAGGATTCTTGTACTCTAACATCTTTGAAAAGAGGTCTTTGAATTGAAATACACTGCTTACACTGGAAATTCCAGTAAATCCATAGGTCACTAGATCGGTCAAGGTAGGGCTCAGATACTTTGAAACATGTAATGGACTGCAGTGAAATAACCTTACAAGGGGGAAGATACATGATCACTCTGATCTACAGCACCTTTGTAAAGCATGCATTACTTTACCAGTTGAACTGTGTTGAATCCTGACACAGGCTTCAGAATACTAAGGGTATTTCAGATACTAAGGGAAAAAATATCTGTTGCTATTTCTTCACAGTATTATAGTTGTGTTTATTTTTAACTTTGGGGGGAGGGGGGTGGTTTTTATAAGCATTTTGTGACTGAAGCTTCAGAGCTACTCATTCGTAATATTTCTCTCTTTAAAAGAATGTGCTTTCTCTTTCACATGCTGCTTTTAGCCTTTGTTATGTTGGAAGCTGTAAAACAAAGCATAAGTCGTTTCTTTTTAAATTGTACTTGACTTTGTTTAAATCGGCAAGTTCTTTTGTGTTTGGAGAATTGCTATGCTCTAATAAAGTGATTAATGTATTTTTCCAACATTTTTCAGATGAAAAAGCAATTTGGTGATAATGAAGCAATTACTCAGGAAATTGTTGGTTCTGCTCATGTGGAGAATTATGCCTTGAAAATGTTTTTGTATGCAGACAATGAAGACAGAGCTGGGCAATTTCATAAGTAGGTGAAAATCTTTGGGTTTCTTATCTGAGTTAAGATACTGGTCAGGGAGTGTGCATATCCAAATGCTCTTTAATTTGACTGGAAACAAGAATTGGGCTTTAATATATTGTTTTTCTCTTCTGGAAGACTCCATTTGTTACAACTTTTAGGTCTCTAACTTCACACATTAACTGGTATCCTTCCCCTTATATTCCTTACAGGTTTGGTCGCCTACTGGCAAGCCTTCTAAAATTGCAGGCTAATATTGTGCTTTATTTACATCACGTGTGTTATAGTTTCTGTTGATTAGTGATAGTAAAATAGCTGTGATGATCCGTTATGTAGTTTGGTTTACAGCAATTACTACAGCACATTCCTGTGTTTTTCTAACCTGATACAGGATTTCGGATGTTCTACATAGAATATTCTGAACTAGAAACTAAGTGCAGAACACGTAACCAGTTTTAAAAAGTACTAAACATTTTCTGCACAGTAGTTAGGAGACAATCAATATATTGCTAGATTTAAACATTGTGAAGCAGCTTCTGTAACATCAGATTAAAAGGAAAAAAAATAGCAATGTTTGGCTTGAAATAAGCCGGTATGATCTAAGATGACAACTCCTAAAATGTGGTTCTGAGAGACTGACATTACCAACTTAGCAAAATGTTTTCTTTTTTGCAGAAACATGATAAAATCCTTTTATACTGCAAGTCTCCTGATAGATGTTCTAACGGTATTTGGGGAGCTCTCTGAAGAGGTAAGTGTCAGGTATATGAGTGTATTATCTGACTGCTTTTCCAAGCACAGACGTTGCTTTTATAATCCATGAATATAAATTTCAAAGAGCATAGGTTCTAATAGTGTAGCCAAATACTTGTTAGTAAGCCATAAAGAATCATGCTAATTATTTCAAGTCATATGTGAAATGCTAGACATCTGTTAGAAGATGTTTCATGACAAGTATCAGTTAGAAATTCAAAGTTCGATTATTACTGTGGGACGCATAGCATTACATTGAGTAAGTGGGAATACTTATAGGGGAAAAACGATGCAAGGTTCCTGACTTTTCCCATCTTCACATTTTTCCATGTCCTGCGTGACATTCACAGACTTGACATCCTGTATGTAAATCCCCAGTCTGATAAGTATGCCTAATGTCCAGTCATACTTGCTCAGTTGTTGTGGCTACTTTCATTTGTAAACATTGGAAAGAAGGTAAAAGAATGGTCTTGATAGTGGTGCACTTCTTGAGTACTATAGGATGTAAGTGTAGATACTAAAGATAGGTCTTAGCCAAGCGAAATGCTTGCTGAAGAGTTCTTACAAGATTCTCCCATTTTCTGTAGCCTGAGACTATACCAATCTAAAATTTTCACCTTATCAAGAGGCACAAGTAAGTTTGCTTTTTGATGTGTTCTCTTAAAACTGCCTGCTCTGCACCCTGACATCCTTTACTGGATCCAGTTATAACACTTCCTAGAAGCCAGAAAGTGAATGCACATTTGCACATTGAATTGGACTGAAAAAACCCAATCTTAGTGTGTAGGAATCCAGTGCACAGAACAGTGCACTGATCCATTGACTCCTCAGAGTACCTGAAGCAATCCTGCTTTGAAGATGGAAGAAATTTTTACAAATGTCAGTGCACAATGCTAGCAGTGGTATGTTTTCTACTGTGTGTTGGCGTTTTTTACTGTTGATGCTGAAAGGACAGAAATGCTTTGTAATTGGAAAGAAGCAGAATTCTCACTGTGTTTAATTGCTGAAGACGATAAAAGAGAGCATACAAGAAACACAGAAAAGATTTGCTCTTTGTCCTGGGTTGCAGTGTATTCTATTACCATCCCCATCAGCTGTTGAAATCAGGTGGGGCAGTGTTTCCTTGCCTCCTCCCCCCAGACTATCTTTCTGTTAATTGCCCATCATTGTCCTGCCGCCTGACTCAGAGATAACTCCCTCCGGACTATCTTCTGTTAATGAGCCTAATCAACACTTTGCCTCATGACTCATCACCCCATTGTTTCCTTATCCATTCTCAAGGGATGATGGGACAGCTATGACTTGACTGTCTTAGACTTTTGCAGAAGCTTTTGTTTGCCTGAAAAACACTCAGCCTAATACCTGGTTATATAGTATGACATCTGTATTCAGACCACCTGCCTATTTTTTCAATAGATAATTGAAATTGCCTTCATATGTATCGACTATCAACTATTTAAATCAACAGGAAAAGGCATAGAAAGCAGATATTTGAAACCTAGAATCAGATGTTTTTAAATGGCAAGTGATTGATTTTTGGGCAGTAGGAATGGATTGTGTCACAGATGAGGAGTGGATGTTCTATATCTCCATATTAGAGCTAGGCAAAAGGATTTTCTGGAAGATGTGTTTTACAAGACAGCTTAGATGAGATCAGTAGGAAGCTCTGCAGTAGCAGCGTTCTTTTTGTTTACCTCAGTAGTAGCATTCATTCAATAGGACGGCCTTCTAAAAGGGACAGCAGTGATGTTAAAAATAAACCAAAACCAACAGCATTTCACTTCAGTTCTGGAACGATAAGCTTTGCAGTTGGGATGCAGGACAGACATCAAACAGTTTGTTCACTTCTCCTCTCTCCATCCAGCATCTTGGGTGTGAGGGTTGGGGGTGCTTGGCCCATCCTTAAATATGCTCTCCCCAGGGCACCACCAGATGGCGGAGGGTCTCAGCTATGTCCCGAGGTGGGTCCACTGGAGCTGTTTTTATCCGGCATGGGGCAGCCCTGGCCTCTCCTGACAGACACCATTCCTGCCATGCTGAGTTGCCAGCACCTGGGATGGACACCTGATACAACAGTGTCCTCACACTTTATCAAAAAATAATCGCCATATTAGAACAGAGGGGAGATGTACAGGCTCTTAAATATTGCGTAATAATCTTCTCTAAAAGTACCGTACTCTGGATGTGTGTTTTCTGCATTTTGTGGCTTCTACTGTGTTTGTTAAAAATAAAGGAATTTAATCTGTAACACTGACTGACCAGAAATGATTATTAAAACAAAGTTTAATAGAAAGCCATGTTTTCCAATTGCACTTTTCCTTTCTGAGGTGGAGTGAATGCATTTTAATAAATCTGTCATCAGAATAGGCTTTTTTTCTGGAGAACATCTTATTTTCAAAAATGAAGACCGTATCTTTCTCCCGGGGTGCCTGAGCATCCTGGGTGATACAATGTATTAAATAAGAGCAAGGGAGCTTGCTGGAGATACCCTTTGCATTTTGTCTCTCAACCCTGTTCTAGATGACAGTGCAATAGGCTTTGTGAAGTACAGTATTGAGTTTCACTTCATTAATTCTCAGAAACTTTGGATTTAATTTCCAAATTAATTTTTAGTTTTTTAATTCAAAAGTTAATTTTTAAAATTTTGGTGTTGATGTGAAGCATGCTATCATAACGTGCATTGTTCATTTGGGCAAATTATTCTGCTCATCCGTCCACATTTCTCATCTGTTTATATTCAGCCTTGTTCCTTGATTTATATTACCTCATAACTGTCAGAACTGGTTGTTTTCCATACAACTTTTGACAAAGTAGTTGATTTGCATAATCAGTTTAAGATTTCATGCAACAATTGAGAACTCTTCCTGGATTATTAAACAAATACTGTTGTAACAGTCCAAGGAGATATAAACTGGTCAATTTTCATTTCATGTTTTGATATGTTAAAAGTTGTACCTAGGAACAGTAAAGTATATTCTAAAAAACAAAATGGAAAATCTCAATGTCACAGAATATTAAAAACAAATCACGTTAATCTGCAATTACATCAGCCTTTCTGTATTCATGCTTTTAAATATATTTTTCAATTTTAAAACAATATAATTAGAAAAGATTTCATATTTCTGATCAGCAGCAGTATCATTTTAAGTTTCAAGTATTTAAAATAAATAATCATTTAAGTTTGTGGAGATAGGAAGCTTTCTTCATTATTTCATGTCAGTAATTACTACACAGTGCTATGCCTTTCATACTTTCATATACAAGACCTTTCATGGTCTTGGTATAATTTATTTCCTTTTCCTGACATTTCCTGCACTAATTGAAGATCTCCACATTTTCCTTTCATGCTGAGATCTTGTTAGAGCTGTTCTTTTAATTATTTTTTTAAATTCACCTATTAATTTTACACGTTGTGTATCTTTAAAAGGGTGTCAAATGACAGCAGAGAAAGTGGAAAATATGTTTATATTTCTCTTTTGAATGCATTAATTCACAGAAGTGAGTGGTTAAAATGACTGGCCTTTTCCTTCCCCCAGAATGCCCAGCACAGGAAGTACGCCAGGTGGAAGGCAGCATACATTCATAACTGCTTAAAGAATGGAGAGACTCCTCAACCTGGCCCCATTGGACTGGAAGGAGAGAGCTTTGGTACGTATTTCCCTTTTCTTTTTAAGAGAGCAGAGGGCTGTGCCAAGGTGAAGTGGTGGTATGCACAGTTCTTCAGGGAGCACTCCTTAGGAAGCACAGCTTCCCCAGTTGATGTTCTGATGCCTTAAATCCATTCACAATGGGCTGCCTTCTACTACTTCTTTTCAGCTTCTCCTGCTGTTATTTTTATTGGACCTTACTGTGTGATTGACTTATTTAATAAAACTTCTTTTTCTTTGTAGTGGAGATTATTATTTTCAATACAGCTACTCTCTAAGAAGTCATTGTCAGCTTTGGGCCAGCACCATACATTTCTTTAACCACAGACCTTCTGTTAAATCTGTTCTGTAAAGTTATGATCCTTTTGCCAGTTTATCCTGTCTCAGAAGTTAAGTAGGAGTTGAAAGTGGACTGATCATAAGTGAATTCAACTTCAAAGCAAAGATCTGCTTGTGAGACAACCCCCTTTCTCCCTGTGTAATAATGTGGGTTTCAAAACAGGTTTATGGCCTACTCAGTACATACTGAGTTGGATTTTCTGCCTCTTTCTCACTCATCCTCCTTTTCCTTGTGTTTTCAGTTGTTCCTTCTGGCTACCTGAGCTCCCTGTACAGGATTCCTCGAGGTTCCCACTTTATCTAACAGTTAAGGAGGTGATTTCTAAGGACATCCACTTAACCAAACTGAATGTGTATCAGAACAAGTTGTTTTGCTTTCAATAGTGATCAGTTTCATTGGTTTTGGTAGTGACCAGTTTCTTTGCTTTTCTCCTCAATGCAGATTGTATACAAATTTTAAAGGTTGATCTCCTATGAAATAGGATGTCATTGAAATGGATATTTTCACTATGCAAATTAAAACAGACTAATTCTGCACAATGACAACCTGTGTATCATTCTTCACATACCTTAATGGAACAACTAAGAACATCAAATAATTTGTTATTTTTCTTCTGAGCTGGCATGTGAGACTTTGTGGGCTGTCAGTTAAGTTGATGCTAATTTATCTCTTCAGCTTGAATTTAGTAATACAAATTTCTCCAAATAAAAAGGGTCAATAAACAAATCTACAGTGCAAGAGGGAAAAATCTAGCTTGTAGAGCATGGCTTGTATCTAACCTGTAGAGCCACCTTATTGAGGTGGCTACATAAAGGTTTGTGAACATATGTATTAATATAGATAATCAATATATTTATACATGCACACACATATGAATTATACATGTATATACACATAAAAGTAATTGTTTGTTTGTTTACATTCATTTGTGTTTGGGGTCTGTACCTGAGTCTTCAGTGGATTTTGAAGTCTGAACTTGTAATTTGCTTGTCGTAAGTTACAAGTAGGCTTGTAATTTCCTACACATTAGTTTTATTTTAAACATATCAAAACATTAGGAAACTAGTTTCTCTTCTGGTTCTCAATCTTTTCATCATGCAATCTCATATTTTAATTCTTCTCCACATTGTAATTTATATGTCCTAGACAGTGTTGCATTAAAAAAAAGGTATATTACCTTTTTTTTTTTTTTAAAGGAGAATGTGTATTGAACATCTATTGCAGCTTATTATTATCTTTGTAGTGTCTAAAAGCCTGGGTGCCAAGTATAATTTATTTTCAGTATCCTGGATAAAATACTGTTAATGTATTAGTACTCCAGAAACACTGTAACATAAGGAAATTCAAATACTTGTGAACAAATACCGAGTATGATAGTTTTATTTCCAAGCTACTTGTTTATTCTTGTTACTATGTTTTCCTAACCTAAAGACACCCTACTTAAACACTTAAACACTGGAATGGGTATCTTACCCACTGAAATATGCTTCAGTCTATGCACAGCTGTATTTGAAGTGAAGTATTAGCAAACTAATTTCTTCTTCAACATACAACCTTTGCCAAGGCAGTTTTCTTAATTGTCCATGCAGCTGTAGCAAGAGATACTTGGAATGCAACTCCAACTGCAAACATCACCACATCTTTGTCAAATTACACCAGGTTGATGATTTAATGGAGACTGCAACATGTGAGAGAAAAATCTCTTGTTATATTGAGTGTAATGAATAGCTCAGTTAAATATTTTCAGCCTTAAGATGAGTGCTCTTTAGTGGTCTGGCTCATAGTGTGGTAAAGCTGACCTGATTACGTGAAGTGAATTATGAATTTTAAACAACTACAAAAATAGAATTTCTAAGTAAACATTACAAAGCTTTTGCTTAAAATCCATATGTGCAACCTGTAGAAGCTAGTTATTTCTCAAAAGCAACAAATAGGCTCTTTCTTGATTTTATTAATGCGGAGAGGTAACTAACTTGCTCTAGGCTACAAAAGAAACTGTTGTAGGAAGGAAAACAGAATTCAGGCTTTCCTCAAATCCTTGGTATTCCTTGCAGTTCATTACAGCTGGTTATGGGAATTGGTGAAGACTCTTGCTTTCATTACCAGGTTATGTCTACATGCAACTTAAAAGGGATGCAAATGCTGAGTGAATCAAAATTTTAACATCCTTTTTGATGGAGTGCCCGCAAGATCTGTAATTTGCCAATATGTTGTTTGGTTGTTTTGTTGTTGAATTGTATTTCATGTAGAGAGATTATTTCTCACACTCCTATTTTCTGGGAAGTGAAATGAAAAATATGTGTTGATGCTTATTTTTTACAGTTAGCTCCATAGTGTAGGTGTCCATAATGTTTCACAGAACAAGACAAAAATGTGATGCAAATTAATTTTCATGAGAAGAATCAGTAAAAAAGTGTTTCAATTCTTGCTTTGTGCATCATAAGAAGAAAAGCAGTATTGTTTGAATGTATGACTGGATCTTCCCCATTCCTTTCTGCTTGCTCATTTTCTTCCTCCCCTAGCATGTGGAAAAAGTCTGTTTAAACAGAGTGAAACTAGGTCTCTGTAGCTTGACAAATTACCATTTTTTTCCGAAGTGTTATTTTTTTTGTGATTCTTGAAAACCATACTGTAACTCTTGGAGATGTTTTTACAGTAACATAGGCATGCTTTATGCAGTTCTGCTGTTGGATTTATGGATGCTTCTGTCAGGATGCCACCATGGAAACCTTAAAATGACATGCTTAATTTATTAATGCAGTTGGAATACAAGTCCTAGAGTACACATAAAGGTTACTTAGCATTAGCCCTAGGTCATCCAACAAGATTTTACACTGATGGAAAAAAATGGAAATAATGAAATATTTGAATATAAATGGTCATGATATAGCCACAGTAAATACATTAAATGTAATCACTTTCATTGCAATATATAATATGTAGGCTACATTTCTATTACAGACTTTCAGAAAACCTTAATAGTTCCATCTAGTAAAAAGAATAGTGTGGGAAGCTGATGGGTTTTTGAGTTCATTTCTCAATGTTGGGGGAAAAAAAATACTTGTTTGGTTTGTTTTTTAAAAGCAGTGTTCAAATAGAACCTTACATTGTGAATCTTTTAGCAACATCTCAAGCGAAAGAGAAACAATGCAGCAGAATGAAAAAAAGAAAAAAAAGAAATGGATAGATTATAATTCTCTGAACTCAATAAAAATAGGAGTCCACAGAACTGGAGGAGTCTGGACTCCTTAAAAATAAAAATGTTGCTAATTTTATATTTAGTGCACTGATCTGCTGTAGTTGTCGTGATCAGTGCTTGCTTACACTAGAAAAGGGAATGCCATTAAGCCTTGAGAATCCTCTGTTTATATAAAAGTATCTTTGAATGGTTGGTTATGGGCCTCGGATGATTATTTCACAAAGCCTTGCCTTCAGTAAATAAATGATTTTCAAAAACACAAACAAGTGGTCTGGGTATACTGTAGCTCTGCAGAAAATTTAAAGAGCTCATGGATTCGTTATGCTGGGATTCAAACACGAAGGCTGATGAGGTTCCAAGACAAAAAACTCAGCTGGAGCCGAAATGAAATGTAAAACAATTGTGTCACTGTTCCACAGCCTAGTATTTCAGCATCTTTAAGCAAATTGTAGGGAACTTTGAATTCTAGGTTATTACTGCTGCATGAGAAAATAATTTTCTGATTTTTTAGCGTTCATTCCCTGGGAAATTTTTTTTTTTTCAGTTATATTATGGATGTTCTAATTACAGAATTTAAAACCTCTGTTGACTTAAAAGGATTTCAGGCTGCTAAAAGTGAACATTTATCTGGCACTACTGTTAAAAAACTATTCACAAATACTGAAAGTGGGTATCTTAAAATGTTTCTGATACTTTAGTCTTTGATAAAGAATATTTTAAGTATTTGCTTTCCAGAAAGAATAGTTACAATGCTTTTATGATATTTGGGCACTTTAAAGACCTAAGAAGACTTAATTTAAACAAAACTACTTTTATGTTTAATACAGTTTTAACATTGGCCAATTGCATAATGAGCAAATCAAACAGTTGAGCTTAATCTTTTTGTACAAATAGCTGATTAAAAAGTAGATTGCCCTTTTGTGAATTTGCCTCTTGCCAGCACTGTCATTACAGGTGGTCACCACTTCTAACTTTTTTTGATTGTTTTTAACATTGCGAGACTTTAACCCTTTGAGTTCATGTCTTCTATGGCCAGTGTTGCCCACAGCATTGCACTGTTACAGCAGTGAGTAGAGACCCTGAACTATGCAGTGCGGAAGTTGGAAACTGAAACTGGGAATGGCTTGGAGAGAAGATGGGAGCAGTGCAAGAGAGGCATAAATATGGGGCAAGGGGTTGCAGATATGGGACATGTCAGTGCAGAGAAAGAAATCAGAATTGCCTTGAGAACCAGATAAGGGCAACAGGAAGCTGAAAGGGGAAGAATAAAGGAATACATGCATTAACAGGTTAAATGTGGGTATGAAATTGCAGGTAATTCTCATAGCTGAGATACTAAGCACAGTGGAAGCATGTTTTCTCTCACTGCATCATTCTTAAAAATGGCTTAGAAGTTTTTACAACAGCTTTCCCAAAATCCTAGCTTCCAGCAGACACCCAGCTTGGAAAATTCAACTTTATGGCTAGAAATTGACCAAGCTATAAATAATTGGTAACAGTGTTACAAGTAATATTTGGCAGCCTCACCTTCAGACAGCATGATGAGTGTTGTGCATAACTATTTCATTCATTTTATGTATAGTAAGCCTCTGTGGTTTTGATAATTTTTTTCTGAAACGGTTTAATTTTTTTTTCAGTTAACACCAAAACCATTGAAAAATACAGCATTCAAACAATGGTTTCCTATCATTACATTATTATTTAAAAGACAGCAATGTTTACTCTTGAATCTCACCTTTTGCCAGTTTTCAGACATTTAGTTTTATTTCCGTGCATGTTAGCCACATGATATTGCAGTGTGAGCTACTAACAAAAAATACAGCAAAAGAAAAATCTGGCACCTTAAGATATTCTTTGTCTTCCAGAAACCTGTCAGGTGTTCATTTGCATGTGTCAGAAATTGTTCCATAAAACCACAGTGTATTTATTAAAGTCCACTAAAAATTTTCTCATGACAATACTTGATTTTACTCTGCTTTATAGCCTTTTATTTTAGTAAATCTTATTGTGAATTACAAGGTGTTCAGGCATTTTTCATAAAGGTAGCATGCAAAGTTTTTCTGGGAGGAAGAAGGACTCACATGGGAAGCAATTCTGATATTTGTAATAGTAATATTTTTAATAGTAGACCATTTAATTATTAAGCAGTAGAAGTGTTTGCATAACACATAGTCTTGTGTAGTTGAAGATCAGTGTGGATTTCTTAAAAAACATCTCTTCTGCTAGCTCTACACACATACAAGTTTTGTGCTCCCATTTTTCTTTTGTTCCCTCTCAAGCACTGACTGTTAAAAGAAGCAATTCCCAAAACTGTGCTTGTTCCATCTGACATCATTGATATAGGTGAACACATACACAGTAAATGGAAATTAGTTGTTTTAAACTGAACTGAATTCAAATGAAAGAGCAGGAATCAACCATATATTCTAAATTAACTGGATCATTAGCCTTTAAAGTAATATTAAATAAACTAGACCAGAATCTTAAGAACATGACTAGATTGAAAAATATGTATATTCTTTGTGCATGCTATGGGATATATTGAACCTTGTTATTCTTATAGCTCATTATGTGCTCTAACTGTTCTAGATGCAATTACGACTTAGCTAAGATGCATTTAGTTTCTTGTTTGGTATTACTTTCCCAAAGTTCCTCTTGGTTGCTATTTATTTGGGATTTGATATGGGGTAAAAGAATTGGCACTGTCTAGCCTTTCATGAAGAGTTTGTAAGGCAAATACAGTTTTCCATATTCTGGTTCATGTATATGTTAAAGTGTAAGTTACTGCCTGTTTCTAGTAACTTGTTCGACTTCTATGGATGCAGTACATGAAGGTATAACAAATTGTTCTAATGAGACAGCTTATTCAGATCAGTAAGGAAATGATTCTTCAATTTGAACAGAAGAGATCTTTGAAACTATGTGAGTTTCTAGATCTTTATTGTATGGTATGTTGCTTTTTACCTTTTCAAATCAACTCTATGTGATTTGGGTTGATGTTTTATGTCACACTGTGTGGGGGCAATTTTTTTAGCAATAAAAATTTGAAAGGAGGTTTTAAGGAAAGCCAAAGCTTTCAAGTGTTTGTACATAACAGTTGCAGTAATTCTTATTTTCTGTCATTTTAGCAGATGCTGAAAGGGAAGAAGCGGGGTCGTCTTCTGTCCATGGTGGAACAACTCAACCATCATCATCATCATCATCATCTACATATGAAGCTGACAACATACCAACTAGTAATTACACTGGCATACATATACCACCAGGTGCCCATGCACCAGCCAACACTCCAGCTGAAGTACCTCATAACACAGGTATGTCCAAATCACACCTCAAAAATCCATGCCTTTACTGGGAGATGAATTCTTGCCCAAATTCTAGTCCATCACATATAGAGTAGAATAACACAGTATTGTGTGGCAAAAGCACCTTCATAAGCTAAAATGTAAAAATGCCATTTGAAATATTTTTTAATGTTTTTTTAAAATATATAAATCGTATTTTGGAGGACTTCTACAGAAGACATATATGGACTAAGAAAGTGAAGGTTCTTGCAGACAATTTTTTTGTCTTCTCTTGAATCAGTAAAATGTTGCGTTGCAACATCTGTACTGTAAAACACAATTTGAATATTTCACTTGATAGATGAAATTGTATTCCTTCATTTCATATGTAGCTTTCTCTGTGGAGATAGGCTGCTGTTCTTCATGTGGAAGCTTGTCCAACATAGTGTTGAAGTTGCTACAACTCTCTAGTAATCATGCCTGATGTACCATTCATACTGATTTGGTTTGGCTTGTGCTCCTTTTCCCATGCAAGTGCTTTAGTGTGATTGACTTCAGACAATATTATTAATGGGAATTTTGTCCCTACTGCTAAACATACTGGCTCCTACATCTTTCTTATTATTATGTGTAATTTTTGGACCAAAACCAAGTTCTTAAAAATTACAAGTTCCTTCCCAGATGCTGTATTTAAAAAAAAAAAAAAGTATTAAGTGATTGGTAAATACAACTTTTTACCTTAGGGGAACTTTTTATAATAATCACAGAATAGAATTATTAATTAATGATTAATAAGAGTAAAATGTTGAAAGCTCTTCATTTCAAGCCTGATGATCAATTATTGTTCAGATACATTTTTATATTATGGAACATATGAGATTTTTGTCGCACAATCCCTCCTTTTATTTTACTTTCTCATTTTAAAAATGCTTCACCCTATGAAGAGTTCAGGATGCTCTTTTCTTCAGCTTTATCAAAGGGAAATCCTTCAGATAGGTTGGGGATTTTTGGGTCTGTGAGGGAGAGTATGGGGGTTTTTTTACCAGATCTGAAAATTACAGAGTATGTGCCTTGTTGGAATACATGAATTCTGTGCATTACATAGTTTTAAGCCCACCAGTCATTCAATGGAGTGACGTAATTTAGAAAAATTACTATACCCTCTTCCTACACAGCAGATGTTGTAGAAATAACTATACCAATCTGGTGTGTTCTGGACATACTGCAAAAATACAGTTTTGGAGCAAAGCAATTGAGTGTACCTAAAATGGGAATACAGATACAAGAATGTTTCACAGCATAAAGTGCTGTTTCTTCTTCTAGCACCACTATTTCCCTTTTAAACTTAGCTCCCTTTTTTATTCTCATTAATTGTTTTCAAAGGAATTAGGAAGGAGACAGTTTGCAAGTGTGAGGTGACAGGCATGGGGCTTTAAAAATATAATAATATAGACTGCCTCTGGTATTAGAATGTAGAATTCAGATTTGAAATATAAAAGTTTACTCACACTTTTCTTTAGCAGGTTTTCCTCAATACACTAGGGTAACCAGTGTCTCTTGGACTAGTATTTTCTTATTTTTTAGTGCTTGAAATTTAATGTCTGTGAAATCCTGTAAAGTGGATGACAGACTCTACGTTCTTCTGTTTTATTTTGTAAAACATTCATATTTGAAGTGAAAGCATTAAAATTATTGTTAGAAATTTTCAGAATTAGTAAGCTTTCAGCTGCTAAATTTGAAAATCAGTAAGTGTACCTGTTCTGTTTTGTTTGCTTACTTTTAAAGCCAATAAGTAAGAATAATCCAAGGCCATTTTTTTGCGTTGATTTGCAGGAGTGACAAGTAACACCATTCAGCCTACTCCTCAGAATATTCCTCTAGTTGATCCTTCCCTTTACAGCGCTCAGTCTTCAGGTAGGCTTGTGGCATTTGTATTGTTGTACATTGACGTACTGTGTCCTCTGTGTCTCCCCTGCACTGAAGGAAGAAGTTTGAGAAATATTGTCATTGTTACCTGAATGCTATTCCAGAATTTTAAAAAGAATGGACAACATCTAAGCATTGTGTTGCTAAGAGTTTAATAGTTTCTGAAAGCTGTTACAATATAGTGTTGTCTGTCTGACTACTTTGAACCAATGAGCTATCATTGTGTAAGGCGTTTTATTTTTCATATTGTTGCTTCTCAGTTGAGGGTCTGATACACTTTGCAAAGCCTATATTCCTGATAGCCTTGCTAAATTATATTTTTTGTAATTAATACACATTCCCTTTACTTAAAATTCATTCTACAGGGTCAGCATGTAAGTTACTTATTAACTTCATAAAATAATTCCTAAAACACTCAAGTTGTGTTTTCCTGCAGAATAATTGTGCGTGCTTCCTGACTGTAAGCAGTACCTGTGTTAAATGAAACAATTTATAAGGTACTGCTAATGATGTTACTTTGATATACCATTAATCAAGGCTTTTATCTTCTAAGATGTCGTCTGTCTTTGGTGTTGAAATCACTGATAACCTATATCATATGTGTTTTATGTCCACTTGCATATTCCATGCTTTGAAATGTACACATAAGGGCTAACCTTAGGGAAACCACAGCCTGTGGAAGAGTAGTAACTGACAATAAAGCTGGAATCATCCTAGATTCTAATTTGAACACTCATGTACATTTGGACAAAGAGTTAACTCTTTTCTAAGAATTTTTTTTTAATAGAGAAAATAGTATTAAAAAACTTCGTAAATTACATCTGTTTCTAATAATCCGATTTTTCTTGGCAATATAACAAGGATGTTGAGTGAGGAGGAGGTCTCGAAATCCTGGTACAAAATCTATTCACATTCTTCCCTACAGTTTATCCTCATCAGGGAAAGCTGATAGTATACATAATTGCTATGATAAGTTCTAGTGCTAACCACAGTGAAACATTGTCTGTTATGACTACAAAGTTTATATAGGTATGCTTTTGTATTTTATAACTTACAAATATTTAGTTACTTTATTATGTTGTTGAAGAGTGTGTCTGTTAAAGTAGCTTTCCTGAAAAAGCATTTTTGCTTCAATTGAATGCTATAGTAGGAATTCAATGTTTAACTTGTTTTTAGTCTGCTGGCATAAGAATGCTTAAGGATGTTTCCATTTTAATGTACTAGAAAGCCATTTTTATAGAAGATGTCTTAAAAATAGAAAATTTTGCCACTAATAGAGCCATATTAACCTCTAGTATTCTTCTGAAGAGCAAAAGGTACTATAGGTGCTGTAGTTTTTCTGGCATATTATTGTAGTCACAGAATCACAGGAGGACCCAGAAGGATTGAGTCCAACTCTTATGTGAATGGCCCATACCGGGATGGAACCCACAGCCTCGACATTGTTAACACCATGCTCGGGCCAACTGAGCTGGAAATAATGCTTCATGTGGCAGTAACTCATTTCATTGAAAATAACACCTCAGACCTGTAGCTGAAACATTGAAACTTGGTGATAGTTTTTGAGTTTTGGGGACTGCTGTGGGGATTTCAGTAGCTCCTTAACTGAAATGGCTCAAAGTTTTACTTAAGTTTTGCCATAGTAACTGCTAGTTGGAAGGCAGATTTTATGGTGTTTGGAAGCAAAGCTTTCATGTTTAACTAGTTTAACATGATCTTCTAGACAGTCATTGTAACAGGTTTTTTGGTAACTACTCTGAAAATTTTAGTCATCATTGTTTCTTGGTTTTAATGTTCGTTTCTGGTTGTCAAAAATGTCATAATTTTGATTGAAACTTTAATTTTTTCTTAAGACATTCCATTATTCAATATCTGAATAGTATCAGTGCATTGCTCCCTCTTACCACCTTCCTGAGATAACCTGGTTTAATAAGTACATAAATAAAAAGGAATCATGTTTATGAGAACGCGTAGTAAGTAATATTGTGTAATTAAGAGATTAAGACCCTTGCTGAGCGCCATGATAAATCTCTAACGTGATCTAACCTGAGTATTTGCATGCCTGCATTCCTCCTCTGCACATCAGTTGTGTCGCTACAAGTTTGAGTCTTGTAACAGCTCAAAGTGTTACATTCTTATGAGGGAGTGCTGCAAAAGTGCACCCAGAGAGGTGATAGAGGTCATACAGTAGGTTCTTGGTTTGAAAGCTCAGGAAACAGTGTCAGTTACACAGGAGTCTGAGAGGGCGCAGGGGATGTGTCAGCAGAGGTACAGTGACAGTTTTGTTTGCATGTGTGGAATTAAGAAGCTTGAGAGCAGTGGAAAGTGTTTGTCCTTGCCTGTCACTGTCTTGTTGTGCATTCTTCTCCTCATGCTACTGAGGAGTCCTTTCTATGCCAACAGTGGCCTTGTTCTCTAACCAATAAGCAGATTGAGAAATGCCTGTATCTCTTAATGGATGTACAAAACTGTGGGACCCGAAAGCCCTCCCCAGTTCCTGAGCTGCAGTATACATATCTGGGCTAGATCCTTGCTTCGTATTGAGGTACATACCATTCCTGTGGAGCAGAAGTTGCCTTTGGACAGGAAGGAGGGATGGATCAGTGTTGCTCTCCATCCAGTAGATGTGCAGAGCTAGCACAGTGCAAGGTACATTTGTTCCATGATTTAGAAATTATGTCTGTGTCTATACTAACAAATTATACATGCCTGCAAATATTTGGCATGGAGAACAGCTGGCACAGAACCTCTCACATCCATACTATTAAACTTTTAAACCTAAACAAGGTAGCTCATGAAGACATTGAATGGTCTGTAGCTTGCTCTGACCACAAGTCGTGCCCAGGAATTGTTTGGGAAAGTTCTAGTTTTCATGGGCCAAAACCATACTGGAGTCTGTTCCAGCAGTTTGACACTGCAGACTGTCAAGTTTGAGTGCTAAGATGCCTTCCTTGGCAGTGTTGAATGTGGTAGTCTAGGCATAGCCAAACAGGATATTCTACATATTCCTGCAAGACTCTTTCTTGTAGTAAGATCAAATGTATATTTTAAAAATTAATTGTATATTTTCTTTGCTTCCCATAACATGGGAGAAGCCATTTGATTAATACTGTTATGAGAGAAAAGCTTTTGGTGGAGAGGAGTCAAATATTTTATCAAAGGAAGATTAAGTTAAAGGAATAGTGTTCTTTGATTTTTACTCAGCATGAATTTTTCAATAGTTGTCCTGTCCTGTGGGAACAAGTTTCAGAGTTTAATGTTGACTTTTGAAAGTGTCAAAGCTTTTGCATTTAAGCATGGGTTAATGTGTCTGACAACAGAATGTAGAGTTACACAGCGACTTCATGTACGTGTGCGTGCACTTCTCTGGTGTAGTTTTCTTAAAAAAATTTATTACCCCTGGATTTTGCTAACACTAAAGGCATTCATAGTTGCGCTACATGGTTTTTGTAAGATCTTCTTACATTGCCATATGGTCCCTTCCACAGGTGGCATAGTATAAAGAAAGCATTTGTCCATTGTAGTTGTATGTATAATATAATGTTTGATATTCTACACACAAAGTAGAAATAATATTTTGACATTGAATGTGTTTTCATGATCTTAAAAAGAAATCCTTGATTATATTTTCCAGTGATTTAATGGGAAAATGAGTATCTTGTTTCAAAAACCATTTGTTACCTTTGCCATCACTGTTTTTATGCACCAATTTGTGTGATTGAAATGTTCTTAAATCAACTGCGGTATATTTGGGCATCATAAAAAGGAAAAACATCTGATGGGTAGAAAAGGATTCCAGAGAGAAGCAGATATATTATGTAAAATGCATGTTACTTTCATTCTGAAACTGCTTTTTTTCCCCAAAATTATTTCACCATCTCTAGTCAAATTGTTTACACTTTGTGTTCATCTTAAACTAAAAGAATCATGCCGGATTCCATATTCCTGACATGTTTCAGTAATATAACTACAGTCCTAGTAATTCCAGAATAACACAGAAGCAGTTTGTTTCAGAATAAATACGGTATACCTTTCCTATCTTAGTGTTGTTGGGCTTTTTTAGAGCCAAAAATCACTGGATACTTGAGGCTGGAAGGGACTTCAGGAGGTGGTCTGGTCCAACCCCTCTACTCAAGGAAGGGTCGTGTAAAACCAGTCACTCAGGACCATGTCCTTTGTGTCTCCCCCTGCCTGTGCACTCTCCCGGTGGTTTAATTTGCTGCACTGAAGAAGTTTGAGAAAAAATGTCACTGCTAATTCAAAAGATAGTTTTTGAATCTCTCCAGGGACAGACACCACAACCTCTCTGGGCAGCCTGTCCCAGAGCTTGGTCACCCTCTGAGTAAAAACTGTTTCCTGACGTTCAGACAGGACCCACCTGTGTTTCTGCCTCTGGTCTTGTCACTGGACATCACTGAAAAACAACCCATCTCTGTCCTTTGAATACTCTCCCTTCAGGTGTTTATATACATTGATAAGATCCCCCTGAGCCCTCTCTTCTCTGAGCAGTCCCAGCTTTCTTGGCCACTTCTTGTATGAGAGGTGCTCCATTCCCTTAGTCATCTTTGTGGCCCTTTGCTGGACTGTCTCCAGGATGTCAGTCCATCTCATTTTTGCTGAGGAGCCCAGAACTGGACACAGCACTCCAGATATGGCCTCACTAGGGCTGAAAGGGACAGGATCACTTCCGTTGAGCTGCTGGCAGTGCTCTTCCTACTGCAGCACAGAATGCCATTGTCTCTCTTCACCACAAGGGGAGATTGTTGGCTCATGGGCAAATCAGTGTTCACCAGGACCCTCAGATCCTTCCCTCCAAAACTGCTTAACCCTTAGAATATGTAAATTAAAGTCAGTTACTAACTTTTGTTAGTAAGTACAGTCATTACAGTACAACTATACTTTTGATGTAAGTACAGTCATTACAGTTAACTTTTACGTTATTTTGAAAACTTAAGAACACAGAGCTGGTTTGTTTCTATTTTGCTTTTCCATTGTGAGGTGTTGACTTCAATAGGAGCTCAGGCTCCTGAGCACATCAAAAGCTCAACCTTCTTACTGTATAAACTTTGGTTTATAAATTTTAAATTATTAATTTTTTTCCCTCAAGTTATGTCATAATAGCATCTGAGGTAGATTTCATAATAAATAAGGCTTTATGCCAGCAAAACATTAATAGAGCTCATACTGTAAAAATAAGATTAGACGGGTGAATTTAGGCTTGCTTCCAATAAATTAGTTGAATACTGGACTGATTCCTTAGCCAGTTTTTAAAGAATGATTTTGTAGTTTCTTTTGGCATCATAGCATGAAGCTACTTTCTTTGAGGGGAACTTGGTCTTTTTAATTTCTTAAAGATGTTCAGTAATGTTGTCGCAGATTGACCTCAGCTGCTTTTAGTCTGTGACTTTATTTAGGTTACAAAATAACTGAGATGTGTGCCTGTGTTTATGCACTCCCTCACATGTATTTACTCACATGTATATGTATTTTAAGAGATTTAATGTGGCTTCACTTACTAAGCACTAAATTAATATACATTGCATTGATAATGAGCCCACCAATATGTCCCTCAATGGTTATATTTATTTGTTGAAAGGAAAATAAGTAGAGTTCTAGAGCATATTTTAAATATTGATAAGTTTAATCTTCAGAGTGCTTATCTTTCTGCTTTTTATATGGGTAGGGTTATTTTGAAAATCAGCAGACCAGTCTAGTTTTTAATATTCCCAGGTTTTTTGGTTTTTGTTTTTTTTTTTAATTTGTTCAAAAGCTGTTCTTAAATAATAAGATTAGGGGAAGGAAAAGCAAATATAATAGACATTTTTTGATAAGAACTGAGATTCTTTAGTAAACATTCTCACAGTATTGCTAACAACAGTTCTATTTTGAAGGAAAGGATCCAGCTAACTACAGTTGTGCCATAAAATATGGTGTTAAGTATATTAATGTAGTTGCTTAAAAGTAAAATGTACTTAGAGAGCTTAATCTTTGTTTAACTATATTTTATGTAAAATATATGCTGTATTTAAAAATGCATTTTCTCTTAATCTGTGAAATCTGTTCAATGCTTATAAGATGCTGTGTGGGAAATTATTAAATATATACATAATCATTAGTGTTTTATAATTATTTATCCGTGCCCATAAAAATCTATCATTTACAAGTTAAGTTTTTTTAAAAGAACCTGAGGAAAGATTTTATAATTTGTCCATAGATTATTGGAGTGGGATGGGATTAGCCTTAAAACTCCCAGTGAATTTGTGGGTGGAAGGATGTACAGTAACACAGCTGTGCTTTATTTTGCACCCACATCAGTGATACTATTCACATATAAAATCTTCTGCCAGTTAGGGCATAAGTCCCTACTATGCCTTCTCCAAGACTGAATGTGTGTGTTTGAGAACTACAGAATTCCTAAAGTTTTAACTTACATCAAGAAAATACTCGGATTAATAAATAAAAGTTGGTTTATTCTATATTATGGGAATATCTTTTGCTAGTGTTCTCCAGTGTTAAAAAAATAGGCACATTTAATGACATCAATCTTTCAGTCTTCTGACATAAATTGGAAATGTAAAAATTATTTGGAAAAATGGAAACATAAAATTTGTTGATGAAAATGAAAACACGCCAGTGAGAAATGTTTCTACATTCTGAAAAGTTATTCCAGTCGAGAAGGAACAGTTTGTAACTATGTATTATTCCTGAAGAGAGCAGAGTAATTATGCTGTGGACACAAAAAGCACTGTCCTTGTTTCTTGCAGGTTGTAATATGATTACAGCTAACTTAATGTCATGTAAAAGCTCTACTTTGCTGTCTTAGATGAAGAGCAGATCTTTCTCAAAGGTATTGGCTTACTTTTGAAAGGCACTGGGTCGTGCAAATAGCAGTGTTTAGAAAGGTCCTCACATTTTTCAATAGCAAAGAAGTTAAGCTTTATGTGAATGGAAAGAAAAGAGAACAGAACAGAAGAAATACTGTATCTTGGTCTTTGTAATACTACCACAAATATTAGCCTGGTTTTCATAATATTACCACAAATAGAAGTAAAACATAAAAATCATAAGAAAGGAAGCTTAAGTCAGATTTCCTTTGTAGTAACTTTGTAATACTTATATTTTTGCAGGAGAAGTCCGCTTGACTCCAGAGGACTTTGCCAGAGCTCAAAAATATTGCAAATATGCTGGCAGTGCTTTGCAGTATGAAGATGTGAGCACTGCTGTGCAGAATCTACAGAAGGCCCTCAAGTTACTGATTACAGGCAGAGAATGAAGCTTTAATCCACCAGATTCATGTCTTTCACCTAAAGAGCTAACAGTTTATTACTGTACCTGTTAAGGAAGTGGAGTTACACAGAAATTCTCAATCCCATCATTCATGACAATGAAACCACTGTTTCAGTGTCAGATTAGCAATTAATGGTACAGTAGGAATCTCTGTTTCCATTTTACAGACAGTAGAGCTTGAAACATGAATGCAGTGGCTTGCTGTATACAAAATATTGAAGAAAGTACTGTGAACACCAGTCAAGAGTTAGAATTCATCTTGCAATATTTGGATTATCAGAATTGGAAAATGCTGACTGTAAAAAACTTGAGAATTAGGATGTTCTGTTAAAATTCTTACTCTTGTTGTATTATTGCAAACAATTATTTAATAGGTATAATAGCTTTAAAATGGTAACTAAGATTAGTGCTTTCCTCCTGAAATGAGAGCATGTGAGAAGGCTGACAGGTCCATACTTGGAAGGACTTTCTATACTTAAATCATTTCGGTATTTGTATTATCTGAGACATGAGTCTAAGTTGAGAAAGTCTTGAGGATCTTCGTATTTCATTTGAAAATGTGCTGGAAAAAACATCTCTTGATACTTCAGAGGGAGTTGTTTTGATGGTGTTCCAATCTAATCCCCCACAGCTGTATGGACTACTACATGTATTCTTGATTATTTGTTCTTGCTCCTTCTGTGTGAACACTTACAATTTTGTATATGTATGGGCAATTAAGAGAAAATACTAATATTTATCAACAAGGATCCTGAAATTGGAGGCAGAGATTCTAAATAACATGAACTTTCAGGAAGACTAATGTCAAAACTGTTCCATCTTTTTAAGAGGCTGGAAAAAAGCTTGTTCTTCAGCTATTAAAGCACTATAGGTTTGTCTCTGGTATTAGTGTCATAGAGCTTTGTATTTCCAACTAATATTTTTCCTGTCTGCTTTGTTGTGAAGACTTTTTGGACTTGGGATTTAATTAAAATATCTTGGAAACTGAATCTTGAGTCTTTGTGAGGTCTACTATTGCAATAATAGAGCTCTTGATTGTTAAAAATCCCCCCATGCTGTTTAAAAGAAAGAATACACAGTCTTTTAACTGGCGTGACATAATAATTGAATACACCATAAAGCATGTCTGATTTATGTAATAATTTTAATGACATTTTATCTGATCTCTTTGTCTTTCCAAGTTGCTGGATCAAATCCATGTTTTTTATAGCTGCACTGCTTCGGAGTGACTAAAATAAGTCTTATATTCAAAGCAAAAAGATGAGGAAAAGAAAATCAAACATAAGCATGCATTAAAGTTTAGCTGGTTGTAACCTTTTAAGAGTGTAGTGTCTTTGACAGCAGATTTGAAATGGGTAATATGAAACTTGTAAGTGTATGCTTAAGCACTTTAGTTGACTGAGATTTAATAGATAAAGTGTGATATTTTTTGTGTCGCTTTCTGATATGGTATAGTGTGCTAATCTGGACAGTAACTTGGGTTAGATTTTAATTGTTTGGGGAATTTAGAATAAAACCATCTGAAACTTTTTTGACAGTAATGCTGTACAGACCTGAGCAGTAAGTCTGTATTTTGTACAGTTTTTCATGCGAAATAGATTTCTCACTTCAATATCAAACTGAATTACTGCAAATTCTTGTATGTATATAATTGTTGGTTTACACTGTAGCATTGCTATAAAATACATGCAGCATTGCTATAAAATAGTCAGAAGATGCTTTCATTTCAGGATCATAAGACTATTTTCTAAAACCAGCTTCAGTCCCCAGAACTAGTAGGAAGAAATTCAGTTTTCCTATTTCTATTTATAAAATAATGAAAAGAACTTTGGGGCTTTTGTATTACATGCAAAAGTAAGTAAGCTATGATTTAATGCAGTATTGATTTGAGGCTTTTAAATTAAAATTGTTGGGGTTTTCTGTGATTGAATGATCTGAAGTGGAAGTACGTAACTACACTTGAAAATGAAAATTTAAGTATTTCTTAACGTGTATAAAATATTTTCTGTTGGCCATGGTTATAGTGAACTTCTTGGTTCCTCTAGGAAACCAGGGAATCATCAGCAAAAAACCAATAAGTAATGCAAAATTCATAAGCAATTTTTTTGACTGATCATTTACACATCTGTTAAACTTCTTCTGCCTAGAAAGAATTTGAAGTGTTCCTGAGGAGAATGGAGATGAAAATGCTAATACAAAAGTTTAAGAATTTCTTAGAGAAGCTAGCAGGACATTCTTTCTGAAAATAAATTAGTGTTTAGGAGATTTACTATATAAAATTTCATGTAAAATGGAGCATATCCTAATACCAGCCTTCAGACCACAATACCTGACATAGCCTATTGAGTTCTATTTTGCATAAAATTATTTTGCTGTGATCATTTATTTTTTAATTGAGAAGTTTTCTAACAGCTCATAAAATCATGTTTTAAACCCCATCTTTAAGCTGCTAATTTTTGATGTAACAGACTGAATATTTATCATCCAAACTGATGCCTAAAGTAAATTATAGCAAAGCATTTCCATTCCATTAAGTACAGCCTCTGGGACAGCTTTAAATACAGCAGATAGCCCAAAACCAGTGTTGCAGAACAGTTCAAAAAGTGTACATATTTGAAATGTCTGCGGAATGTAGGTACATAGGCTATAATTATTCCAAATTGGAATTCATGGCAAGCACTGAAATTTATGGCCCCATTGTTAAATATTGTGTGAGCTTTTAAGTGTTGACTGATTCATTTTACAGTCACTCTGAGTGACAAAGTATCAACACATAGCTTCTCTCAACTGTTTCCCCACACAAACAAGTACTAAATATTAGTATTAAATAGAGTGCTGATTTTGTTCCATGCTGCAGTTAACAACTCTCAGTCTGACTGCCACCTACGTACTTGTTGGCCATTCTCCTTTGGGTTGTGAGTTCTCAATCTTCTAAGTCCTGCCTAAGAAAGGAGAAGGAGGCATCTGTCAGATTTTTATCAGGTATTCCATGTTCAGTTTTGCTACTTATGTAAGCTAGAATCAAGTAGCATAAAGCTAATTTCTTTGTAAATCTGTTTTAGTAAATCTGTTCAGTGTTTGTTACTTAAAACACTTATGTTTTTGCAGTTCTTTGTATTTTCATCTCTCTCCAGGGAAAGTTCAATATTATACTTCAGGAGTCCTGCAGAAGTCTTTAAAAAATGTGTTGCAGAAGAGGTCATCCTTTATGAAACAGTGGAAATTTTTTCAAATAATTGGATTTACTAATACTGGAGGCAGTGTTCTCACATTGTTGAAGTAATTTCAAGTGGAATTGTTAATGATGTCCTTTGTAAGTGAAGTTTCAGAAGCACAGACCTAAGTATGATCACATGCCAGAATGTGATTGTAACAGTAGTATTTGAGACTATGTAATACTGCCCTACGAGAAACTAGCAACAGAGAAACTTCCTGCCTGAAGCAGAATTGGGGGGTAAAGGTGGTTTGTGTGCAGGCACATCTGTGCATGTATAACATAATGCATATAAATTCAAGGGTATAGGACTGCCTTTAAAAAAACAATTATTACCTTGTTTACAAGTATTGGGAAGGTGTCAGATATAAATATATAGATACTGCTGACAAATTTTGTACTTAATGTGAGGTTTTAAATGTACTAGTTTAGGACCAAAAGTTAGCGCTTAATTATGTGGTATTCCAAATGAATGAATCTTTGGTTTTCTTCTTTTTCATGTTGACAGTAAAATAGGAGCCCAGTACAAAAAGAATGAGAACACAAATTCAGAGGAAGTTAAATTTACAAAAGATCAAATGTACTTTCTGTTATTGCAAAGTCTTTGGAGTAATGTTTTGATTGAGATTGGAAATTGCCCATGCTTATAAAGTGTAATTCTTGCGTACTTTTATAATATCCATTGTCGTGCAGTTTATGGAATTAGATCCTGAGCCAGGATATCTGGACTAGGAAAACCTAGACTTTGATGCCAAGTTTCTAAACCACCAATGCATCCTGATACTGACAGCAACTGTTCTTCACGATCACTTCAGAGTACTTATTTTTAAACGTTGGAATTTTAACCAAGTTTGCTGGGAAAAGGAGCAATACTTCTTTCTTACTGCATCATCACCTTTCAGTGCGCAGCTGTGGTAACGAGACAACTGGAGAAAACATGAATTTCCATTAGATACTCAGCAAGAAAAGAATATTAGTGCTGCCAGCAGAGCTCTCTTTGGCTTACAAGAGTATTGGAACAGTCTGATTATAGACACTGTTGTAATGCCCTAAAATGATCTCAGAATAGGAAACTTAGAAATGAGTATTGAAAACAAACTTGAAAGAGAGAAGACATAAGCCAAGGGAGAAAAAGAAATTGCATTCTCCACAGAATGAGAGGGGGCAGAGAAGTGATTGCAGAAGAAAACAGAGTAAGTACTTAAAATCCTACATGAAATGGGAGCAGGACAGTGACTGGAATGAGGTTAGAGTTGTCAGATTTCTTTAGAACCTTGAAAGTGATGAGTAAAAATGCTGGACCTCAAGGCAGAAGATTATAGGGGGATAGGAGAGGTGGAAAGGAGCACTAGAATGACAGGGAAAAAAACATACCTTTTTTTTAATGCAGACTGGAACAAATGTGAGTTACGGCACAGGAGAAAGTTAACCTAGTTGACAAAATGATAGCAGAATCTTAAGTCTAGCCATAAAAGGGAAGCAAAAAAAATACAACTTGACAGCATTCTGGAAATGGAGAGGAGTAGATCCTGCCATCCTATGAATCCATGCTCATTAAATATGTCATATTTATTAAGTAATTAAAATTGACTTGGTGTGCCCTTTTGGAGAACATGAGAGATTGCATAAGTTACTACATGGTATCTGCAGAGAACTACGGAGATCTGTTTGCCTTAAACTGCTATCTGCTGATATTGTGCTTTCATTCCTGTTTTGGTTTACCTTCCCATTTTCAGTGTCTGTATTCAATCTGTGGTGTTCCCATAGCTTGGGGGGAGGTTGCTGTAGTTTAATACAATGCTAAGTATGAGTGATAGCTCACATGTTTAGGCATTCTTGGGTAATTTGTGAAGATTATCTGGTCTGGGTTTTAGCTGCTATGTGCTATAAAGAAAGAGGTAGTGATTGTACTTCCCTTCTGAGCTTCAGAGGCTCCTTGGCAGCAGTATGACTGCAACATCTAAAGGATATATGGAAATTACTCAGAGCCATTTTCCAAGTCAGAGTCCAACAAACTAATCTCTAGGAGTTTGGAGACCTCCAGCTAAGCAGTTGATGCAATTGTAAACTTTCTTTGCCTCAATTAGCCAATCTGTAAAATGGGCTTATTTAGATTTAACACTTACTAATATAGTCAGGATTTTTGTAATTCTGACAAGTAATGACAGGAGAAGGGCTGATCATTATACCAAGTTCCCAAAATAAACAGAATATTTGGGAGAGGCAGAGAAGGTATTAATTTTTTTTTTTTTTTGGCCTTATCTCAAAGTTTACCATCTTGTTTTTCATCTTGTTTTCTCTCCCCTGTCCTGCTGGCAAGGGAAGTGATAGAGTGTCTTGGTGGGCACCTGTTGTCCCACCAAGGTCAACCCACTACAAGAAGAGATGGAAAAAAACTTGGTAGGATAATTTAGGGAAAAATGGGCAGAAATTAGAAGATTTGATATATTAAAACATTGTAGTTGTAAATGACAGGCAGGAATTTAATTAGAACAGTAGCATCTAATGCAAATCTTAAAATGTTGAATTTATCAGAGGTCCAAAATAACCTCCATTCTATAATACTGAAATAAGTATAAATGCAGTAATAAGAACCTTTAATGCAAGGAAGCAATTGTATTAAAAAAAAACAAACCTCTGCAACTTTAGGCCTGCTATTTTAACCACAAGACTAAGCAAGAGGTTACTTCAGATTATGAACAAAAGCCTTGGAAGTTCAAACATGGGTATGATAGCATATAGTATGTTTCCTCCTTGCCCTTTCATTCCTCCCCTCACCCCAAGTGGTTTCAGACACTGAGTCTTTAGAAATGAATGAAATTAATTTAATTTAATTTACTTAAAGTAATGCTTGACATAAGGCTCTAAAAATACTTAGATGGAAATAGATTAACATGAGAATTGAAAAATATATTAAAGCTAGTGGAAAAAGAGATTGCAGTAAATTCTAAATTATTTTCAGAATGGAAATACAGAGAGATCAGCCTAAAGACACATACTGTTTCATGTATCAGTGACTTAGGTTGAGGTCACCATCTAAGTCAGATGTAACTTGTGGATGAGGTGAAGTTGGGAAGTGTTGCAAGACCTGCAGAGAACTGGGGGAAATTCTGTGATTTTAACTGAAACATTAGAATGGAGTGAAACTGAGAACACAAAATACCATGTAATTCACTTGGGTTCTAACAAGACAGTGTTTTCGTATTAAAAATTAGGATACTGGAAGTTGAAGCAATACTGATCATGTGAATTTAAGATGCATTGGATGAGATTGTATCAGTACAAAAAGTACACTATCGCTTACAGTACTGGATTTGATTCTGATGATTGTTATGAAAGTTATTTACCAGTATGAGATGCAAAGAAAGGCTACTGAGATTATGAAAATCTTACTTATTGAAAAAAGATTAACCATAGTTACAGAATGGCTTTCTTAAGGTATTAATGATGAAGCATTTATTTTAAGACACCTTGATAAATCTGTGGATTGGATTGCAAGACTGAAGTGATTCTAGAGTTAAAATTTCAATTTGTCAAGTCAATGGGCTTTTGGGAAAATTTTTCTGATTTCTGCTCTACTCTAATGGTCCATCTCCCAAAATACCTGGAAATGTTACTATTAAAAAAGGTATTGCAGGACTTGAGACATTGTGATGACCTGGTGTCTTACAGTGCTTTCCAGTGGGAAAAAGTTTTCCACATAATTTATTAGGCCTAAAGTTGTTACAGTACTTTGTAAGCATTTTTGTGAATAATAGTGAGTGTGGGGTAGAATGAAGAGATATTTTTAGGTTGTATTTAATTATCAATACCTAATGTATGTTTGCTTGTGACTGTGAAAGATTATCCACAGTCTGCATGCTTCTCAATGCAAACACCTTTTCAGTTTGCAATATGAAAAGCTTTTCAAAGATTGAGATGTATAGCATATTGTCGAGATACTGCTCAAGATAGAGTCCGTACCTCTTGGTGTGAGTTCAGCTTCGCAGGAACGAGCCCATACTGAAATCTCTGTAAATGTGGTGTTAAAAACAGCAATATTTCTTTTGTGCTGAAGTTAAGTGTATCAGCACAGTCTTGGGAAAAATACTTCATTTAGTGTCAATACTAAATCTGTGTTTGTAAAACAGGCATGCAGGTACTCAAAATTGCTGCACTTGAGCTCAACAGCTTTTGAGAATAGAAACCACACACATCTGGCCTTTATCCTACACTTAACTTGCCTGGGTAACTCCATCCATGAGAATGGTCTTATTGAGGCAGTAAGAGTGCTCATGTACGTAAGTGTTTGCTGTGTTCAGAAAGCTTTGCTTGCTGTTGAGTAAAATACAGCAAGAACAATGGCCATGGCATTAATGAATCCAGGTGTGGTATGCTGATAGTTCTACAGAGTGGAGGTTCTAACCTCATAATCTTTATACTGCCTTTTTTTTCAGCCATTTTTCTGAAACTGTCTGTTAAGACTTAAAGTAGTTTCACGAGATTTTTGCAAGCAAGTGGCAGAAGTATTTTGCAAGGATAGTATGTTTTATCAGTCTGTATCTCAGTAGGTTCCTTCATCATCACTCCAAAACAAGGGTTTTGCTGACTGGGACTCACTGGGTGGCTAGGTTCAAAATACTCAGAAAACTAGGAACTTTGACAAAAAGAACAAAAGAGTGCAGAAGAGGCTTGTTTTGTTCATGTGACCAAACACAGTAGCCACCATATCTACTGCTGAACTGAGTGGCTTTGTTTATAGTAGGTCCTGTCAAGCACTTGGTAACATTTGAAGACTTGCTAAATAATTTCCTCTGGCACAAAGCAATTCTCATGTGACTCCTTGGGCTTCCCAGGAGAATACCAGAGCATGTGCATTAATGTCTGCTCTGTGTGCATCTTGATTCCTGAAGAAAATTTATCATGCAGTGAGAAATGTTTAGCATCTGTATAGTGAAGTGGTCATTTTGATAAGAATAGCTACTTGATATTTTTTGTCACTAGGGGACCTCTCTCCACTCTAAAAAAATATTAAATCTGATCTTTTTTGTGGAGTGCAATTCAAATTGTTTATTTTCTGTGTTTTGTGACTTTGACCTAATGTCATTTTAGATGCCATTTATCCCCAGTGTTTGACACCTGGTAACCTCAGACATGTTTGAAATTATGAAACGTTTTTTTCTTTGGCTGCTAGAACTCCTCCCATGAGACTCCCATTCCCTTGTTAGACTTGCTAACAGAATCAGAGGCTCATCATACGTCATTTTAAAATGACCATAGCAGGTACTATTCCTGAAGATGCAATTTAAATTACAAAGTTAATATACATGCAAAATAGAAAATGATAGATAATTTAGGGGGACTATTCATAGTCATCCTTTTTTCCAGCTATGCTCAGGGCAGTGCCCAGTAAAACGACTTGATGTGGAAAAAAATTTCCACACAGAAGTGGACAGAAGAAAGGAAAAATTAACCCAGATTCTAAAATTAAACAAATGTTGGAAGTTTGCATCTTTATTGCTGTGAGTGTTTGGGGAGACATGTATGCTTATTTTAATACTTGTAAGCTTCTGGTTTTATTCTGTGGGAATATGTGCTTCATACTTGTGAGTTTAAAAGAAATTATAGAGTTTTTAATGTAATTAATATTTCTCTCTGGCAAGATATAACTGAAACAGGGATTTTATGTATTAGAAGTCTCACAGTAGTAGAATATAAGAGGGGCAGGGAGTGGGAAGGGAAACTATCCCAACACAATTCACTCATTCTTCAAATATTTTTCTTAGTGGATTACACAATTGAGTCATTTGATTGTCCAGAATGAGAGATTTGCACAGACCTTTTTTATTCAGTTTTTACTAAGTTTTAATGTGCTCAACTAATTACTATTGTACTTTAAATTGTATTTTAAGATAGAGGCAAAGTAAAAAATTTAGGAAGTGTTGATGCAAATTTATTTGCCTCATAAACATTCAGCATAACACATCCATTTCTATCTGGCATTTCTTTAAATGCTACACTTGCCACCAAATGCAGGTTCATAACCTGTGTTACGGCATTCACAAAAAAGCCAGCATTCTTCATGATCACACTAGAATTTGTTGCAAGCATTCAGCTATTAAATGCAAATAAATATTTCTTCAATGATACCCTTCCCTCGCACCACAAGTTTTGATTAGTGTCATCAAAACAGGGAGAGAAGAAAATTATTTGATTCAATTCTACGTGAAAAGAAAACTAATAAAGTTCAGTGTATGAACATTGGTCTCTGTCTTAATAATGTCTGATTCTATCGTATCTAATTTAGCATCTAGATGTCAAATTTTCTGCATATGGGAGGAGAAATGTAGAGCTATAGGTGTCTTTGACTTAAGTGATGAAATTAGCACTTCCATGGGAACAAAATCAGGACTTTCAGTAAGTGTGTGGAATTCTCTGCAGAGAAGATTATGCAATATGAGTATTTATGTGGAATAAAAGTTATTCTTTCTATTCTGTTTACCACTGTGACTGCTTTCACTTGCTGTTCCATGCATGCAGCCAGCGTGCTGGTTGCCATGCGTCATGAACAAGTCACATAAACAATTTGAAAGCAACCTAATCCCACCCCTACAATGTGGCAACAGGAATGGCAGGTACTTTAGACTTGTCAGTAGGGGTTTTTTACTAACATTGTGTTGTAACAATTGTGTGAGTTGGCTGGTGAATGACTGGCTTTATTCTCTTGAGATGGAGCACACTCATAAAAATGTGTGCTGGTTTATGAATTGCTGCAAGCGTGATTTCCTGAATCCATGTAACTGCTACAGGTATGGTGGGTTCATGGAGAAGGGACAGATACTCTCTGGTGACATGTGATTGCAGAGCATGGAAAACACAAGAGAGGAAAAGGATAGGGGGGAATAATTTGAGGATGCTGGAGAACTTACATCCAGGTTGGCTAAGTGGAAGAAAAGATGATTAAAACAAAAACATACTCTTAAAAATCAGTTCAGAGTTTCAAGACTTAATTTGTTGTGAAGATTTTAGCTACAAAACTGTGCTCCCAAAATCTTTTAAGACAGGTTCAAAGTCTACAAAGACCAAGTGTCATAAATAATTGTCATGATTTTGTCCATTACCTTTACAATACCAGGTTCTGGTATCTGTGGAGCACACCGTATAAAAGAACTATGTATATATTATTAAGGTTTTTTTCTGTCACATTTTCACCTGTACCTGTATTTGCCATTTCTGAGATTTGCTTGGGAATGTGTTGCAGTGGGGATCCTGCAACACGCATATATCAAACCAGGAGTCCCGTGGAAAGGAAATATATATAGACAGACAGATTCTTGATAGCTGTTTCAGAGATGTTTATTTCTCCAGCCGCATGGCCGGAGCTCTGCCGAGGAACTGTTCCAGTCACGGGACCAAGGGTCCTTCTGCCCGC
>NW_008238632.1:3894609-3920922 GCF_000691975.1 Corvus brachyrhynchos
GACTTCTCCATCTCCCAAGCTTGGGATGCATTTTTCAGGGTTATTGTTTTTAATAGCAGTTCTATGCACGAATATATCTTGCTGGTGGAATGGAAGTTGTAATTGATAGGGGCTGACATACCCCTATTTGGGCACTTGTGGAGAGTGCAGTGTTCTGCTTGTGCTGTAACATTAGCATGCTCCAGAATTTTTTTTTTCCCCCCATCAGATATAGGTTTCCACAACTTCTCACTTTTTGTTTCAGGTTGGCATTCTTATCCAAAGCAGCCTAGGTCTTGCTGGAGTGATTAAAAGTCAGCAGACTAACCAAAGGTGATTTTTTTTTTTTCTCTTTACTGTATTTTTCTTGAGCATCTTATACAAAACAGGCAATTCGTAAACTGCAAGGAGAAAATTTGCATTGCTGTATATGAATTTATTCCACATTGGCCAATACTGTTTTTTCAGTTGTTCCTTCTACTATAATTTTGAGAATATTATTTCTCAACAGGATACATCATTGTTTATTTTCTCTAATTACAGTTTGGGATGTGACACTTGACTAGATTTGCCAAAATGACAATCCAGTGAACCAAGACTAGTTTAGGGGGGAAGGGGCACAAATTGGTATTTTGCAGTGCAGATTCCATTTTGATTGGGTTTTGTTTTCTTTTAGGAGGTTCTTGGCTAGCAAAACCTGAGGTTACAAACCCCGTTAACCAAGGAGGGAGTTGAAAGCAGGTCATTGTGTCAAGCAGCAACCCTGAGCTGTGCCTAACTCCGTTATTACCCTACGTAACTGCTGCCTGCTTTCTAAGTAGAGGAATTCTCTATTCAACAGGTGTGCTGGTTTTTTGTTTCAGGATTTTTGATTTGTTTGTTTTTGTCTTTAGTTTGGACTAATTTCTTTCAAACTGGAGTGCTATTTTGAAAACAAGATTTAATCATGTATTAATTTAGTCTTGGAAGCTGCTCTGATGGATATACAATAGCAGCACTTCTGGGCACAGTACGATGCATTGCGAAAGAAACAGGATGTAGGCATGCCAGAGTTTTACAAAGCCCCCTTTTTGAAAAATGGGAGTGTACAAATGTGTTGAAGTATATCCAGTGTCAATTAAACTACAAAGGAATGGCCATCCCTTTGCAGACTAATTAGACTTCCTACTCTTGCTGATTTGGAGTCAACAGTTATTCTGTACTGCTTCCTTGGCAAAACTAGGAGGCATGCAGAGAAGAGGGTCAGACAGAGCTTTGCCTTTCCTGCCTTCATACAGTATCTGAACCTCTAAAGGGAGAGCTGTGTATTTTTCTGGTTTTATGTGATTATTTTATGAATGATCACTAGCATGGAACTAGCACCAAAGAAAAAAAATCTACCCTTCATGTTTCTATGATCTATATTATATCTATATTATAATATTTAAAGTTTTAATTTTATTTTACTGGTAAATTCTCATTGAAGTACTGACCCTTCATCTATTAAGTATGTTTTCTATTTTCTGTAGGACAAGCTTAATGAAACTGGTAAATTTCAAGAAAAGTTTCTGTTAAGAGGAACCATTCATAAAAGGTTCAACAATCAAGTGCTTCTTGCTTCACCTGATACAATTTGTTAATCATAAAATTTATTAATGGTGAAGTTGTAGTATATTTTACTGTATTCCCAAAGGAATATGTCATTTGTGTACAAAAGATTACATTAATTTGTCTCCAGAAAAGAGGGATCACCAAGCATGAAGAATTATATATATTCTAATATATGTTTTATATAAATGCAGGACCTTTGATCCTGAAGTATACTAATGCAGTAATTTCAACACAAATTATGTCAGTAGTGAAGAAGGGAAATACGCTGGGAAATAATGTATTCCCTCCCAGTACTTTGAGGGCAGGGTATCTGGGTAAATTCTACTTTTCATAGCCTGTCACGGGTTCTAAACTTTACAGAAACACATCTAAGCACTCAGCATTTCTAGACTGTACAGGAGACACACAGCTTGTTCCACATTGCATTTGAGTTATCCAAAGGCTAGGAAGAGAATCATAGATCATAGAATCATTAACCCAGCACTGCCAAGTCCATCACTAAACCATGTCCCTACCATTCAAGCAACAACCGTAGCATGAGATTTGTGTCCAAGGTTGCTTTATAAATCTCTCTTATTTGTTAATAAAGCTGGTGCAACAACATTAGAGACCAAATAATCCATGCCTGTAATTAAACTAATATGGTGATTCCTGAAATTCTAAACCAACTCTTCATTATTGTTTGTTCTTCAAATTTTGTACTGCAGCTACACTGGTGTTTTGAGTTTTAGCTGTGCTTTAGGCCTGGCTGAACATGACACAAGGTGTTACAAATTAAGGCTCTGTACTACCATACATGGTGGAAATTATCACAATGAAGAATAAATAGTATGTAAACGAGTAAATGAGCGTAGTAGAAACAATTGTATTGTCCAAGTGAAATAAGGAATTTCAGATGGTACCTCCTTAACTCTCTAGAATGAAAATATTAAAATTGCATCTTTTTAACACACCAATTCTGGACAGATACACAGAAACATAATCTGAGAATGACAACAGGCAGTGTAACCAAATAAGTGGGAGTTTTAATTGTCCTTCAGTTTCTCCCTTTCATGACTAGAGAATTTCATGACCATTCTCACTGGGGAGAATCAGCTTTAGTGACATGTCATGAGGTCAGACTCTATTAAACTTACTACATGTGTAAGAAGAGGAAAAATTGTAAGGCCATATTGTGAATTCTGCTGATGGAACACAATATGGGGCTGCATGAAATTTACGGCATGTTTTCACCAATCCAGAATTAAAGATTCACTTTTGTCATTGTTCATATTTCCACCTTTTCTTACATCAAAGTAGTAAGGAATTAATTGAAATTAATTATTTCATATATGACAGTATGATACAGTATAGAATAAAACTTTAGAATCATCATAATCCATTCTAAAATGCCCCAGAGAAGCAAAACCTTTGCATTTCACTGGTATGTAGTATTAAAACATCTCTTTGCAGAATACCAGGCAGATTCCAGTTCAGTTTAAATTACCTGTCTGCCCAGGTTGTTCCGAGGACCAACTCCCATGTACCCCTACAGTTCTTAGGACAAAGTGAGGAAGCCTCAACTATGTGTGGTCTATGAGAACTGGAGTTGTAAGTGTGTGGGGAAAGAAATGTATTTGTAAACTCTGGTGTCTTCATAGTTACTAATCAAACACTGTCCATTCCAAAGGTGGCCTCCTGGTTTGATATTAACATTCCTTATCTCAGTGATAGTTTTGGTGGCACTGATCGCTTTCTGTAGATAAATTCTTTGCATAGTGGTATTCTCTGATATCTCCTTTCAGTTGTTTCACCAGAACTGTTGATGTTGTCATCTTACACCATAATCTTGCACAAGCATGTGGAGAAAAAAAATCAATTAAGTAAGTGAGAATCTGATCCATAAGGTATTTCTCTTCAGGTGACTTGAGGTAGATTAATGGCTTTGTTTGTACACATATTTTCCCTGCTTAGTATCAAATATAATAGCACTATCATTTATGAAAAATTATTAACTGAGTACTTGTCATGTGAATTTACATCCTGTTTCCTTGCCACTTATCACAAAGCTTGAGGCAATACGCCATTTCTGGTGTTCTGTTCCCAGAGGAGACAGAGGTGCTATAGCTGCGGCAAACGTAAACCTGGCAGACACTGGAGACAAGGAGGGGGAAGGAAGTACGTTAAGTGCTTAAAGGTGGGTAGTGTAAATATCATTTTCCCACTCCCCATGCTGTTGAAGTCCCAAATATTTAGACCAACTGATAAAGCCAAAAGAGAGCTCTTTGTTTCCATGTGCAAAGCAAGGGCGTATTTTTGAAGGCTGTTTAGCTTCAAGTGAGGGGTGTTATTGCAGCAAAAGTAATCATGGTCTAAGTTACCTTGATACTTCTAACACAGAATTGTGGCAGCTTGGGTTTCAGCATGGCTGGTTACCCCTCCTGGCCTAGGGATATAGGAGTGCTAGTATAGCAGCAGCAGCCTGTGTTGCAGTGCCTCGCTGCCAGCAGTGCTGCAAGTAGTTGCAGCAAGTCAGTCATGGTACTTTCTGGACCAGGGTTTATCAAAATGTTGGTATCTGTGTGTTACTGTTTAAGTAGTCAGATTATGCTTAAATCATTAAATTAGACAGGTTTCTCGGAACAGTGAAGTAACAGTGTCCTCAATTACTCGTTTATCCATCAAATCGAGCATTTTGGTGATGCCCTTTACTGGATAAGAGCTTACTTGAGGAATATTATTTCTATTGCACTAAGTCTGCGTTTTCTACTAGCAAAGAAATTTTAGTTGCTCTGTTTTTTCCCCTCAGATCAAAATGGCATTTTTACTGCTATACAATAATTGTTTAATTTTGAAACTAATGTGCACTGAAGCACCTTTGGAGCCATACCAAATCCAGTTTAGCTGCCCAAATGTTTCCTGTTTTTCAAAGAGTGTGTGCAAAAACACTTCTAACAAATCATATGTAGAGAAGTATTTGGTATCAGCTATGCTTCTGTAGTAGGTCTCTCTAACAGAAATGTAACAAGTGTTTTCTTTTTATATTAAGTTACTTTTAAAGTAAAATTTTCCTGTGAATTTCCTGCACTTCAGATAAGGTTCTTTTAAAATAACTGTGTTTTGAAGGAAGAAGAGAATTTATGAGCTTTTGTATTTCGATACTGATGTGGAAATTGTGCTAAACCAGTAATTATAATAAATGTAATTTCCTTATCATATAGATACACTATGGCTAAATGCAAACACAATTTTCAAACACAGTGCAGCCAAAATTCCACACGATTCACTGAAGTCGTTAGCCAGTGTAGCAAATTTCACACAGTGTATTCCCATGACAAGCTGCACTATATTTTCTTCACTGCTTTCTAGTTTGCATCTCTATATAGAGGTAGAAACATTTATCTGTCAAAGCTAGCTTTATCCCAGAAAGGTGAAATTTCTGAAAGTGCATTTCTAATCTTCTGCTCCAGGTGATCTGTGTGCCATCAGCAATTAAGTTTGAATCTGAAAACTTTGCTGAAGCTGTATCCAGTCTGCAAGAGGTGCCTGAATACCTGTTAGGCATAGAATGTAATTAACTCTAGTCCAAAAGATTTTTATTTTCTTTTTTTTAAGTGAGAAAAGATGGATTTTAATTATAACTTGACTGTTACCTGAAGAAATGGGGGAGATAGAAGATTTTACCAAAATAAAAACCCCAACAAACCAAACCAACCAACCTAATCAATCCGCCCATATTTGTGCTAGGTGTTACAGTTCTCAGCTGTACTTGTTTAGGCTGTTTAAAGACATGCTTTACTTTTCAGTGGAGCCTGTTTCTCTTAGTTGCACTGTTAGTCTTTATTTGCTGTCCTTTGAACTAAAGTTGAGTTTAAACTGTCTTTGTCTAGACTGCAGCCATCTCTTTATAACCAGGATATTATTGTTATAGTTATTAGTTCTAGAGAAGATAAATAACGTCAGTTTTCGAGGAAACCGTAAAAAGCAGTAAACACAAATACTTTCATTAACAACAGTGCTCTGACATGAAAGATTTGTAAACAATAACTGGAAATAGTAAATTAGGCAAGAGAAATAAGTCCTTCCTTAAAACTGCCTCTATGCTGCTCCCTAAGTCTCTTCCTATTGTGGGACTGCCTGTTTGTATTCATTTAATTAAATCTTGGTGCTGAGGGCTCTAACAATTATAGCCTTGTTAATGACAGACAATAGCAGAGTCTTCTCTTTCAAGTATCCTCAAGTTACATACAGTTTCAGAGACTTTAATATTGGGAGGAACAGTGTATCTGTTGTCCTGGCTCTGGGTTTTATTAACTAACTGCTACATCAAATCCAGTAATTCAGTAGCTGATTTGGGTAGTTTAGATAGTATTTGGTAATAGATTTCAGTGACACCTTAGTGTCGGATCTGTATGATTTCTGTTTTTGGCAAAACTATGTAAGCAGTCCCATCAATATAATACCTTTCAGGAGCATCAATAGGCTTTTTCACTAGCATCTGGAGGGAGCCCTCCCTCCAGATGGATGTGCATTATTTCAGCATTAGCAGATGAGTACTGTGGTATGATTCACCAGTTGTCTCAGTTGATGACATGCAATAACCTCTTTTTTTTTCTTTTCTTTTTTTCTTTTTTAGTATTCTTTACCTCTGGAATTATCCTTATATAATTTCCCTCTTTTTTTTTTTCCTATCAAATCTTAATGAATAATACTGTGTAGCATTTTTAATTTGCAACTGCCAAATTAATGAACTGGTGTAGATTGATAGTTGTATCTGGACAAAATAAATGTCTTTTACAATAAAGCAAAGAACTAAATGAAACCCAGGATGTGCACTTGGATCCTATGTATCCAGTGGAGTGCAATGAAATCAGTAACATAATTAAAATATTGCTCTGTCCTCTATAAATTATATTTCTAATGGAAGCCAGGCAGTATATGCATATATGAAATAGCCTGCACCAGGCATTCCCAATAGTGGAGAAAATTGCAAATCACTTGCAAGTTGGCAAGCACTACAGCCACCTGTAACCTCTTCCAACAGAAATTCCAATTATTAAAAAGAGTTCCAGCAAAAGGAGGGACAGCCTGAGTCAAGATGAATTAATGGAAAGGAGCACTGCCCCTTTCCACCTACTGTAAAAAACACAGTTATGTCTACATGTGTTTTTAATTTCCAGTATCTTAAAATGTGCTCCACAAACAACTAAACTCTGTATAACAGTATTTTGGATTGGAAAGCCTCAGCTTTGAAATTCTCTTGTGCACAAATGTCAGAGGGATTGACTTGGAGCAGTTAGAAAAAAAAGTCAAGGTAGTCTTCAAACATGGACAGAGAATGATACCTACTTACTTGCAAAAGTTATATTTGATGTAGCATCTATTGCAAAGTGAAATACTGTCACCTTTAAGAGCTTGGTGCTTGAGTAATGAAATGCACTTTATAAATTGTTTCTCATGGCTCTGTAATGTCGGTAAATAAAAAATGGCCATCGCATAGGGCCATTTTAGGGGAGAATGAGAAACTTAAATTCTAATTCTGAACAGTGATGTATTGGCAAAGAATTTTTTTTTTTGATTTTATGAACAGAGGGGTAGTTGGGGACTTCGACTTCTGAAAAGTCTGCTGGAAATACAGTGGAGCAGAGAGGAAACAGTCTGGAAGTATCTGTCAAAAAACAAGTAGGTTTATTCTGGCATATTCTCACAGTATCTTTCAATTTCAGGGGTATTTACATTTATTGCAGAGAAAACTATTCGTGTGACGAGGTTATAGCCCTCAAAAAGGGGTCAAAGACAAACCTTCATATCTCATCCTTGCTATGTTTCACAAATTTCATTAGGTGCATGTTTGCTCAGTGGGAAAACATGGTCTCTAAGAGTTTGCATGTTGTTTCCACCATCCTTCAGCTGGAAACCTAACTACTAACGGGCTACTACTTCGCATAATGGAAACCAGAGATATTTCTCCACTATATCATTAATTTATTTCCAGTTAAAGTTGGAGGGAGGGTTCTTGCTGACGTGGCGGGTAAAAGACAAGATAGAAATGTTCATCAATACCATACTCAGATGAGTTCTGTAGCTCATACTAAGGGGAGGGTTGTGTTGTAAACTTTGGGTCCTGCTAACAAATACATCCAGATAGAAGGCAGAATCTTGGCACAAAATAGAGAAAACAGAAACATAATTTCTTACAGTGACAGGATAAACTCAAGTAAATTTTCTGTTCCCATGTGCTAATTTGTCATCTGACAAAATAAAGACTTTGGAAGGAAGCCCAAAAGTTTTAGAAGCTCTCCTGAAAGACACCTAGACTAGAACAACAGTCAAGAAAATGAATCTCATGAGAAAGACAATACCAATAGTTTAACCTAGAAGGAAGGGTAGTACAGACTTTCATTCAAAAAGGATAGCTCTAATTTCTTAAACTACACAGTGGAAGATTATATGCACATGCCTGCCATTGCAGGCACATGAAAGAAACATGGTCCCCAGCTGTGGTATAACCAGAGATGTTTATTAAAAGTGTGCATAGCTTTTATAATATTTTCATCATCGGGTTAGAATAGCGTGAGCCTGGATAGGCAGTAGTATAATTATTAATAAGTTTGCTAACCAATAATTAAAAACTTCTTTACATCTCTCCTGCCTCGAATGAATAGTCTTTTCTTCCTAACTAAATGTTCTTTGTTCTCTCAATTACAAGTTTCCTTTGTTCCCTACATGCCATCCCATTACCACCTGCAGAGAGTAAAGACAGTGTCCCATTAAGGCTTTCAGATCTTGAAAATAAAAAAATCTGAATTTTGGATCATACAGATGCATATGTAAAAGAAAGATGCTCTGATTTCCCAAGAGTGCTTTGTGCCATGGGGTTTCTTGAGAGGGCTGCTGCTGGAAGGCAGAAAAGGGAGCATCTTAACTTCTTGTCTTGTCCAGGCTGTCTCAGGCCTGAAAATCTGGAGGAAGACATTGAAGATTGCACCATTGCTCAAAGCAAGCAACCTTAGGAAGGGTGAAGAATTTTCAAATGCTTTATTCTTTTTCTAATTTATGTACAAGATCCAATGACCTGACTTTGGCATCATCAGGTTCTAGATGGTGTTTGTGAATGCCAGTATGGGTAGAAGGTCTTAATGGGATGTTCAGTACAGTCACTCCCAGATCCACCACGAAAGTTTGGGCTGTCTTGAGATCCCATCATGGAATCTAGCAGCTATGCCCTATGCAGTTTTCAGTAAATGTGGCAGGATTGCCACAGCAGTCAAAAACCTGTAACAAACATGTTTCAAAGGCACTTGGTAGAGAGAAAGATTAAGTGATATGCATTGCAACAGAAGGAGGAAGTGAGATTCAGTATCAGAAAGAGGTAAAGGTGAAGATTTAAGCCCTATTACAACCCCTGCCTCATGTCATTGCAGCAGCAGGGTCTAGTCAGGAAGGTGGATATAATTCCGTGAAGGGTAGGATGAAAACCCACTTGGCATCTGAGTGAGTTAGTGCTGTGCTAACGGGAAAACAAGCGGGTTTGATTATGGCAGGACAGCTCAGAAAACCATTCTGATTCCTAGGAGCAGTGAGGGGAAAGAAGCCAGAAGAGCCCAGCCATGACACATACTTATTTTAGGGAATAGTATTCCTGAAGGCTGAGACTTCATTCACTATTTAGGAGGGGAGAGTAGAAGGGAGATTGAACAAGGCGGAGAGAGAATTTCTACCTTGAATTTTGAAACTGTGTAATAGGAAATTGAGACCAAAGGATGACTGCCAAAGCCATTGTAGAGATGGATATGTTATTGTCTCCATAGACGTATTGTTGGCTTGCTGTTATACTTTCCAAAGCCAGATTCCTTCTCCTTCTCAAATTTTCTTTGTTTAGATGCCAGTATCATTCTTAAGAGAGAAAGGAAATACAGCGATTGTGTGGGGTCTGTTTCCATCCTTTGCTTGCTGTGATTGAATTAATTTGTGGTCTATTCTCTTTTTTGGTAATTCTGTGAAGGAAAGAGTAGAAGTGGATGACAAACTAACAAATATTATAAATGGTCATGACAACCATTACAAGAAGGTTTTCCTTCACTCATTTGGTGGCCATTTGAGGGATGTCTAGTCACTTTATTTCTGTGCAGACAACATAAACTGCCCTTGGCTACTGAAAAGACCTTCTGAAGAAATACTGGCAAACCGTAGACTATCCACCACTTTAGAATAGCTTCTCCTGGAGTAAAAGGAACTATGTGACTCTAAAAACAATAAACTGCGTGACTAAGAACAATATCATAACAAGGGTGTACACACAGAACTTGTGAATCATTGGTTTATGATCATTCTGATTAGATTAAGCCTAAAATAAGTGTTTGCACCAGGAGACTGCATTTTCCTATCTTAAAGCTTATAACAGGGTATGTCAAGAGTTATATATCAAGTTCTTTAGTACTGAATTTAATTATTCACTTCACATTACACCATCTTATATTTAAAGTGCCATACCTGATAAAAAGGCTTCTCATTATTTTGAAAAATGGCCGATAAACATGATCCTGCCAGTTGCATAATACGAATTTGGGTGCAAATGCTTATATATATGTACATATAAGTGTAACTGGCTTTTCATTAAAGTAAGCCTCAGTTTGGATGGAGGAAGATTTTGCCTGTGTTTTCTCAGTATGTGAAACTCAACACGTTTATCAGTGGTATGCACACAGTTAACAAAATCAGCAGTGATTTAGCCACTGCTGGAATTTCTATTTAGTAGCTTTAGTTAAGGTCAAAATTGTACCTGAAACTTCCTGAAAATTGCTTGGGTTTTTTTTGAAATATGGAGGAGCATTCTTGCATATGAGAAGTGGAAAGGTAAGATGGAACAAAGTGTTTACAGTGGCTTATTAATACAAGAAGGGGACTCCAAAGCTGTTGCAGATGAAACAGTGCCAAATTGAGAGCAGCTCTGAGAAGAGCTTTGTTGGTGGATGAGGAGCTCAACATGAGCTGGCCATGTGCACTTGCAGCCCAGAAAGCCAAGCATGTCCTGGGCTGCATCCAAAGCAGTGCGGCCAGCAGGATGAGAGAGGGAATTCTGCCCTCTACTCTGTTCTTGTGAGACCCTACCTGCAGTGCTGCATCCAGCCCTCAATGAGGCCCTCAACATAAGGAGGACATGGATGCGTTGGCATAAGTCCAGAGGAGGAAAATGAAGATAATCAAGGAGCTTCAGCACCTCTCCTATGAAGACAAGCTGAGACAGTTGAGATTTTTCTGCCTGGAGAAGAGAAGGTTCTGGGGAGACCTTACAGCAACCTTCAAATACCTAAAGGGAGCTACAAGAGAGCTGGAGAAAGTTTTATAAGGGCATCTAGTGATAGGACAAGGGGTGATGGCTTTAAACTGAGTAGTGATAGGACAAGGTGTGATGGCTTTAAACTGAAAGCAGGCAGATTTCAGTTAGATATCCTGAAGAATTTCAGTAGGCAGATTTCAGTTAGATATCCTGAAGAATTTCTTTACTGTGAGAATGGTGAGGCCCTGGACCAGGTTGCCTAGAGAAGTGAATGTCCCATCCCTGTAAGTATTCAAGGTCAGGCTAGATGGGGTTTCGAGCAACTTGATCTAGTGAAAGGTGTCCATGCCCATGGCAATGGGGCTGGAACTACATGCTCTTTAAAGTCTCTTCCAACACAAACCATTCAATGATTCAATGAATTTTTTTTTTTTTTATTGCTTGTTAACATAAGCTTCTAATAATTGATTTAGCAAAAGCATAAACAATTAAAAAAAACGAAGCGAAACACTTTTCCTTCCCCTTTCCTAGGTTCACCTTCAATCAAATATCATTTCTGTACTCTTCCTGGTTTCAACTTCCCTCATTTTCACCATCTGATACTGTCCCAGACTCTACAACAAGGCACTGGATGATATTGGCTTTGGTGAATAATGGTTACTTTCTGGCACTCCTTGTTTACTCTTTCTCCTCTACTCCTCTTCACTTGTTGTCCTCTGCGCCAGCATGAGTTACTCACACACCATAGTCCCTCTGGGGTGTCCCTGATCTGACATAGGTTGTCCATAGCTAAAATCCTTCAAAGCCATAACTCCTTCATTGTTGGAGCACCTCCTTCTAAGACTGGATCTCCAGCCATGTCCCAGGCAATGTCCCCTTCTACTTTCTTCCTCTGTTCCTCCTTCCCCTAGCATCTACTGCTCTTTCTTAAATGTCTGAGCACAGGTGCTGAGCGCTCCCCTGCATTGGTGTGAAATAGGTTACCCCACAGGTTTCGGAGCCAGAATGAAGGGTTGTCAATGTGGGTTTGATAAGCCAGATTAATACATCCTTCTCTAAGAACAGCCCACAGATTGGTTAAGTTCTACCTTTCTTTCAACTGGCTTGTGCCAGCTTGGCTCCCGCATTTACCAGATCTACCTGCAGAGTCTGAGGATGCAGTGAGGCAGGCTGGGACAGAAAGTGTGTGAAGGAAAAGAGATGCTGTGGTCTGAAAAAATTACAATATGGGAAATCATTTGCCCCAACAAGGAGGAAAGCAGACTAGGAAAAAAGAAGATTTAAGGTTGATATCCACTTGCATTGCTCTAGGCACCACAGGGAAGAGTGCTGTTAATTGGAATGTGAAGGAGGCTGCAGGACGGGGTCTCCACAGTGCAGTGAGGATCACGGGAGGAAGACATTTTGTGAAGAGGAGGGTTGGAGATAAGACCATGCTGTAGGTACCAAAACTTTTCCAGACAATTTCTTTCATTGTTGGGTATCAACACCGTGGGGAGAAAGTCCTTTATCCGTCAAACAGAAGAAAATTTTGAAATTTTAGTGCATCATGGCTGTGAGAAGAATTGTTAAAAGGCTACATGTGCCATGGTTTAGGCAGCTTGAAATACAAGCAGAGACACATAGGTAAAGCATTAACTGAGGGGAACATAGACTATTGATTAGACAGTGTTACTCTCACTTGGATTCCAGATCTTAACTGTTGTCTTGGTGATTTTACTCACTGGGCTGTGCAAGACTAGTTTTTATAACATCTGTAATTTAAATGAGTAATTCTATCATAAGCTAGAGCTACAATAATAAACTAGGATATATTTATATCTATATAGAAACTAGTGGATTCTTAGCTCCTTTATTAAGGTAATATTTTACATGAGCAACACACATATTAGCAAGATTATTGTTTTCCCACATTATTTTCAGAATACAGCACTTCTTTTATAGTGTGCATTTATGAGTTCTCAGTTTCTTTCAGTCCCTGTGCAGACAAAGGATTAATTAGTTATTATTAGTTATTACTCAATACACACATAGACATACATATGTGTGAGTAGTTAGTACAAGAGTTCCTCTTCAGAGAAACTGTGTTATGACCAAAATATATTCACATATATCCTAGACACACACACACACACACACACATAATACTCACATGGTCTTGCTGTTTCTTATGCAAAGCAAGTAGAAAAGGCTTGGTGAGTTGCCAAGGATCTATTGCCTCGAGGAAAAATAAACCCAAAAGCTCAGGCATTCAAGTCTACTATGCATTTAAAGTAAAAACCTGTTCCATGTTAAAAGAAACCCAAATCAGAGGACCCACAGTGTCATCAAGGCTCATTTCATCTACTAACAAAAGTAGAATATAAAAATTTGCATCCAACTTACCTGCAACAACTTTTGCATTATTAACTAAAATTGAACTGAGTTTGGTCCCATGCTTTAATAATCTAATTGTAAAGACTTTTTTTAGGCATGCCATGATAAGGCAACCCTACGGTATCACCAAATTATTTTCCTGCTAAGTCTGGGCTTGGGGCGTGGTGAATGGGTCACAGTCAAGGGATTTTTAAAATTGTGCTTCCTAACTGCTTTTAAATGATTCCCACCAAAAAAAATGTTAGTGGGAAGCTTAACTTTGTATTTTCTGAAGAAGAAAGCCTCAAGGGCCACATTTTTTTTCAGAAGCTTAGACAGTAATGTGTAAATTGCACGTATTTGCTGACACTGGGAAAGATGAATGTGCTTTCTGGCTCAGAAAAGGACAAATGCTTTTCTCTGCACTGAAAATTCACAGTCTGTATGAACTTGCTTCCCTGTACCAGTTTTTGTTAAAACCTGGTTTTCTGGCAAAAATGATCTATTTGTTATTTCTTAAAAACACTAGTATGTCACATTTAATAGAATAAATTTAAATTTAATACAATGCTCACATTTGCTGGGTTTTTTTCTGCAAATTGACTTGAACAGAAAATGCTTAAGGACAAAAATCCACTGACGGTCTAAAGAATACAATATTTAAGAGCTTGCAGTGCCTCATATGATTATTTCAATACATATCCAGCCTATAGAATCATAAAATCATTTTTGCTTGGAAAAGACCTCTAAGTCCAGCTGTTTAACCAGCACTGCCATGCCCATCATTAAACCAAGTCCCTAAGTGCCATATCTCCGTGTTTTTGAAACTAAGTCAGTGTGTTTAATTCTGGTCTAGTATATAAATTGTTTTCAAGGTGTTGGCCCCCTCTTTGCAACAATTTTTAAATTTAGTGTAATTAAGAAAATATTAACACTTAGAGTGTTTAAAAATATGAAAACCAATGGAAAATTAAGAGCAACATTGGTCAATATAAATTGGAATTTCTTTCTGTGTCCCCACACAAAACCAGCTTTTAGAGGGATGTCTTACTATAATCTCATTAAAAAGAGCATTCAATAAAGGGATATTCCTTGGTTCTTAATATTCCCCAGCTGGATAAAAGGGAGGGGTAATATTGCACATTGTATCAAAGAGGATGTCCCAGTATTAATCATCAGAACATTTCTGAACAAGTAGAGAATAGATGCTGATGGGGAATGGGATTGTCCAGTGTGCACTCTGACATTTAACCCAAAACCTTGTTTATAAGGATTGTCCATGGGTTCTAACACCACTGACCAAATCATACGTTCTTATATTTTGATTGTTGTCACTGTTAGTAAAGAGTGTTTAAAACAAAATGTTTCTCAGAAGTGTACTCACATTCTGTTGAATATTTGAGAGCAAAAGAAAAATTCAGTCTTTTCTCCTGTTTCTTGCCTCCTGACCTTTTTTTGGATGGGGGATAGTTAGAGCTAAAAAACAAAGGATAGAAAGTTTCCTCTCTTCCAGGAACAAAGCATTCTGAAATTCCCCATCTCTTTCTGTGTTTATCTGGCAAAGCCCCAGATTCTGTCACCAGTATTTACCCTGCACAGATCCTTATTCACAGCTTAATCCAAAGCCTGGTGAAGTCAGTGGGAACCTTTCCCTTAACCTCAGGGGTAATCTGCTCTGCTTGTGCAGGCAGAGCAGTTTCAAATTATTTCCACTGCTGATTGCAATATAAGTACTGGTTGAAATCAGTAATCTGTCCTGAGATCCAGTGTTACAGCTAAGATGATGACATCTAAAGAAACAATTATGCTCTTTCAGTTGTGCTTTCAGAAGCTTAAGTAGTAACAGCTGCCAGAAAAAAACCCCAACAGATAAATTACTTTACTGAGAGTAAAGAAATTAAGAACAATGTTACAGCTTCAAGAGACTGTCATCAATAACCATCACTGGAGGCATCACAATGATTCTTCTTGTCTTTTGAAATGTCTATGTCACTGAAAAAAAGTTATTTAGTTATTGTAATTCAGGAAAAAAACCCCCACCTTAGTTTTTGTCTGGAGATTGTTTTTGATGATAGAGGAAGTTCTTCTGATATAAGATAAAGGGAGAAAATTGGGAGAGCAGCTTAATAGACACTCCTCTTACTGATTTTGTATGAATTTGGGGTGTTCAGACCTTTCTGAATCTGAGCTGGCTATTCATGGAAACTCTACAAAAAGTCCCATTTAAGGTCTTGCTGACTATTGAACCAAGTGGTGTTGGGAGCCATTCCAGGCAGACTAGTGCAAATTCAGTTCCATTTTCCTCATTAGCTTAATGGATGTATGCATTCAAGCTCACAAAAAAAAAACCAGAATGAGAAACGGAGGAAGAATGTAATGATTGTAAGTTCATGGCTTTTAATGATTTAGATTGTTAATCCTTATGATACTTAGTATAGTGGGCATTACCTCTACACACACGTTCTCACATAATGTGTGTGATACTGAGGAACAGTGGTCTGAAAAGTATAGTTACAGTGTTAAAATATTCCAAAAATACTTGCTTGCAGTGTATGAACTCCAAGACCAAGTTTTTTGCATATCTTTTTCACACCCATTTTATTTTGATCTAATAATTTTACTAAACTTAATGCTTATTAATTATTTTTCACGTTTTTCTGGTTTTCCAGTTCAATTTATTGTTTTCCTTCTGCACCTCCTTCCATCATCTTCCATTCTTTTCTCACTGCACTGTCCCTTGCCTTTTTTTACCCTGTAGCTGTATTTCCACTTATTTTTTTTTCCATTATGTGGCCCTGCCTGTGCTTCTTCTGTACCTATTTGATTCATCCATCCAGTCTTCTTCCACCAATTCATTTTCAGTGCTTCTACCATTTTCCCTGCATCTTCCCTCTGAAATTCCTAACTCCTGAGATGTTCTGTATCTTCTTAGTCACCCTTAGATGTTTTTCTTGTGCCACCTCATACACTCACCCTTTTTCCTCAGTAGTGGTTAGGGGTTTGCACTCCTTTGTTTACACGTGCCTTAATTGCTAAGATGCTGTGTGAAATTCCAGTGCAGGGTGGAACCAGTTACCTATTATTGAGCAAGAAGAAGGTGGAGGTGGAGTGCTGTGTGCTTAGGGGGCAGAAGGATGATTAGGAAGCCCTTGTGGGGTCTGTGGACATAGTGCTATTTCCTTTTTCACCCTCCAAAAAGGCATGAGGAAGTGAGGGCGGAGAGGAGACAGGAAGGAAGCATGTTTCACAAGAAGAGAGAAAGGACAGCACCCAGAGGAACACCCACTCTCAATATCTAAATGCAGTCTTTTATGGTAACATCATGTAATGATACACAGAATAACTCTACTAATGCATTAGTATTTCTAGCACAGTATTTTAAATCCTAAGGCAGTTATTTGAAAGTGGGATTCCAGCTGCAGACCTTTTCCTAGAAGGATTTTGGGGCAGACACTGGTGCTTTCCCAGGTCATAGAGCTAATGTGTTTTGTCCCTAAGGTGAAAGGTATATGCTTCCCATAGGAAAGAGGTTGGCTCTTACTGCAGTCCCGTTCATCTCTCCTCTGAGACTTTAAGTAGAGATCCCAAGGCAGATGTTTGGAGCTATGACGTGATGATGGTAAAACCAAGTCATTGAGAGCTGGACTCCAACAACTTAGGACATAAAAGAACCTGTATATGAGATCATTGCTTTAGGGACATATTTGAGGTGCTGAGTCATTAACTCAAACTGGTTTGCCAAATACCTCTAGTTTAATAAATTACTGTCTATACTAATGTTGTGAAATTAATAAGCAGCACTAGCATTTAACTGCCCAAATTTCCTTTTCAATTTGAAAAAATAAATAAGTATGTTCAGGATAGATTAGACAAAGGTTAGCTGCAGGAAGACATTTCAACATCATAATGAAAATGGTGTACTTCAAAAGAATTACTGTATGTTTTTTAATCAATCTTTGTGGCTTATCAAAAAAGGTTTATTAAACTAAGTGCAGATATTTTCATACAAGGCATTTCTTTTGAATGTTCTTTAACCCTCTGCATTCTCATGATTGCCTACTGCCAGTGAAAATAATTTAAAATGGCAAAATAAGAAAGTTAAATGGGAATGATGTTCAAACATATTTAAACTTTGTGAATTTTGAATATTTATAATTGTACCTGTATTTACATTATTTGTAGTGGTTTCTCTCTGTCACTGTTTCTTGTAATAGATTTCAGAGATTGAGTGTATATAAGTAATCAGTACTTAATATTATTAAGAGAGTTTTGCTCATTTCTTTTTATCTCAGAAGTACAGTAACCCTAGTAAGTGCTATAAAGTATGATTTAGAGCATGTAAGAAATAGCAGCTCTCATGTTTAGCCAGACCTTACATCTGAAATACGAAGCAAGCCACAGGAACACTGAATCATCCCCAGCTCCCGTGCTGTGGGATCTGTCCTCTCCTCCTGTGTCCTGGCTGTGGGCAAAGCTTGCCCCTCACTTCAGTAAGTAATCGGTGATTTCTTGCCACAGGCTGGAATTTGCTCTGGGAAAGCCACCATCTCTTGCTGCAGTTGCTTCACTAGAGAAGGCTGTCCCGTGCCTTTTAAACCTCAGCCCTGGGGAGAGGGTTGTGGTGTGGGGAGGTTTACACTGCCAGCTGCACTTAAACCCTTCCTGGCAGTCAGGGGTACAGTTGGCAGGATTATTTTGTATATCCATATAATGCCTAATACTGCCATATATCCCTAATGCTTAGGGAAGTAAAATAAACAGTCCCCAGGTCCTAGGAAAGACTACAGGAAACACCTCTACTGAGGGTAGGACTGGTCCATATTTCCCAAACAAAAGAAAAACAGCACTTAAAATACAAGAAAAAATTAGAGGTAAGGGGGGTTTTGTCTTCTTTTTTGTCTTTTTTTTTTTTTTTTTTTTTTTCACATAAAGGCTTTGATTGACTGTTCTAGAATACAGTTTGTTCTTTTTATGATGTTTGGAAAGTTTCAGTACAATTCAGGGAAATGACTGAATATACCTAGGTAATACAAGCTTGGAGTTCGTGGTTTCAGGGGTTTTTTTCCTCAAATTTATATTAATCTCACTATTTTTCAAAATACATGCAAAATACAGATTTTTGATACTTTAAAAGCTATGTCATATTTTTTCATTTAAGTAAGTTTTAATATAGAGTGAAGTTGAATAACCTTTATTTTGGAATCTCTAATTGTAGGGGGAAGATGCAGAAAAAAGGGGCAGAAAGTAGGGGGAAGCAGGGTGGAAAAGAAAGAAGGGGGAAAGAGGGCTCGAAAAAAATTTTATAACTGTAAGAAGAAAACACCAAAATTTCACACAGGGTTAAATGGAGAATATGGTTTTTTCTCTTTGCATATTTTCCCATGACTTGTCAAGCCCTAATTTTGAGTTAGGGAAGTAGACATTCTTTATTTCTTTCCCCTTCCCCACAAAATTTTCCAGGACTTATTTATTCCTCATGAAGAAACACAACCTCAACTGTTTTTCTCATGCACTCTCTCTTAAATTAAGGAAAAAAGTATTGATATAGCCATCCAATACATGCCCCATAGCAGTAACACTATAATACTACACTAATTCAATTCCTGAGACTATATTGGATGATGTTTTACTATGTCTTACTACTGAAGAAAATGCATAAAATTTTACACAGGATTTAAAATATTTAAAAAAGAAAATTAAGTGTGTCTTGGGCTATGACAAGTTTAAAGCAAGGCCTACAAACATAGTCTTAATTACCCCTCACTAAATGGAAAATTCAGGGGACTGCACATTGACGTTGCAGTACAAATAGATGCAGTCTTGCTTCCATGATGACACTTACAGCAGTGTTTCAAAAGAAATAAATCAAAACCATGAATCTAGCTCAGTTTTCGCAATTAATTGAACATGTTCAGATGCTGGACTAGGTCTTCTATGACAATTCTCAATTAAAGCTGTCCATAAAGCTTTGGTGAGTGTTTTTCCACTGCTGACTTCCTTTCCCTGTTTTGCAGCTGGTCTGTGGAACCGCTGATAGCTCTCATCCCCCACAGTCACAAAAACATACTCCTGTTCCAGTAGCACTCTCTTAATGAGGTTGTGCCTTTGCTTTCCAGGGCTTTTTTCACTGATTTTTACCTTTGTTTTCAATTATATTCTGCCTGTGAAAGGAAAAGAGAAAACACAAAGAAGAAATAGCCAGGAGGTCTGCAGAGGTGTGGATTACTACATCATCATATGGAAAAGTTCAGGTTTGGGTAAATACACATTAATCTAGTGATTCTGAGCTCATTTTGGCTCATCTCAGTGATATTCCTTTGAGTAAATTAATTATAACCTGTTTCAGATTAGTTGCTTTCCCTCACAGCTTTTTCTTCTTTAGTTGCAGGATGTTGTATTTGTGTCAGGTCAACTTGGAGTAAAATACGGTGGCTTAACTGGAGGTTCTGGAGGTGGGTGATGCAGTTTCAAGTGGAGCTCAGTGATACAACTTTTCAGTTCTCACCACACCCTCCTCAAGGTTCCAGCTCTGTTCCCTGATAGAAGTCTATACATACACCTGCAAGAATCACAATTATTTTTAGAATTTGAGATGCCTCTTCATCTTGTGTGCAACACCTGCAACCAGGGAGAAAAGAGAACCAATACATGGGAAAGGAGATGAAGGCAGACAAAAAATATTTTAAGGAAGCTATGAAGAACTTGTTCCTACTGCTGCCATAGTGTTTTAGATTGAAAAAACTCATCACTGATGCATTTCCACTTCCCTATTAGTTTTTACGATGAGGAAGACTGAGCTCCACAGGAATACATTTTGAAAAATTCAGAAATGTTACAAACATAGCACAAAATTCACAAGGGAAAATAACGTCCTAAGACTTTTAGGCTGGACAATTATTATGGGGGTACTTTTCTGTAATTTTGCCTTTAATCTCTCTGTCAGCTCCCTTTTTGGAATATTACGGTAAATCCATGTATTTACTCAAGGGTACTGTGTAATCAATCATTCAGATATTATGGTGAGGGTAATTCAAAATGTACATTGAAAAGGTCAGGGTTTGGATTGTTTTTCTCAGATCACTCTTAATGGAAAGCACTTTTTTATTTTAATTAACTAATCTCATACAGATTGGGGCCTGCAAGCCCAAAGCATGGATTTAATCCCTGCTCCAAATTCACACCAAAGTCTGTCCTACTTAGTTCAGCTTTTAAAGAATTCCTAATCAATAAGTTTGGGGAGCTGAAGTCTGTCAGACAAAGCATTGCCTGTATCACTCCATCATGTTCTTCAGGCTCAAGAAACTGTCTCATTTCTTCCTTGTCTCGTGGAACAGATAGTATATGCTTCTGTTATTTATAATAACGCATATGCACGGGAAATGGAATTTCAGTTCTGAAGGCAGGTCAAATTTTCACATAGTTTTGAAACAATACTGGGCTTTTTTCTTTGGTTGGGTTTTCTGTACAATTTATTGAAAACTGGAATTGCAAGGACTTTTTCTCGTATCTCAAAAATGAAATTTTGCAGTAATGCTTTAAAACGTTGATGTGAAACTCATGTGGTTTCAGCCTGAACACAGGGAAAAATTTCAAAAGAGCTGTGGATAGCTAGTTAATCTCAAATGGTACTAGCTCATTTTTTCTTTCATTTTCTTGAAAGTTATAAAGGGTTTATATATTTGTATGTTTTCTGCTTTCACCCTACAACACAGCTCTTTGAGCCCTTCTTTTAAATTAATGTTACGCTTGTGTGTGTCATCTAATTTCCATTCTGCATGGAAGTATATTATTTTTTATGACATGGTAAATAGTTAATTGATTATGATTAACCTGCAATTATTTCAATTTCTATGTGATCCTATGATTTTTTTACCACTTGTGCTATTATTACAAAGAGTGATGAATGAGCTTCATGTAGTTCGCTCCAGCTTCAGTTCTGATAAGCATCCAAATATTTTGATACTCAAAACTTATCCAAAGTTTCCTAAGCTCTTGAGTCTGCAAAACTAGTCTGAACACTTAGAGAAGGGCTTTCCTCATGAGGTTTCCAGTTGTTCCACCAGTGGAACCTGATGGAAATACCATGAGGTCAGCTTTTCTTCCAGTAGTTCCAAATATTTAACATCTGGACAGAAAACGGAAGTGAGAAATTCTGCCCAGAAGTCATATTAAAGGAAAAGTTGGGTTCTAAAAATAGGTGAAGAATGACTGTTTTTTTAACTCCTCCAAACTGGCAATGCATGACTGAAAAAAAGATCAAGAATCCAGAATTAGAGATGAATCAAGTCAGTTGGCACCATAAAAACATGGCCTGCTCAGCTGAAACCTGTTGCTCCTTAAAATTTGGTTATTTGTGAAGTGACATCTGTAGAGCAAAATTTAAATTTGGTGCTGTTTTAGAATCTTTCAGGGATGAGTATTTATTCCAATCAAGTATTTATTCATTCATGAGAAGTTTGTACACAGATCTTGGCGGGAAAAGGTTTTCTTGGTCTTGTACAAAAATATCAGTGTGGTTCCTCTCAGTACCAACACTCTGTGAGGCGCCCTAGCTATCAGTGTTACCTTCTCTAAACAGCTCTAATTTCAGGGTTAATCTGTTGAGGAGGTGGGGCAGTTTAGGTGGTGATGAGCTCAGCATTGAAATGACTTGTAGCCATGGAGGCACATTTTTAGACAAAAGAATTAGATAGGTAAATTATTTACCCTGTTGGTTGGTATCTATTATGTTCAAAGTGTACTTGGTGGAGATTAATTCTCTCTTGATGAAGCCCCTCTTTTCACTACTGAGCCTTTCCCCCCTGTGCTTTGTATCACACCACAAATGACTGATTCTCTCTGCATATCCTCTGATCCTACAAGCTCTTTCTTACCACGTTTATCTTCCTGTTTGAACACCAGACACCAGCTCAGATTCAGGCTGCTGCTTTTTCTTTACTGATAACAACATCATCCTACAGAGCTCTTTATAGTAAGAGTACATCACCATGTAAAGTGAGCACCACTCCCAAGTTCATTCATCTGAAGCTAGAAAAATGTTATGAGGTTCCTCTTCCCCTTTAGAGAAATGAAAGTTCAGGAAGCAGGGACCTCCAGCATCCTCCCACCCCCACAGATCAGAAATGTGTGCAAAATCACCAGTGGCAGCATGCCCCAGCAGGCTAAGGTTCAGGACCCCTGGAGTGCTTGAGCAACAGTAAGGAGTTGAAATGGGCTCAAAATACAAGACAGTGATCAAAGACATGAAATGTTTGTGAAAACCACCCAAATTAATTTGCTGCCTGATCTGTCTCTTGCTTTGTTTGAGGTCACAGACTTTACAGAATTTTATGGAGTGCAGTGTGTGCAGGCACTGTATATGCCATGCTCTCAGCACTTCATCAAAGACATCTCATCTGGCACAAAGCACAGAATTTTAGCTTGTGGTAACCTCCCTGACAGGAAATATTTCATAGCCTAAGTTTTAAGTACATAAAGGCACATAGAGAAAGTACCAAATGAGGTAAATGCATGAGTGTGTTAGCCCCTGAAATCCTGAACATGCATTGTAGAAATACATTAGAGTAACAATTCACTTCATGCTTGTTTTCAGGAGACAAAAACTTGAATTGAAGAATATGTAGGTCAGTGCAATCATTTATAGGCAGTTTCACCACTTACGAACTTCAGTCAATATGGTCCTTAAAATTCCTTTGTCTCCCAAGTTCTTGGAACTGGGTGGTTGGTTCTTGGAACATGCTGGCTTGGTACTTGGTTAAGCATAGAAATTGTGTGCCATTTCCCCCTATCTATTGGGTCAGCGGCCTCTAAAACATGCTTACTCACCCAGCAGCCAGCCATCCCTGCCCAGCACTTAGGTGAAACCACTACATTAAGGCCCACAGTGAAAACTGACTTGACACCTCTTCAGTATCTTACTAATGGGAACCAGGCCTGTCTGGATGGCACTTCAAATCTGAAGGGAAAACATCTCTCCAGAAAAAAAAAAAAGAACTAAATAAAGAAAGAGCCGCTCCTGATCCCATTTGTGCTGCATTTACACCTGAAACAGAAAGGTAAGGCCCTTACTCTCTCAGATAAGGGAAAATAAGGAAAGATAAGCTGCTTAGAGACCTTCTGAAAGTAGAAAAGCCAGGAGGTTTGGTCAGATTGTCCTCTGAACTGTGAAAAATGGGTTCAGCTGTGACCCAGGTAGGGGCAAACAAGGCTGATTGGTGCTGGGAAATATGGGAGCTGGTTAAGTAGTCTTTAGAAGGACAAAAGATTCTTGAAAAGGAAAAGCTTCAAGAGATTACTTTATGTACAAGCATAGTGGAACAGACCTATATGTCAAAAGTCTGAAATAATTCTTGGATTGATGTGAGTTTTTGAATCCTTTTATTGATGTGAACTGCTGTTCCCAACAATTCACATCAGTTCTGCTACTTCACCTTTTAGACCAATGCCCAAACTTCTATCCTCAAAACCGGCATTTGGGAGCTCACCTTTGAACTTTCAGACTCAGTTGTGGGTATATATCGTGTTTTCTTCAAGATATGAGAATCACCAGACAGAAAGCCAGGAATAGTTGTAGAATGCAAAGCAAATTTTTTTTCTTTTGGAGTTTTTGAGAATGCATATGATCTTGAATTTTCTTCTTGGGCTTATAGAAATGCGCTGTGTATTTTCAGCTTCCTTTTTATTGTTTCAGGTTAAGTGTTTTCTCTTTTATGCTGTTACAGGCAATAAAGTTTCAGTATTCGCACTACTCTGAAAATAAACACAGATTTTCCTAAATGCAATTGATACAATATACAAGAGACTTTCAAAGCAAAAGTTTGTTGAGAAATCATGTGTCTCAAATATTAAAATGAAGTATCCAGATATAAGATATAGTATTTCGTATTATTATTTCATGAAACATCCTTTAACATTCTAATAAGATATTTAATGGAGTCGATGCAATGTTGCACAAAATATAAGGAAACCACCCTAGCAATAAGTTTACAGAAATACATGAACAAAGCCATAAAAATTGGGGCCTATAAACTCGTGCAAAATATTTAACTTATCATTTCAGAATAGTCATGAAACACTCTGCAATATTTGAAGAATATGCTACCCCTGTACCTAACAATATTCATACCCCCCTTGCTTGAGGTGTAATAAAAATAAATGTAAAGCAAGATTGTGACTACAGATGCAGTAAGGAAAGAATAAAAAGAGCTGCTTGACTTTCTGCGGGTGTCGCTCACTAGATGTCAATATAAAGAACCTTTCTGGTTATAGCACTGCTTCCCAGACTTCTGTAATTTTTTCCCTCTTAATCACATTGTGCAAAAGACAGCCTGCAATGTTAACCTGAGTTGAGTGTTGCAATGTAGTCTGCAGTTTCTCACGCTGAGATGGAGATCTTAAAATCACTGACTGATCTACTACAGAAACTCTCTCTTGCTAAGCAGCCTCCAGAAATGGAGCCCTCTCCAACTACCCACACCATGCCAAGTTGTTTCACTATTGATTAAAGGCAGATGTGGCACAGTGAGCTGCTGCCAGATAATGATCTGCATTTTCACATCAGGGATTGGGTTCTCTTCACTGCTCTGCAGCTCTGAGACTGTCTTCAGAAACGTGCTACTTCATTGTCCAGAAAATCTGCACTGCATGTTATCCCCACTGGGCATCACAGGCATTTCTCCCTGGGCAGTGTTCAGTTTGGGATCCAGAAGCAGCAGTGCTCCTGCCATGGAGGGGTAAGCAGATTGATGGTTGCAAAAGTGTACGACAGCAAACTCAGAACAGGAGAATTAACCAAGAAACGGCTGAACAAAAACATAATGGGAAAGGTCCCATTATTTCTTTTTTTACTTTTTTTTTAGCTTGACTGACAGGTTCTGGAATTGCAGTCACCTCTAATGCCTTCCAAATAGGGAAGGAAGATGTAAGTTTCCAACACAGCCAGCAGATAAACCCTACACATGTATCACAAATCTGGGCATGAATGGCAGATTGATTTGTTCCAGATGTTCTTGATTTACTGTGTATATCTCATACATGGTGGGTCCAATATGCCCAGGAGATCCTGAGCTCATGTAGAACAAGTCCAGTGCATTCTAGAAGCACAGACTGTGCTGTGCATGTGAGGTAAAGGCAATAATCTGTGGGTGTACAATAAACCCAGAAGCAAGAATTTGTAGGATGGCTTTGCTCAAGCCTGCACCACTGGCCACGTGGATTTGGCTAACCCAACCCCAGCAGTTCTTGCGCCCATGTTAAGTGCCAGGAATTTACAATGAAAGCAAGCCTATAGCTTTATTGGTTTTAAGGACAGAGAATAAAAATTGACCAGAATAAGTGAATAGTAATGTTCAGTATAAAGTTCATGAAAAATTTAGTGATGTTTTCTTTATTTCTTAAAATAGGAACTGTTTGCTTTTAACTGCCATTGCGTGCTGATAACTTCATTGAATGATTCACTGTGTCATGGCTTTTCTTCCCCCATCCTTCCTAATCCTGCCAGCTCAGATCCATGGAGTACTCTGAAAATTTTGGATTTCTCTGACAACCTTTTGTTTTTCCCTTTCTATCATTTCAATGCTTTCCTGCCTACCTGTAGTGCAGTCCCATGTCCTACAGATTTTAATTGAGCAAAGCAACTCAGGATCATTACCAAATGGTGCAAACTACCATCCTCCAAGAACTCCTACCCAGGAGTGAGGTGTGGGCCGGCACTTTGTGGGAGCAGCACACCACCTTGCACGCTTCAGAAAGTGGGTCATTGCTGCGTCACCTCCACCTACCCATCTTGTGTCCCTAATGTGTTCTGTGCTTCAAAGGAAACTTGATACACTTTAAGTGCCTTGGAGTCTGTGCCAGCAGCTCTGGGACACAGTGGACAGTTTTCTTGAGTTGAGCAGGTGGGTTTACGTGCGCTTCCCTCTGCAGTGCGCAGTGTGGAGAGTGTGCAGGGTGTGCTTGTCCCCAGGGCCGTGCTGCCGCTGGGATGCTGCGAGGTGCTGCACACTCAGGGCGCTGTGACCGGCAAGGGCAGTGTCCCCACTATGGAATCTTCTCAGAAGTGGCCCGTGTCCTTTGCGGGTGGCTTTGGGCCTGTGGCTATCATGTCTCGAGGGGTGCCTTGGGACTGCACA
>NW_008238632.1:3922140-3953560 GCF_000691975.1 Corvus brachyrhynchos
CGGAGGCTCCCCCTCCTGCCCAGCTCCACCGGCCCCGGGCGGGACAGTGCCCTGGCCTCCGGGTGCCTTCCCCGGAATATTTCTCCTTTACTGACTGTCCCTCGCCGAAGATAAGGCGGCGTGCTGAGGTTTGGGGTTAGGCGTTCCGCCGGTGCCTTCGCAGTCAGGAGCGAGGACCTGTGGGTGCACCCGAGGGAATCAGTACAAATGAAAAAGGGCAGGGGGTTCGCACACCGCGTCGTGAAGTTAAGGCAGAAATTAGGAGTTCCTAAAGACTTCGTGTTGCGGTGCTACCGGGTTGGAAACAGCCAGATTTATTGCCTGCAACTGGGAAAAGTTCCTTTTGAAAGGAAAGCCAAGGGACTTAGATGGATCTGATAGGGCTGATACTGTTTAAATTAAAAGGCAGTGTCTTTTTTTTTTTTTTTTTCATCTCTCTTGATGATCATGAGGGTGTTTTCAAAGTTGGCTGTAAGAATAATTAGGAACAAGTAGTGCTTAACAAAATGAAAGTTTTAAGGGGCATTGTGTAATTAATCTTTCAAGACATTAATGTACTACAGTTTAAAGTAATGATTTCAAAGTTAAATTAACCTCTATTAATCTTGGGGAACTAAACTGTGAGTTGCAATCATCTTTCACTTGCAGTTCCACTTGAGAGTGATTAAGCTTAAAATATTTTTTGTTTACAATCTATGTGAGAAAAAAAATTGTGAAATTGATGTTATCTTTCCTTTAATTTTAAAGTGTCAGCAACATTTTTCCTTAATAGCTTTAGACATGTCAAAGACCAAAGAGAGTCCTGTCAGTGTGCCTCAGGCAGAATTCACATCCTACTCCAGGGAATTTTTGACAAAGTTTTGAACACAAAAGATGGTGTATTTAAATTTATATTGCATGTTTTGGGATGGTACAGTATACAAATGAAATGCTCCAGCATTATTCACATTTTGTGTATGTTGTCCTGCAGACCTGTGTATTCCGTACAAGGCAATGCTGTTTTGCCTGCTAGCTGGCTGCTGGCATGTGGAGTAAAAGATTTAGTAGTTGGATGTAGCAAAACTCCCAGTAATTCCATCTTGAACTGTGTCAAATTACTATCCATTTATGGTTTAGATAATTTACATGTCTATTTTGCTCTTTTGGAATGAATTGTGAATAAGCTCATTGTCTCCCTATGTTATAGGGAATGAAAGTAGCGCTGGACTGAACTGAAATGGTAGCTAGAGTGCATAGCTGGTCATGTCACACAGTGTCTACACTGGGAAATGCAAGTCCATAGAAAAATTAGCACTTCAGACTTCAGAAAAATCAGACTTCACAGAAGGCCAAAACCCACAAAAACCCTCAAAAGCTTGAGAGGGATTGCTGTTTTGAGACTATATCTATCTGTAGTAGATGTGCACTTACCATAGGTGTCCTAATAATTCCCAGATATATTGGGTAAAATGTTTTGGTTCTGTGACAATCTGGAGTGATTTCTTCAGAGCTGCTAGTGTGTTACCAGCTGGGGACAGAACATGGCTTTTTTCATTTAAATTGATACAAAATAGAGAAGAAAACTCACTATGAACAGTGTTCAGCAATTTTTGTGTAACCAAAGACAGACTGAAGTAATCTATATCTCTCCTGAGATCTTTGTTATGGACAAATGTCCATCCCTTTGCTTACCTAAACTCATGGTGTGTTTTAGTATATTGCTGTTCTAATATCCATTCCCTGCGCTGTTAAAGAATATTAAATGACAGAACAGACGTTTATAATACTATTTAAAATAACACAAGACCAAAGGAGTCTCTTGGGCCATCAAGTCAGTGCTGTCAGGGGACCATATCATCCCTTGATAAGATATAAACAATCACAGAACTGTTTCCTAATTTTTCTATAGAATTATTCATATGCTGTTTGGATTCACTTCTAGATGTTGATTAACACTAGTAATCAAGAAAAAGAACCTTAAAATAAATACAGTGGCTATTAAGAGGTGAATAATATCTGCAATTAGTGATTTTTTTAAAGCCTGGGAAGTATTTATCAGTTGTTACAACACATTATCGTAATTGTCTGAAATGTCAAATTATAAAAATATCAGGGATGGATTTTCTTGTGGAAGAAGCCTTTTTGTTGGAAGTCTGTTATCTGTCTTTCATCCCTGACAACTTCTCGTGTGGACAGGAGTGTTATGCATCACAGTGTAAGGCTGTGAGAAGTCAGTTTTCTGAATTTTGACTTTTTGTCTCTGCAAGATCCTAAAAACATATAAATAACTGTTTTCCTCACTAATTTATAGCACTCAGCTAGCAGTTATGCTTTGTAAAATAGTTCTTCAATGATTGTCTCCAAAAGAAACAGATCTGACTCATGGTGCCCATTAGTGGAGTTTTTTGGTAGCATGCTCTTCTGTGTTCATTCTTGTCTGAGTTTGATAAACCTTTTTCTTGTCAACTGAGATGAAGTGGTGTAAAGAGAATTGTTTTGTCTTCAATGACACAGAATGTAAGTGGAGTAGATGGTTTGCTATTTTTTTGTATATTTGTTTTATTTATTTTGGTGGAGAATTGTGTATTTTTTAATAGCAATTATGTAATTATCTAGCTTTTTGCGCTGGGGAAAAATCTTTATAGCTACTCCTTTCTGCCTTATTGCTTGAACTTACTGATGCTGTTCTCTGTTGTTGATTATGTTCTTGAAATCTTTCTTGACCAGCATTTTTTACATGGGTGAGGATGAGGAAACAGAATGTAAACTATCACCCTGGAGTACCATGGAGTACTGGCTTGTAAGCATTATCGCAATGCAAGTAAATAGTAACAATAGAAATTGGCCAAATTAAATACTTCTTTCAGACTAATGTAGAATTTCAGGTTCTTTTAAAAAGGCACTAGAGGCAGGGTGACTGGGTGCATTCACACCAGACCTAAGCAGCAGATTGCCATGTTATTTTTCCTTGAGTATCTCAAACATGGTGTCTTAAATTCTCCAGTTATTAAATGAGCAAAAACTTTGCCAGAGCTCACAGAGATATCAAAAGTGACGATACAGGCAATTTATCTGTTTGATGAAAATCAATACAGATTTATTATGAATTAATAAATAATTGTTTGTTTCCTAGTCTGATAACTGTAACTGTGCTTGTTCAAAACAAACCAACAACAGAAAACAGTAATGCTACCACTTCTACAGGTTTGCATTGGTAGATTAAGCAGCAGGATGGCATGCAGGTTGTAGTACCTGCAAATTCTTTCTTCTGTAGGAACAGGAAAATTCATTTGTTCCTCTGGTATGTCAAGCTGTTAGCCCCAACATTTCCATTTCCCCACTCTGCGAGTATATATGCATGCCATATGTGCTCGTGTGTGCGTGTAACTGTTTTCATGCCTTCAAAGGACTTCTGTTCAAATTCAGTTTTCTAAATTAATCTTAAATGCATTGTGGATTTATGAATTATATACATTGAAAAGTAATAGTTCCAAAACCTCAGCTTTCTGTTGTCTGAGATTTTAATAGGGATTTTTGGATCACTAAGTTGAAGGACAATAATTCTATTGTTTGATAATCCAGTTATTTTGTATGTCTGGCTTAATCAAAGAGATTCTTGTACTTCAGAGCCCCATGTTTTCTGTGCTTGTCTTCAACACTTGTTAAGTTTGACTTTACAATAACTCAGAAAAAATAAATCTGCTTCAGATGCCTAATTAGATATAACTACCCACAAAGAACTGAACTTCTTTTGTAATCAGATACCTATGCTGTGTAGCACTGCACTCAAGGGAAGCCTAACTGATTGCAGCAGTCTGCTGAAGGACCATTTACCTGGGCCCGTTGGTGTCTAGCCCACAGAATTGCTTTGATGAATTACTGTTTTTAAAGCTGAAACATTAGTTGTTCCTTTACAATGGTTTATCTTCCTGCATTGGTTTCCACTTTGGGGAAAAAAAGAAGCTTACACTGGAAAAGGTTTTATATTTGCCCCCAGCTTTTGCTGGTGGGTTCACGCCAATGTCTGTGGAGCAGAAGCAAGAGTTTTCTCCTAATCTACCTCAGTATAGGTAGATGATATCTTACTGAAAAAAAGCCAGTTACCATCACCAAACAGGAGAGGAAGGAGTCGGTCAAAAAAATGCATGTTGTGTTTCATTACTTGTTACTTCTTTTTGCTTGCTGCTAACTTGTTGAATAGAATGAGACATGAAGGTATTGGAACACCATTCATTTAGGATGCATGGTTAAAGGTCTGAATAAATTTATTAAGAGTTTTGCTTCCTGTTCTGCCCACAATGGAGGAAACATTTTGGTTTAGCTGTTAAATATCCTCTAGGCTTTAAGGGGAAGAAAACTTTAACTTCAAGCTATAACTGATAGAGACTTTCCTATAACTGCATTTATTTTATTAAATAATCAGGATGTCCCTGATTTCTCTGGCAGCACAGATAAGCTCCTCCATTTTGGCATGGAAAGTTTCAGGATTTTCATAAAAATTGTCAGCAGAAAATGTCATAGCTGTCAAAAAATTAGAGGTGAAAAATGGAAAGCCTTGTTAAGGGCAGAGGCAAATTTTCATCCACCATCTTTATCTATTTAATAACAAATATGTATATATTATATATAATTTAATAGAATAAATGTGTTTATATGTGTAAAACTTCCTATTCCAGAAAAACCCCTACAAATTAACTCTTTCAGACTGTGCTTCTTGTTTCTTTTACTGAAATTCCACCCTCATCTAACTGCTTAGAAACCCAATGCTGACCAGTCTTCCACTTTGCTGTCTGCTAAGAACCAGACAGTATAATTTCTGACCCTTTTTAGCAGACTTTTGTCTCCATTTAAGCAATACTAGGGCCATCCATAATTTTCAAGTGCTACTTTATGTACTGCTAGTTAATAGTTTGACTAACAACAGTATCTTCCTCATTTTCTTGTCTTGTTGTAAAACTCCCTGAATTCTTGCTTGCTTTTCTTTTTCCCCCAGGATGTCTCATGTCAGTGAAATGTGGTGCTATCACTGGAAATGGAAGCTGCAGCACTGTCTCTGCTTGTTTACCACTTATATTATATGCATGCAGCAAGCAGGTAAGTCAGCAATTTATCTTCTTGCATAAATAAATGATCTAGGACCCAAAGTTATAATGACCGAGGATTATGCTTACACATGACTGAATTCTGTACAATATAACACTTTGATGAAAGTGATGCTTTATAATTACTATTTATGATTTTATAGTTTGGGTCCTGTGTTCAGCTACTGCTGAATTTTCTTTTTGCCGGTTTTTACAATTTTGCTGTTATTAGTTATTGCTATTTTTTTCCTTTGGATTTCTTCTTTGAGTTCTTTCATTTTCTTCTTTCTTTGCATTTACCTTGTTAATGCCTGCCTCTCTTGAATTTCTTCTGGTTGTTGAAATTCTGTGAGTATTCATGTAGTTCTTCCATTTTCCACAGTACTGTTTGTGCGTGCAGATTGTGTATTCAATAACCCTTCACTGTAGTTCAAAGTTGTAAAATACCTGGAGTGTGTTTATTATTTTTAAACGCTTTTTATGACTCAAATAATAGAAACATTCCTCAGCAAAGTATATGCAAGTAAGATAACTGTACACTGTAAAGAACCATCAGTTTAAACGGATGTCATCTTGATCTGTGGTGACACTTCAGCACAGCGCAATGTAATATTCTGACTGTTTTCTTTAAACATATGAATGAGAGATTTCATTCACTAAATGTCTTGTCCTAACCACTAGAGTGCAAAGTATTTTAGGAGATCCAGCTGCTTTGCTGGAAAAAAATTGTCTGGCGTTTATTCTGGAGCATATGAAAATTTTGGAGCAGCTTGTGGTGCTCAGCTAATTCTGTATCAGATGGGTAGTTTTGCTTTGACAGTCTTGCCAATGGAAAAAGGATTGTTTATATATAGAAAGGGCTTCTAGCTTCTCTGGTAATGTTTTTATTTTTTTAAAGAAGTGCTTTTGTTAGTTTTTAAAACCTACCCTTTTTTTTTTTTAAGGACAAAATAATGTTGTTGCTGTGCAGTAGCACTTTCCATATTCATGTCACTTTAATAGGTGTTTTCCATTTCCATTAAACTGTACCCAGAAATGCATTTAGGATCTGCCCTCACTTGTGGCTCCATTGACTGATGGATTCTGTGTCCCCATGTTCCTGGTCCAAACTTGATCTTGAGCCATGCAGCTGCCATTCTTAGCACAAAGTAAATCAGCAAAACCTTCTCTCATTTACATCTGCTGTGTGCTGTTACCTGGTGACTAGAACATTAGGACGCCAAAATTATTATCCTTTGCTAATTCCTCTTCATAACAGATAACTGATAGTTGAAAGTGTGGGTCTCACAGCAACCTAAGCCCTGTGAGCCAGAAGGTCTCAGCCTTCTGTGAGGACAGAGAAAGCCAACCACAAACTCACCCGTGCATTCAGCTAATTGCAGCACACCATGGCTAGCTGTGCTGGTGCTGAACAAGTAGGGTCAAATTCCAAGATGCCAAACTCCAAGACACACTTCTATGAAATCATATATGCCCCTAGCTGACCTCTTCAGCAATGAAATGATTTGTACCATTGGATTGGCAAAAGCAGCTGAAGTGTTCCAGTCTCAAGTGCATCCCTGTGGGGGCTTTTCCTTTCTTGCCTCTGCAGGAATAGATTTGAAATCTTCAAAACTTTTAATTAATGGAAAAGGTATTTCCCTGTCTGCATGAATGATAAGTAGATAAGTAAGGTACACTGGAAATGCCCAGGTTCAACAGACAGATGTTTGCTGTTCAGCAATGAAAGAGATGATAGGTAGTCTGCTGTTATTACTCGACTGAAATAAAAATGAGATATTTACCTTTACAGGAGCCTGTCATTTGGCAGCACTTGCATGTAGACCCTCAGGGTTCATATTTCTTTTTATGTTGAAGTAAAAGCATAGGTTCTGCTTCAAAATAGAGTCTTTCCATCTGCTTTTTGTAATAAAACAAGACAAACAAAGTGGGAAACACTGCTGTTCCTGCATTTTTTATTTCATGTTCTTAAAAGGTATTGGTCACTTTGGCTGTGGATTCATATGGTATTCATAATCTCTCTGGCAGCTTAAGCTTTACTGAATTTACAGTAGAAATGTCATAAAAGCCTGACATTCATCCAGGTTCTCGAGTGAGCTGTAAGCTTAGAAAGCTATTGGTGCTTATTAAGCTTTGCCCAGAGGAGGTTACATACAAGCGAGGGATTAAGTTCATCAGGTCCAGGTTTTATGGATTATTTAAGGGGCTATTCATAAGGATAAATATGTCAGTCATGCTGTGACATGGAAAAATGCAAAAGTAATAATTTTATAGTTTAGTTTGAGGAAAACTACAGTACTGGGCCTGCTTTTGGAAACAAAGCTTAGGAGAGGGATTACATAGCAGAAAATTTAGGACAGGAGAGGGATGGTCTGTGGAAAGAATGTTTAACCACAAATTAGTAAGTAGGGTACTGACAAGCAGGTGCACCAGTGGAGTGGAATCCAAAAATATAGGTCTGATACCTCAAAGGAATCAGTGGATGGATTGCGACACTTGAAAAATAAAGACAGAAAGAAATTATTAACAGGGGAAAAATTGATAAAAATATAACATGTCCTTTAGTTAAAACCTCAGCAGCCATGCACTTTGGGCACACTGGCTTCAGGTCATGTGTTGTGAGTCAGGGTGAAGTTATAGTACAGCTCAGGTAGTAACTTGTCAGGTTTCCATTCCTGTCTGGGGTAGATGTCCCTGATGGTCTTATGGGGGTCATCTAGTCATGCCTAAGTTTCTCTGTGACAAGTATATGTCTTGCCTCCCTTGTAAACAGCTTGCCTGTCTTCCAGTGGAAGGACTGCGTAGGAACTGTTAGAATGGGGGTGTTTTAAACAGAATTAGTTAAATCTGCTTTTATAGGACATTCAGATATTCCTAACTTTTGGTTTGTATGTACATTTCATTGGTTTCAGGGAGTCCAAAAGAGAACAAGCGGAGTGAACAGAGTTCTAGAAAACATAACTAATGAAGGCAGACAGAAAGAACTAAGATTTTTTTGGTCTATAATAGGCAGAAGAGGGAATGCATAAGAACTGAGAATATTTAAGGAAGTAGGTGCAGTGGGAAGGGATAGACTAATCTTTCCAGGTAGCTGAAAGGGTAAAAAAAAATGGGCCTAAATTACAGCAGTATAAATGAGGGGAGGACATCTCATCAAAAGGTTTAGATAGCAGTGAAATAGATGTCAAGAAAGACTGGGAAATCCCAGTCCTTGGGAATGTATAGTAATATCTACCAGAAATGGCTTTAAATCTACAATCCCCTTCCCTGGGGCTGAGAAATACATTATGTAATTTCCAAACTTCCCTAATATCTGTAGTTCTTTCTTAATCATTGTCGTGTAGAATCTCTTTTGGTTAAAAATCTGGGAAATGAGGAGATCCTTTGGAAATTGCACTTCTTCAAATATGACAGTGCTTTTCCTGTGCCTAAAAAATTGTCTTGGTGTTTGTCCTGTCACAATGGCTTCATTTTTATCTGACATAAAGAAGCAGCAGCTCAGTATTGAAAGTAAAAATCTGCTGCTTCAGGTGTGTGTAACCTCACAAAAATGTTCATTTTTGTCCCCCCTTGCTTTTTTGTTTTTCTGCTGTCATAACAAAATGTCTAATGTTTCAATATTGTGCTGTCTTTTGGAGTTGTCTGTGCTCTCAATGGTAACCCAGGAGAAGAACTGGAGTTTTCTCAGTGACCTTAATGCAGATTGCAGTTTGCATAATTATTTTCCAATCTAGTTTTTGAGTGTCTTGTCAGCACTGGACTTTCAGTTTTGAACACTTGAACATTTGAGAAGATGGCAACATCCTCGTAAGAGTTTTCACCTTCTTATGTCATTAATAGACTTATAATTACATAAGAATCAATAAGTGTTTCAAGTTTCGACTGCTGTGCATCCATATTTAGTTTTATTCAGAATGTGGAAAATATTTATTTTAGTAAAGCCATGAGGACATCTATAATTCTTACTACACTATTTCTGGATTGTGCCCCATACTGATGTTATCACAAAATTACTATGACTGTAGCTAACGCCAGAGTGAACATTTGTCCTTTTGGTCATCCATCAGTAAAGTGCACTGGTGTCTGTAGTCACATTTCCATGTCCTCAGAGCAGTTTAATCAATTCTCAGGAGCTCACCAAAGTGTAAATTTCACTTCTATTACAGCCTCTGGAATTTTAATTTTAGTGGTGATTCAAAGTAAAATTTTGTGCTGTATTTAATTCATCAAGAAAAAAAAAATAAGTCTGAAGTCAGGTCCTTCACCCACATGTCTGAGGATGATCCACAATATAAGATCCTCTTTGTCTGTTATGCTCCTTAATTGGGCCTGTGTAGATAAAGGAGGGATTAAAGTCCTCCCTTGTTTATGGGAGCATTTCAGAGTGAATCTGTGGGTTCAGAAGCCTAATAAGAGATGGGAAGTCAATGTGGTGGGAAGTATTGCTCATGCCACCAGCGCTAGCAGCAAGAGTTAGTGACATAGTGAAAATGGATTGGGCTTTATCTGGCACAGCCAAGTCAGGAAGTGTGGTTTTTCACCACAGATCTCAAGCTGCCTACCCCAGACAGGGGCCAAAGATCCTATCACCCGGCAAATGATGAAATGGTTGTCAGCACATTGCCTTATCTTCCTCTCTCTTACCATGTGCAGAGCTAGAACCGAAGTGCCAAGGCATTAACCCAGTCAGTCAGCACAATCCTCACGTACAGAGGGAGTGGTTTTGTAAAGTTGTTATTGGTGCTTTATCAAACTTCTCTCATGGCATCCCAGAGGTGGGAATGAGTGTGCATTTATTGCAGAGCAGGGTAAATGTGACTGATACTGCCGTCCCTGACTCGGGCATGGAAATTCTTATTTCTGAAAGTTATGGCAAAAGTCAGGAAATGTAAAAAGTTTGGAAAAAATATTCAGTCTGGCGGTCTCTTTCCTTACAGAGGCATACATAAATCATGAGTAATTGAGAGATTAGTCAGGAGGAATCTGTGTATTTAATGAATAGCTCCAAGGTTTTTTTATTCTTTCCTCTTTCTCTGTCAGGTTTTTTTTTATATTTTAATTTAGCTTAAACAAAACATAAGCTATCCCCTTTATGTTCTGTTTAATATCTAAATTTTTGCTGGCTTGAGGCATGTTTGCAATTTCTGTTCATACAAATCTTGCAGAGAAAAAGTTGCTAGTCGTCTTTCTTGTATTTCCCCTAGTTGACAGTTTGTTAATATAAAAGTAAATTACTCTTGAAATGAATTTCACAGGAGCCTGCCTCTCATTACCTCTGTTTACGTTTTTTAGCTATAATCTTTTGATGGTGTTGGTAATTCTTTTCCCTTAAATGTTTCGACCTCATTGCATTAACCATGACAGTATTGCCTTAAAAGCACAGTGATTTTTCCCCCTCCTCTGATACGCCCCCACAGCCAAACCGATATGGAATGTGCTCAGGCATTTTTAAGCTGACTACAGCCTCATTGTACAGGGTCTCTGCACTCCTTTATTAGAGCACAGGCTAAAAAATATACTACTGCTATAAAGAATATGCCTTCAAAGAAAGAACAACCTGTCACAGAAGGTCCTATCTTTATGACCTACAGGATTTTGGAATCTGTTTATAAATTATTTTTGCCTCATTTTCTCTGTCCTCTGTTATAAATTAAAAACATAGCCAACAAAAGTTTGAATGTTTGTCAATACTATTTATGACAACACATAATAAAAGTACCTACCTTAGTAGTATATCCAAAAAATAGCCCCAAGAAGACTTGTGGCCAGCTGGGCTGTGCTTTACAAACGGCTGCCCTGATAGAGGTTATTATGTGAAAAAAATATTTTTTATGGTATTTGTCAGTTTCTCTCAATAAACTGAATGAACATTTTAGAACAGAATGTGTTTCTGTCTTATTAAAAAACTGAAGTCTTTGAGTGTGCCACCTTTTTCCTCCTGTGGATTACTAGTGTGAGAAGCATTGCATCATGAAGTGAAGGTGTTAACTAGAAACAGAAGTCTCCAGGTAAAAGTTCCTAACATACAAGTCTAGCAATTGTGTGATGTACATTTCAATATGTATCACAATTAATACTGAGTGATTAAAATGGTTGATTTAATATCCCAATGGACCTTTTATAAGTGCATAATTACCACTGTAAAGTCAGCATTTCTTAATTAATCAGAAGGGCTGATCTGGCAGATTTTACATGCCTGTTGTTATGCCCATGATTATTTTTGCTAGAACATAGTATTATGTTTACTTAGTGGGGTTGCTTAAGTGTTTTGCACAAGGTGTAACATGTAATGCTTACTAGATCAAGACCTCAGTTATCACTTTCTGATAGAGAAATGTTAACATTTGCATTTTCACACAACCACAGCACAGAGATGTCTGAGATAGATATACAATACTAAAATGAAAAAAGACATATGATGTGTATTTTTCAAGAATCTGAAAAAAAACAAGTGAGGGAATTGTAGCTACAATCTAGTAAGGTACTGTGATATAAGAAAACTCACCTGGAAAGTTATATTCCTTGTTAAAATTGTGTATGAAAAACATCTGATTAAATAATTCACATGTACTGTTTCTGAATTTCTTTGTCTTATCATGGAAGAGAAAAATATCTCTCCTGTGGGAGGAAAACAATGTATTTTAGCTACAGAGTGTGAACATTTTCTACAGAGTTAACAAAAATATTAAAGTAATAATGATAAGTTACATGAGAGAAGTACATCCCTTACTGTGGTACGTTGAACCAAAACTACTTTTCCTGCCCTAGATATGATAATACAAGCAGGCATATCAAGGGAAGGGAGGGTTTTCAGAAACCCCTCTTGTTTTGTCTGCATTCAGTGCTCGTTAGTCTGCTCGGTTCCTGTAAATGGCAGCCTAGGCTCTAACTCTTGCTGCAGTACAGGAAAATTAACGTATAATTCAGAGTTAGAGGTCTGCCTATGTAGTCTGGCCTCCAGATATCTTTCACACTAGTCAATTTTAATTGCCTTCTCTTGATAGATCAAACCACTTTCGACTCTAAACTCAATTCCTGTCCTATTTTTTTTGGTACCACAATGAACTTGTGCTCTTCTTTTATGATCTTTCATGTTGTAGGTTTCGTGGAGTTTTTTGCTTTATTTTTTCCCTTATTGTCTGGAACTACAGTTGCTTGAACAATATGTTGACTGTTTTCAATTTGTTAGTTGGAAACAATTTTGCTAATTGTCCTCAAGATTTCAGCTCCCAAACATGTTTACCAATTCCCATTCTGTGAATTTCCTTTTCAGTAACTTCTGAACATCTTTTCAGTTATTTACTGGTTTGTCCCAATTCCAGTGTAACAAATAGTCAAATTTGACAATAGAGGCCACCACAGTGGTGACTCAGATTGCACAATCCTCTAAAACTAATGCAATATTAATTAAGATGTAAGAGAGTTTATATTGTGTGGAAGTGTCAGCATGGCATATTTTCAGACAAATTAATTTTTGAAAGTTCTTGTAGACAGAAAAAGTGTGTATTGGAAAATAATTTACTCAATTAAATAGTGACAAAAAGTGAGTTCCTATTCTTGAAACCATTTTTCTTCTGGATATCCCCAAAGCAGTCCAACTGTCTCCCAGTACACTGTAAACCAACTTTTTTTCCAGAGCTAAATATCTGCAAGAGCTTGCAGGGTAGATCCATGAGAAGACTGTCACACAGCTAACCTAATTTTTGAAAGGATACAATGCAATGAGATTTTTTCCTAATTCCAGTTTTTTTCACTCATGAATATGCTTCTTAACGGGTGTCAGACAGAAAGCTGCAACTCCCTGTCTAGAACAGAGTTTGTTTTGTTCAGATGCATGCTCTGGCGTCTCAGAGCTCTTTTAATTAAGAACTGTGCAGTGACAAATCCATACTATGAAACTCAAGGCATTTTTAAATCAGAACTTGCTTTTTAGGTGGAGAGAAAGACCTCATGGTCGAAGTTTATCACAGAGGCATTTGTACAAGTAACCCAGTCCTATGAGACTTTTTTTTGAGGTGTGAGTGCAACTGTTTTTTCTCATTGTTTTGAATTTACAGGAAATGTCAATAAATGGGTTTAAATTTTGAATCTTTCAGTGTTTTTTTCCTTCTGATTCTGTCTAAATGTCTTCCACACCCAAAGTATGTTAGTGATATATCATACTGAAAGCATACAGAGCATCCTGAAATCACTTGTCTGGTAAGTTTTTGAAAACAGTTTCTGAAACAGAAAGGAACACATTAATATGTCTTTTGCAATGAAATCTAAAATAACTGAAAGATTTCATTTTGGGTGTGGGTGCCCACCCATCCAGTGTTTTGAAAAACAAATCACCCAAATGGTGCTAAATCATCTTGGGTTTTAATTTTGGTTTAAAGAACCATTATATTTCATGTATGTATGTAATATACACACAAAAATAAAAGGGCAAAATGCTGGTGTTGAAAAAAGGCATCATTTGTACAATGGGTTAGAAGTTGTGGGGTTTTAAAAATATTGTTGGATGGATAAAGATACTTAAAGGAAGTGTAACAATAAAAATAAGGGGCCCCCTCCCTCACATGGGTAAACCTGGTGCCTCAAATGTGCACCAGCTGATCCAGTTACAGTTCATTATATAATTGGTTTATAAAATGTATGTTTTTTTCTTTGGCATGTCAGATTTTGACAGTGTACTGTTTCTGTGATGTCCAGTATTTTGATCTTATTTTGGATTGGATGTGCTTCTGGTAAAATCCTGCTATTGCAACTGCCAAAGGCGTTGTATATCAGAAATGCCACCCGTCAGGGCTTCCCTCTGTCTGTCTCTGCATATGAGGAATTGCTCTACTGTTAAGTGATTATTTTACTGCTTTTCAAGTGAATTGCATTTAACCCTTCTGCATTCCTGGAAAGATCTCTATGAAAGCCAAAAAGGCAGAAGTAGCATTGGTAGAATAAATTTCTCCTTCTGGTGGCACATGTCAATCATAAGATGGTACTGAGGATTAAAAAGGCAAACATCTCTCTATGTACACACTCTCTCTCTCTAATAAATTATGCACATATTTTTCACATATGGGTAATAACAAATAAGAAATTTCTAGATCTCTGGCAAAAAAATTGTAACTTAAAAGTTACCTGCAAATAATATCTGGCATAGTCAGTTGTCTTTAGTTTTGGGTGGGTTTCTTTCCCTCTTTATTTGCAGTGTTGACATATGTGATACAAGTGCTCTATTTGACACAACTCCTGTGCTTACTGACTCCTTTGACTACTACCTTCAACAAAAGTATTTGAAGTTGTTCTTTTTTTAAGGGCTTAACAGAATTGAATTACTGGCAATTTAATCATAGAATTAATAGCTGAACTTAAGATCTTAGGAAAAATATGCTTGGCTGCATAAATCTTTTCTGAATAGCACATCATAGCAATGGAATGTAGTAGATGCCAGAAATGTAACTGAGAAGAGTCCAGTTTTTAAAGCTATTGTTTTCAAAACATTTATCTTGTTTTATCATCCTAATCATTTTTCTGGTGTAATAAATGTCCTGAATCTGAAGGAGCAGATTACAACATTAATTTTAAAATTTTGCCGTGTTTTCTTAAAAGCATTCATTTTCTTAAATAAGTATTCAAGAAAGTAAAGGCAAATAACTTACTAATAACATGATTGAGAAAATAAAGAAATCATCTTATAGAAGGTGTGTGCTTTTTTTATGCTTAGGAATAGTGAAATTGAGACAAATCTGCTTTAATCTTCAAATAAATTTGCACAACTTCTGGAATAAAATATAAGGAAATTCTCAAGTGGATATTCAGCTGTGTATGTTCTGGTGGTTCTTCCATGGACTGCATAACATTCATTTTACTGGGTCCCACGAAAGTCAGTGCAGGTTTTGCTATCCTTGAATAAGAGCAGAGGTGCATCACTGTGGAGCTCTTTGGAAAATCCCTTCCCAAATGTCCAATGAGAACCTATTTGGAAGTTTGTGTCTTGGCCAAGCAGTGTTCCTCTGTCAGAAGAGGCCAAAGTTCTGCCCCATGGCTTTAAAAGACTTAGCTTGCATGGTGCTGCATCACTGTTCAGTGTTCAGAAAGGAAAAAGGCTTAAAGAACAAAAGAAGAGTTGCTGTGTACACTTGGCAATGATTATATGTTGTAACTTGTTGGTTTTGTCTGCAGATTACTGTGATCTCACCCAGTGAAATGGAAGAGGTTTTTGTATTCTGTTTTTTGTCTGTGTAATCACCATGTCATGTGAATCCTTTCTTGGTACTTAAGAATTGACTTGAGCTGCAGCAAAAAATTCAGATGCACAAACTCTTCTGGAAGGACTGGTACTGAAAGACGTTTTCTTCCAGCACTGCTCCTGCTTTTTGTGAGACATGGTACCATTTGTGGGAGTGAGCACCTCAGATTCCCAGAGATCCAGTGGGAAATGAATATTCTCAGCACTCTCAAAAACTGAGCCAAGGAGAAGCCAGCATTTTTGCTCTATCACTCTCTTTTTCAGCTAGGTTTACTGCATCTGTTTGGGGATTGTTTGGAAACTGTCAGTCAGTTAAAATATCATAAGAACGCAGACATCCACTCTTGTTTTTAATACTAATGCACAGAGGAAAGCATTGTTTTTCCTTTTGAAGTGAATTGCTTTTGATTATTAGTGGCATGATTTTTTGAGCTTTCCTCTTATTTTACTTTAGTGCATGCATTTCTAGTGAGAAGACAGCTCAGCCTGGCCAGAGTTTTAATCTTTAGGGTGAGGTCTACAATGCTTCTTATCTTAATCAGCTACTGTGTTTATTCACTTGAAATATGTGGAAATCTGAAGAAACATCTTTTATTAGCAGGGATCAAGCCAAACTTAAAAAAAAAAAAAAAATCAGGTCTTTTCACAATTTTTGATATTTCACGTTAGATTTCAATTAGTTTTCCTTTGCAGAATTCAATATAAGAAATGATGCAATGACAGCAGAATGGAAAAATGGTGTTACATATTGTAATAACAAAAAAAAAGGTCTTAAACAAGAATCTGGTCATCAAAACGTGACCATTGTGAGTCACAAACATAAACTACTTAACAGCAGTTGATGAAACTTTTTTTCTTGCCAGGAAGCTCTTCTGTGGTACTTGCAATTTGTTCTTTATACTTTGTCATAATTCTCTTTGTGTTTGAGGTTCAGTTTTTTTATACTGGCCCTCACAATAGTTCTCATCAACAGTCCCCATTTATTCCTCCTATATCATTCCTTATAGTAATTATGGTGTCAGCATGTAAACTTAGATGTGTGTATACAAATACTGATGGTAACAAATATGACCGTCAAGTAGACTTTGTATGGCCAAGGTGCTATGTACATTCAAGAACCAGCTGCTTGGAAAGGAGGGAGATATTCTGCACTATTATGTACCACTGTTGGGCTATACTTACCAATTTGTCAACAATTATGAGAAACACTGAAGACCAGTATGCCCAGTCTAAACACTGACATGGTAAATATGTTCCCTTATGGACCTTTCTAGGGGTTATGGTATGTATTACACATATGAAGCTTTCAGTAAGATTAGCAACTTGCCTGTTATGTTTTTAAAGCTATAATGAAACTCAAAGAGGATTGTCCACTTAAAGTCATAGAGTAAATATTAAATAATAATTATAATGGTGGTATTTTATTAATTTTCTCCATGTAACATGAGCTTTCATAAGTAAACAGGTACTAAGTAGAATTATCATATCTCACTGGAGATATATAGTCTGGAGGTGGCATCAGCCATTACCCTGTGCTTATGTACTGCCATAAATAAATCTACGTGGCTTGTTCTTTGATGTTACTTTAAAAAATACAATTATTAAAAGTTATAAAAATGGCTGATAAAAATGATCCTAAAACATTATATGTTTACGATGCAACTTTAATAGGAGCCAATGTTGAACTAACATTTTGTATCAGTTTAAGGACAAATATCCGTATGGAAACACGGTATTGTGTTTATTTGGATTGTGCAGGTGGATCTCCTGTATGCCTACATGCGCTGACAGATTTATAAATCCAGACACATAGCACAGATCTTTTGTCCACACTTTAAGTAAATTACGTTCTTGAGTGCAGGCTGCTTTGGTCATGGAAAAATATATCTGTATGAGACTTGAATGAATAATGGCTTTTATTGTGAGCACCTCTTTATCAGCAGCAATAAGAGAGGTCTGAGTGAATATCCAGGCTCCCAATTACATATGGGTAATGCCACATCCTTGTAATCTGTCTTTCCTAATTATGACAGTATGTTTATTTCTGAAATGCCACATGCTATTAAATGGCTCTTACTTGTCTGTTATGGCTTTAAAGTAACACAACCCTTTAATCACACCAATTCTGACAAAGAGTAAGACATGTACATATTTTTATTTTGCAGTAATTTCCTGTCTTATGTGGAGGTGAGGAAAAGATTGGGATTCAACTAGTGAAATAGAGAATGATAATCTAGAATCAGCACTTGCTAGTTTAGTTGATATGTTGGAAACCTGTGTGGCAGACCAGTGGGAAAGGTTTCCTATGATTGTCACACAAGGGTAGTTTTCAAATTTGACTTATTTTAAATAATAGAAGAAAAATCTAGGAAGAAAATATATTAAAAAAAGTACTAAGGCTAGAAAGCTGGCAACCCAGTAATTAGGAAAAAACAGAATTGAAGAATTCAGGTTGCCTATGGCTTTTTCCATTTTCGCGTCTATGGTGATGATGGAGAGTTTATTACAAAGCCACCTGCTTTTTGTCATTGGCCTCTAGTTTTGTATAAAGCAGACATGCCAGGAGGCTGAAAACAAACATGGTTTTTAAGGTCTTTGCTTAAAGTGCGGCCAGAGGTAAAATATGTACACTGAATGAGGAACTGGATTGCAAGAAGATCTCATGGCAAGGGTGGCTGAAGGCTGTGCTAGAAAACGGAATTCTCTCTCTAACTATTTTCTGTTACAGATGGCTCAGCAAATGAATTTCTCGGCTGTCTTTAATGTGTCTCAGTTTCTGTCACTAACGTAAACTTATAGAATGATTTTCATCTCTGATTGCAGCTGATGCGAATAGGAACTGTGTTTGACTATATTAACCTCTATGTAATGCTGCAAATCACAAGTTAACTCTTGCATGTCTGAAGGGAGACGCCCAACATCGGGAGATTCTTCTGATCTTGATATTCCCCAGCTATACTTCTGTAAAATGAGTTAAAGAGAACTTCTTCCCTCACAGCCATATTGTAAGTTTTAAATAAAATGACTGTTGGAGAAACGTTCGAATGTTATACTAATGAGCACCACAGAAGAGCTCATGAGGAAGTCAGTGATAATGTCTCAGGAGAGGACTGGAATCACTTCAAGGCTGGGGGTAACACATGGAAGCACAGAAGTAAAGCCGGATACTGCAAAGTTGCTTATTTCATGGGATTTGTCCTTCCTGTGCACTGAATGAGATCCTGCAAAAACAGTAGTATGTGATTATGTAATTGACGATTTTTTTTCAATTATCTGTGCACAAAGGCCAGAGGAAGGTTAACTCTGGCATTTCCTAACTTCAGTCGTCCTTGATTGTGCAACCCTAATGGTGTCTGACTGTTTCTGGGAGGGGTTATATTGTTGAGTTGTCTGTGTATATGTAGATAAAACTATAATTACTCTTAGATATGTGTAGTTAGAATTTTAATGTATCCCATATGCAGAGCAGAAAGTCCTCAACAAAATGTAATTTACTTATTTTTCTTGTTTCATTCATTCCCACTTAATCAAGATGTTCTCCACTATATTTTTGAGACATTATAAGGAAGCTGAAATTGACAGTGATTGGAGTAATCAAACTACTTCCCTGTGAAGCCATTTGCTTACGACTTCCTTTTAAATTTAATTATTTATTTCAGCCTTTGAATGATCCAGCAATTAGAACAACAGCAACCTGTCTCTGCACAATCTATGTAACACCAGAAAACAGTATTTCATAATAAAAAAGAAAAAAAGCAACAGAGAGATATTCTGTTGTCATACTTCCACCATACTCCTGTCACTTGAAAGATTATTTTTTTCACTTCAATTTTTTATTCTATGTATAGCTTCAGGGAATTTCTGGTTACACATTTGAAAAATACCATTTCTTCATCTTTTCCAGTATTCTCTCCAGGGTGATGTGTGGGTGCAGTTTGGGTTGTGTTTTGGGGGTGTTTTTTTCTTGCTTGTTTTCTTTTAGGTGTGTTTGTTTATTTTTAAGGCAAAGTAATTTTTAGTTTACTGATGATTGATTTGTGTTGTGCTGTTGGAAATAAAAACCAAAACACTTAGCATTAGGAATAGGGGATTCCTTGTTACTTTTAACAAAAGAGTGACAAGAAAATACCTATCTAGGGAAAAAATGGTTAAGACTTTTACTTCTGCAGTGTTAGTTTCTGAAGGAGCAACTGAAGAGTGTTGGAGTCTGGATGAGCAGATCCTGTGTGGACTGAAGTTTGAGGGAAGGTGGCATTTTTCTAGGAAGTGGGGTTCTCTGTAATGCATACAATCTTTCTCTGTATCCGAGGTAATGGCAGGGTGCCCAGAGCTTTGTGGAGAGATTCCTACTTCTTCAGCAATAAATAAAGTAAATAAATAAATATATTTAGTAAAGGGTGGGATATCTTTGATGTTAAGATAGTCTGCTAGATGAAAGACTGGAACTGGCATGCAGTGCCAAGCACCCTCTGCTTCCTTAGTGTCTTTGGTGCCAACATCCTCAAAAAGAACAAGGATCGTAATCCTTAAGACACCAGACTTAAAAAAGGATTTCCTTTAGAGCTAAGGTTGTTTTTCTTACTCTCCAGGCTTGTAGCTAGTGGTAAGACAAATGAGTCTTCTAGAAATTATGAAATGTTTAATAACTGTGTCAATTTTCAGATTACAGATTGCATCAAATAATTTTTTTCCTATAACTTGATGCCCATCTGCCCTTGGAACAGAAGTAGGTCTGTTACTTCTTTAAGACAAGGGTCAAACCAGCCCAGTGTTCATATTTGGGCACCTGGAAGAGAAGAGTTAAAACAAGGCCTGTGTACTTGATACTTTCCCTCAAAACTCTCCCTGTCTTTAACCCCTTCCATTTTGGGAATGCAAATCTAACTGAGGCTGGTGTGGCTTCCCTGTTTAGCCTGTGATGGATTTCTGCCAGCTAGTTGCCCACTCCCTTTGAACTCCTACATCCACAGTTGTCCTCAGGCAGGGCGTGCCATGTGTCCACTTCCTGCTGTGTGAAGGACCACCTTGTTCTCCTTAATTTGAACCTGTCTTCTATAACAAAGGGCCACTAAGTGATGTGAGTGAGCAGGTACTTCTTATCTCTCCTTTCCCTTTCACCTACAGACCTTTTGCAGATCTTTGTCTCTTTCCCAGCTTGAAGAGTACCTGGCTACTTCTTCTTTTGCCCTGGCCGTCCCCACCCAGGACCCACACCCATGCATCCTCTTCCTGTAGCTCAACAGCTTCATTAAACCCAGGCTGGGACATCCACATGTGCCCTGGGCTGTCACCTGGCTGGGAGCAGCAGGAGCTGGGTTGCCCATGATGGAGGAGGATCTGGAAGCCAGACTGACACCAGCACAGAGTCCTCACTGACTGGTTACTGTCTCACTATGTCTGGGCTGGGCTAATAGACAGGGTAAGGTGAAGAAGCAGGTCCAGGGTCCATCCAGAGAGTCATGTTAGGAGCAGCCAGAGACAAAGGCCAGAGACAGATACACCTACAGCATATGTCCAGCAAGAACTGAAAGCCAATTAAGGGCTTTTAGTGCACTCAGGGCACTGTCATACTTATCTATGTTGAATTTTATTTGTTATTTTACTGCCTAGTCACTCTGTCTTATAAGAGACTCATTTTTCTGTTCTTTACAGTTTGCCTTCAAGGTATCTACTGTCTGGAGAAGCTTTCCATCATCAGCAAACTTTGCCTGTACTCTTCTACTGCTTTTCCAGATACTTTCTGGATTCACTAATTAGTGAGGATCCCAGCAAAGACCCCTGTGCAACTCTTCTGGTGACTTTTGTGTGTTTTGACACCTTCACGTTTGCTCCTATGCCCTACTTCTTAACCAGTTACTTATCCGTGCCAAAACTTTGCTTTTGATACAATGACTTCTTAGTGGCCTTTAAAGCTTACGGTGAAAGTCTTTGCCAGAAACTTTCTGGATATCCAAGTGAAACATGTCAGCTGGGTCACATTAACCCACGTAGCACGAGTGAAGCCTGCAGAGAACTCCAAGAAGCTTACAAGACAAAATGTCACTTTACAGAAGTCATGTTGACTCCCCAAATAGATTTTATTTATCCAGGTGTCCACTAATTCTAGCATTCCTTATACCACAGGTCCTTTGTGGTAGCCAAGGCACTGGTCTGGTCAGAGGGAAAAACTGTAGTAAACTAGTTTTACCTGACTACCAGTTACCAGCAAACTTTACAGGTGTTAACATTATTAGCAAGTCTTCAGAACGTATGACTTGTGATTACACTCCTGTTCTAGTGCTCTAGACTGTGACTGCATCTGGTAAAAATGGGCCCGAAAATAATAGCATGTATTTGATCATGGTGACAAGCAGTGGAAAGGACTGAGCGGTACTTCAGGTCCTTTATTAAAATGTAATGAAAGCTTCGAGCAGCTCACTTGAGTGGTAATTCCTCACAACTGTGAACGTTAGCAGAACAACATTTTCAGTTGCAACGAATAGCTAGACCACCCTCTGACACCTTGGTGGAGGTGTCAAATGATAGCTTTCCCCTCAGAATGTGAAGGCAAGAAAAGTGCCATTACTGCAAAAAGAAAGGATTAATTTCTGCTTTCTTCTGAAATGCAGAAGACACAGAAATAAACTACGATGCAGAAGGAGCCAAGATAGTCTGCAATGCACCATATATGCTGTGAGTTCTTTCTTACAAATGAGGGAGCAAACCTGTTATTCTGCACAGTGCAGACCTGGTAGCCATGGGACTAATGGTGCTACCTCTCTCTAAAAAGACAGAGCACTTCTGCATATCCTCATATCAACTCAGATATGGTCACATAAATAGATTATATCTTATTGGTAGGCAGTTCAGAGATCAGCTGGTTCAGACATCAGAGGTTTTTAGACCTTTCTGTTTGAAAGACCATGCAGATGTCAGCTCTAAGTGGAAGATAACACTGTTGTGCTGGTTTTGTTTTCTTAGTAATCCGAATGCCAAGAAACTTCTGATACTATTACTTCTTGTAAAGCAATTGCTTTCTCAGAACAGAGTGGCTTGTTGTCTGTAAATGAAGCAGCAGTGTTTTCATGTGCAGGGAAAAACAAAATTTGCTTAAAGGAGATTTAACTGTGAGACAAAATGTTAAATATTTGTACACTGGAACTGGGTTTTTTTATTGTCATAATCATTTTTCATGAAATAATACATTTCACATACCACCGGTGCTAAGAGTCACAGATTACACCCAGAATAAGGTTTCCCCTTACAGCTCCTGCTTTGGCTTTTGAAATGAAACTGGGCCTTTGGTTAGTGTTGGGGATACAGTCCTGGGAGAAGGACTGGTTTCAGACAAAGCAGAGAGTTGCTTTGAGCAGAAGTCTGCTGTATGCAGCAAAGCTGCTGTAGTCCTGCTACATATGGTGTAGGGTGGCCTTGCTGCCATTAGGGAAAGGATGTGAATGTGTATTTCACGCTTATCATTTCATAGTAGGTGCTGCAAGGTTGGCTTCCCAGACCTCTCATGATAACTCTGCATCACACCTATACCACTCAGCCCACTCTGTCCCTTATACTTGCTGAAGCTCCTTCATCACAGCCATCTCTATAGACAGGCAAAGTAAGACCATTCTTAACCTATTTATAAGATGATTGATATTAATGTAAGCATGGTGGTATTTATTTTTGTTGATTTTTCCCACTTGGAAGGTTTGTATGATCAGCTCTTTTAGACTGAAATATTTATATTTTTGTCTCTGTTACTATTTTGCATTTGTTTCATCGGTTGCCTCAGAGGTAGCACTTGCAAAGAGTCAGGAAGCTTGAAAGAAAAGGTGCAATTCTCTGTCTAGTTATAAATGAACTCTTCACTTCCAGCAAATGTTTTTGAGTTGGTGAATTATCTAGGAGTTGCCTGATTGCTTACAAACAACCCTCTGCCATTTCCATAACTAAAAACTGCTTAAAGTTGCTGCTGGCACTTCATCATAGTTATGTTTAGAGTTCAGGCTGAAGTAGACTTACAGATGATCTGAAAAGAGTTTTAAGACTGTCACCATTATTACTCCATAGTGCAGCATAGTATCTTCAGTAGTGAAATAGGTGACCACAGTTTCAGAGCCATTTAGCTCAGGCTGACATCACCTTCTTGTGTATATGGCATTGCATAGATGCAAGCAGTGCCTGAATGGTTCTGTCGGAAGGAACGCATTCCACCCGACCATTAAACACTGCTCTGCAGGTTTCATAACTGATCCAGACTGCAGAAAATATGCAAGCAGTTACCATCAGAGCTATTATAAGAACTTTTCCTTCATGTAGTTGTTGCAGCCTGATCATAATGACTCAATTACCACATGCTACAAAATGTTGTAATTGCTGTTAGTCCTTCATACTGTCAGAGCCTGTTTTGGCTGTTCTGGCTGAATAGTTTTGAGTCTGACTACAGGAGGTGATCAGAGCTGCCTGGGTGGAGAAAAGCCAGCAGTCATGAGAGTCACAGGAGAGCTGTCTAGCACACCCAAAATCTTTTCATACTACAAATGGATCTCCAGCAATCTGTCTCACCGCAGAATTTACTGCATAAAAACACTTAAGAAAACTACAAAGAGGAAAGAAAATATCAGTTACTGGAAAGCTATTTGGATGAGGAATTCAGTTGTTGTTATTAAATAATATTGATTTTTCTCCCCAAAACATATTGGTTTTTGTTGATACTTAAAGGTGTATTAATTTTAAAGAAAAGTGACAAGATAAAAATTCTAGCTTAAATGTTTTAATGATGGAGAAAAAAAATTGCTCTGAAAATTCAAAGCAAAATTTTAAGTCATTGTTTTGAATTTTCTTCAGTATTTAAAAAAGGTTTGCTAAAAGTTTTAAAGGTGGTAACAATCAAATGTTTTGACACTTATCAGAAATTACTTTGCAGAATTTTTTTTGAAGGAGATTTCTTTTTTTCCTTTTTGTTTTGGGAATAAGATTTCCCATCTAATTATTCCTATACTACTTATTTTCAGAAGGCTGATTACAACTATCATTTTTTGATTTTTCAGTTAATCTTTGCTACACCAAATTAATGTCTGTATCAGCTGACCAGGTATAAGGTTAATATTAGGTTTAACACTTGCAGGTATTAAAACATTCCTCAGTTTTTCCATGCACGCTGAGGGAGAGCTGTACTGAAGCTATCCTGAGCCATACTGAAGAGTTCCCTGTTGGTTTGCATGCACTGCTCAGCAACTTTTGCTGAAAAACTTGCAAAGATTGATGCTAGTGCCAACCACACAGCTACTAAAATAGATTTAATAGATTTCATAAGAACTAGGAGATCTGGAATAGCCTGTCTCTTAAGGAAGTAAGTACAATAATTCCTTAACTCTAGGCCAGCAGTGGTTTTGCAGACCTTGGCACTAGGGTCAGCTGGAGTAATTAGAATAAGAGGGAATACTTTCCCTAAGGAGCTCTTTATATTGACTGTAGCTTAATTGAGCAAATAGCTGAGAGTCCTTGATAGAAAAATCCTGAAGACAACAAGCACAAAGCCACTAAGTTTTATTGGCTGAACTCCTGACCAAAGTCAGATGATCTGCCTAAAAATTCTGCCATTCTTGCCATGGGAGTCTACCATAGTTCTGGGCTCCGTCACTGGCTTTTGTGGAAGAAATAATGCTGTCACAGGACAGGAGCAAGGTGGATTTAGATTAACATGATGATATGCAGAGTTAAATTACTATTTGGTTATGCACATAGGTAGTGGGAAAGAAATTTTTCAGTTTTTCTTATCCGTAGCAATTAGACACCATGGTCAGGGTGAAATGCAAGACTTCCTTTATTTCCTGTTTACACAGGCCCTATCCTTTTTACTCTGTGCTTCTTACTCGTGGTTTTGGACTCTTTCTCCTTGTTCCTCTGTGCTTTGATAGCCTGTCCAGCTTAGTTCTCCTACAGCGATGGTGTTAGATTAATTTCTGCAGAGCTGTTATGAAATCACTCATGACTCATTCTTCTCTTGCTTCCATGAGTGAAATATGCCCTCTAAAAAAATCTCATGGTATGACAGGGAACGCTTACCAACTTGTTAAGTATGCTGAGCTGTGTTTAAGCAGGTTATAAAGTGGGTTCCAACCTACACAGTGCAGCATTAATATGCCTCTTCCTAATTTTGCTGTGCCTTACCTTATTTTCAGTGTCTGTAGTTTTCCTCTTGGGACTCTGTTACAGCCAAAAGTCACCAAGTAACAGCTGTGTGTTTTTAGACCACTTCTTGCCTTTTCTGACACGACCTCTCTAAAGGTAACACATTGGCCAAATGAGGCCTTGTATTTATGTTTTTCCTTCCTTCCAAAAAAATGCTGTGATCTGCTTCATTATCTTACAGTTTTTATTACTTCCCACATTCAAATATATGTTAGAGGGATATAGGGCAGTGTTGTTGGAACAATTTTTCAGATTACTTCTTGTTTCTGCAGATTTTCTCTTCATTGTGTATGCTTGGTAGGGAACACTTTGAATTCAAAACTAACACTGTAGATTTATTAATAAAAAGAACTAAGAAGACCTTTCTCCACACTGTTGCCTGCTGTTTTCTGATCAGATATTATAGTCACTCATAGGTAGTATGCTTTCCATATAGAAACTTGCCACGCTTTAGGTGTTCACCTTAAGCAACTTTTATATTTCTGTTGAACTTTGTGTGTGAGGATAATAAGGTAAGTCCTTTGTTTCTATGACAGAAACTGTGCATGAAGTCAGGTCACTTGATCAGGTTTTGTTATTGTCAATTACAGTTTTTCATGTTTGAGTCTAAAGGCTATGATCCAAATCCTGCTGTGAGAACATTTCTTTTGAGTTTTGAATGAAGCCTAAAACTAGATGGTCCGGCCAAGGATGATGAAAGGAGAAAAGCTTTTAGTAAGAATAAAATGTTGAACTAAAAGAGAATTAAATGTATTTTATGTGATATTTGTTTAATGTTTAAACATAACTACTTCAAAACTTTAAACTTATTACCCTGAATTCCTATTTTTAAGTGTTCCTCTAGACTTCTGATAAAATATCTAAGATATCTGGGTGAACAAAAGTGAACAGAGTTCATGGTAACTTTCTACTTGACAGTATGATAGGATGCAGATGTGGGAGATAGCCACTGTTCCCACCAGTCTCCTCAGACTGCCTTTGAACACTGCACTGATATGCTTCAATAGCCCCTGAAGTAAATTTTCAATTCAGGGAAATGATCACTGAGATAAACACTAAAGGAGCAGAGAAAGAAGTCATTGATGGGTTCCTTTATGAACTCAAGTTTACAGTTTGCAGTTTAATAGTTTACACAGCATGTATATACAAGTTAGGCAAAAAAAAACCCCAAAACAATAAAAAAGAGAACCCCAAGAACACTGCCTTATTCTACTGTTGAAGGAGGTGAGTTTAAATACCTTCCTGCTCTACTTGGTGCATTTTGAAAGGTCATACTAGTACCAACATGGCATGTACCATAGAAATGGGCATATGCTTTATATTTTGCTGCATTTTTATTAATTGTCACACATGGCAAATTGCTTTTCTGTTAATCACTTTTTTCTGTGCCACTATTTCTCCCTGATTCTCCCTCCAAACTTTGCAGTTAACACTTCATAATTATAAACCTGTAGTCATGGGTAAAAATATACTTACTTTTAACTATTTGCTTCTAACTTTTGTTATTGACTGTTATTGCCAAGTAAATCTACATTCAGGAGGCAAACCCCCCTCCCTCTTTAAGAGAAGTGGGCTTATACTCTCCATGCTGTTATGTTTCTGTCTTTGGGCTTGCACCATTGCTTGTTCAAATGGTAGCTCAAAAATTACTGTATTGCAAATGTTAAGATTTTTAGTATCCGCAGAATCAGAGTAATTGTGCTTAAACACTATAGTAAAAGGTAAGTAATGTGAAAGCAGTAAGAATTGTAAGCTTTCTTGGAACTTCAGAGTAAGATGTTCAATATCAGAATTTGATTAGTGTCTCTTCCATATTTAGTCCTTTTATTAGGTCCAATTTAGTTTAGATCTCTGTCAGACTTCATCACTGGAAGACCCAGGACTTAGTATCCTGAAGGAGTCAATCTTTGTGGGTTTGAGAATTTCAGCAACAGAAAACTTGCAGTCAAAGTGGGCTTCAGTTCTCAGAGGTGTCCAGATAATCTGTCTAGATACTCAAATTACTTTCATATTGTTATTAGTTCATATTTCGGGTGCGAAGACAGAAAAAATTGATAAATGGACTCCAACTCTAAATAAGAAGGTAGATTTTTCATTGTGGGTTTGAAACAGGCTTTTCTTTAGAACAGTTTAAATGTAATAATAAGTGGTGTTTGAAAAGGTGTTAAGGAGTGTGCCACAGTCACTGGTGTATGCTGAGGTAGGTTTTGCTAGAAAGATTAGCCGAAAAATTGCACAGTGAGGATGTTAAGTTTTGAGATGATGACACATGTTGGCTTGCTTAAACTTCAGAGCTTTGTTGAATACAAAACAATGGCAGAGTTTAATATTTCAGGAAAATATTTTTAAAAATAAACTCAGAAGGAATATGGAAGCAATCCAGTACTTGGCTTTCTTTAATCGAATAGTTAAGGCAATTAATGCAGTACAATGTGTTAAAGGTCAAGTAAAGGCACAATACTTGGTTGTAAATGTGAATGTAGAATCATTATTAAGAGAGAACAGTTTGTTCACACAGTTTTATAGAAGGATGATGCTGTAAAGTTTTGTCTCATACTCACTTCCTGTCTCATTTTAAGGAACACAGTGCACCTGTCATTATACTTCCTAATCTTTTAAAACCTCCTTAAACTGTGTCTCCAGAGCTAACAAAATACCTTTTTCCTGTCTGCTTTATATGTAAATAACAGATTTATGAAAGAGGTTTCCTTTGCTTGATTGGCTTGGTTTGGTTTCAGAAATTGCAGGGCAAGTCAATTGTAATACTGCAGTTTCCATTAAAAGGCAAGTGCTTTAGATGTTGTTTCCAAATAATGCTGATGACTGCAGAACCATCACAGAAAATAAATTCCTTCACATGAAGCAAGTTCTGTTAAGACTAAGAAAGCATTCTTGGTCTTATATTAAGCTGAATAACTTGCTGATTTTGATTTGGGGAAACAAGAAGTTTCCCCAAACAAGCAGGAAGTTTATTTTCAGAATTCCTCTTTCAGCTAAGAATTGATTTCTCCTGGTAATTGAGATTGAAGCTGTCTAGTTTTGTGTAACTAAATAATGTACATGTTTTTAACACAGAGACCAGTTTAACATTTTTGCAGACATGTCTAAAAACATCACATCAATATCTGTAAACCTGTTCTTTAAGATGTAGAGTAGACAAATACTAGAAATAAGACATAAAGCATTTTAGAATCTAACATAGGCTTTAAAGCCAAACTTAGTCAAGCTTATCATAGTTGTTCTCGCTTAAGGAGAGAAAATTTTCAGGTTTTATGTGGTAAGTGGTCATAGCTGAAAAAAAAAGACAGTTAATCTGTTACTTATTTCTGATCTGATTACTGTAAATTTGGAGTTTTCTTTCAGTAAAGAAGCAAGATGCAAAAAGGGAAGTGAGGCACACAGTGTCCATACTGAAGGAGTTAAATGCCTGTAGTTTGATCAGAACCAAATTCCTAACTTTGAAGTCCATTCATCCATGGAATATTTTTCTTTAGGGAACTGGTAGAAAAATGCTTTAGCATTGGAAAAAGCACTGGAATGTGTGGGGAGAATTTTTGATTGATTGCATTGGGAGTTCAGTGTCTAGAGCAGTTGCAGTACCGGATGGAGGTTAGAAAAATAAATTGCATAGCCCAGACTGACAAAAAATAAAAGGTTCAGGTATAGTCACACAAAGATCAGTCCTTGTGAGCTTAATGGAAGCAATGAGGAGACACTTGGCTGTTCAGTACCAGACTTTGCAGTCTGTGTTCACAAAGGTTTCTTTTCAGTTGTTATGTGAGGAGAAATACACCAACATACCAGGAGTGGAAATTAGTGATACATCAGTGAAGAAACTACTGTTTTGACTTAGGTATGCCGATCTCTTCCATCTTTACATGTGATAGAAACAATATGATAAGAAAGCTTCTAGAGGCTCTATGACTGAAATTATTCAAAATTATAATGAACAGCTTGTTTGAGAATATAGATCAAAAAAACAGTATTAGAGATATCAGAGTAACATTAAATGGCCAAAATGCACACACTTCCCCACCACAATAGATATTAGTCTGCCATATTGTACACAGCATCATTCTGTTGTCATCAATGAAAAATGTTGAGAAGTAATTTCTGATCTCGCTTTTACTTGTGTAGCTGGACTATTTCCAGCAAGTCCCTAAATGAAGTAGGAAAGGTGAAATCTTGCCTTAGCAAAGAGGCTCTAACCCTTTCCAGTCTTCTCACCCCTCCATTAAAATTGTACAAGAAAATACCTGATATCCTTATTTGGGACATCTTTTCAGTTTGGTCTGGGCAGAACTCATTGAATAATAAGTGTTAACACTGAATATGTTATTGTCTGTGGAAGGTGAAAGAATGGCTGATTTTCTATGATGGGGTACAACAGAATATTTCTGTATGTAACAGGAAAACCCTTTATTATTTTGTGATGTTAAAAAATCACAAAGTTTTTGACTTATATTGCTACATCTTGCAGATCAGATGAGACAAATATATTACCAACAGCATGTATTTTTAATAACTTCACAAAAGGACCCAGAAAATACTAAACTACTGAAATATAAGTAGCCCAAATAATACTGAAATAGATACTTTGAAAACTCCTAGAGAGGGCGAGTAATAAAAGGCTTAAAATGTTTCAAAGGCTCTGTATGAAATCAGTTTTGAGTTGGTGTTTCCCAGTATGTCTAGAATGCCTTGCTATTTTATTATAATAGTGAATTCTAGTGTAGAGTAATTTTGCATAGTTTCTGTAACTTGTTAAACAACAGCAAAATGTAGTTTCAACATCTCCTGCAAGATACCAGATTTTCTGGAATAGCTAAAAAATTCTAAAAAAAATTCTAAACACAAAATTTGGCCTATAAACAGACAAAGCTTGAAGAATATAATTGATAAGCCATACAGTAATCCCCCTACCTGGTGTTTTCTAGAGGTCTTTATAGGAGTTGAAAATGCGGCCTATTCAGAATACTGATAGTAGCAGCCAGAAAAGACATTCCAACATTGAAGCCTGGGAAAGAAAACTCTGCAACTGAACTATCCTCTTATAAGCAATAAAAGAGTTTGAATGCATCATGGATCAAATGGAAACTACTTTGGATATTGGGTGTGTGTTGGATTTGCTGGGTGAAAATGCAGTATTTTCTACTTTCACTGCAGAGTAACTCTGTTACCCAAGAATTTAATCCTGACAACTTCTTTAGTCTGTTTCCAATGTCTATGTAGAAGAAATGTATGCATCTGCATGACTGAGGTTTACCAAGATCACCTGTGCCTAGCTGTAACGTTATTTTAACCTGTATCTGCACAGCTGGTGGGAATTCAAGTTCCTACAAGCCACTCTTCCTCACTAAAGATTGTCAGCTGTTTTCCCACTCATTTTTTGAACTACTTCCCAGAGAAGTGTGGCACTTGTTTGCATGAATGATACCTGAGAATTTATTTAGCCATACAGCTCTTCAGGTTGTGCAGCCTGGTGTTGAATCTAACTGCACCTATCTATTTACTCTAGCTGAGGATGTGATCCTCATTATAACAATGCAGCAGCTGAACAGGTAGGAGCCACCAGCCAGAACTTCTTGCTGGAGCAGACAAAAGTATAACATTCTTGATGACCATTCCTCTTGTAAATCTTAGCACAATTTGTGATGGAGTGGGATATGTAGATCCCAGATTGAAAACATTATGTTACATGCAGCAACCTCATAGAAAACCCCTCACCTGTTCCCTTCCCTGGATTAATTTTCTTTTTACTGACATGTATGATAGCTTATGTGCTCATTGTACTCACCTGTATACTTACTAGTTAATACCTTTTTACCCAGCCTATCTAAACTGAACTGTCAATACCTTTCTTTGTCCCAAACTTCTGCTACTTTGTGGAAAAAAAAATCCAACTCAGGCCAAAACTAGCAAGTCAATTCTGTTATTTTTACAAGATTATCACAGGAAT
>NW_008238632.1:3953631-3979533 GCF_000691975.1 Corvus brachyrhynchos
AGGAATGCCAATGAAAATATTCTTAAGTTACAATGGGTGTAACACAGGATTTTCACATTACCCCCTCCCTCTGGGGGAAATCCATAACTTTGTCTACAGTGTGAACTCCACTCGTATGGGTCAGGGCTGATTTACCCAGTCAATGTGTTTGTTTCCACTTCCATTTTCATTGGCACAAAACCAAACAACTAAGGGGAAACAGGCAGTGCAGGGCCCCCACCCTGGCTCTGAACGTATTTTCTTCTATTGTAGCTGGTTCCCTCAATTTCCCAGATCAATCAAAACCTGCTGGAGTCACTGCTGTGATAAAGTTGGTTGCTGTCAGGGAGTAGGATATCTGTGCTAGAGTGATCAAGAGGGGTCAGAGCTTTTTTAGCAGCAATGATAACTCTACAGAAATAAATACCTACTGAATTCCAACACAAATTGGGCTGGGGAGCAGTACGGAATATCTTGAAACACTTGAATCTCTAATGGTCCCTGTATTTTGCTGGCATCCCAGTCAAGAGCATCAGCTCTTACCTTTCCAGGACTATCATAAGGTTTTGGAGATCCAGCACATAACAAATACTGTTAATGTCAATCCTTGGATGACACCTTTGAGGACTGGATAGGATGCTAGTCTTGAGAAGTCAAGAAGTCGGTTCCCTGAAATGTCCTGTCCAAAGTGTCAACAGCCTGCATATGAATGGTACAACTTAAACCAGTGTAAAGTTCCAGTCCATCTATGTGCCTAATGAAAACATTAGGAATAAAGCTGTGGTTTATATATTTATTTATGAAAAAATAAATAACATAATCTCTCTTGGTGTAGGACCGTGTTACACGGTTGTGTTAAGAGGAAGAGCAAATCAGCTTCTGCTCTCCTGGTTTTAGTGGAAAGCCTGCTCTTGGATTTAGTAGTAGCTGGTTACTGCCTACATTCATGGTAAATGCTTCCTGAGTCAGTAATTTACTATTCTCATGTCTGCTTTTCTAATCTTAACCTAATTTGAAAATTAAGCTTTGCTCTTCCTGATTTTTTTGGTACATTATTACTGTTACTGACCTCAAGTGTATCCTGAAAGATAATTTTGATTATGATGTTAGAAACAGGATGTAATACCACCTGTTTCTCCCAGATTTCTGTGTAGTGTTTGAACATCAAAACTAACAAGAACTGCTCAATCGGCTCCTACAAAAGGTACACAAGACAGAGCCTTGTGCTCAGCTTCACATGGCTTCTTTTGCTTTTCCACACATGCAGTGGCCACTTCTACTTCAGTAAATGAGATATGCCCAGGGCTGTTCTCTGCCTCAGAGGCCAGCTCATGCTGTGTCTCAAGTGCATGCAGTTAAAAAAATGAGGGTAGCTGTATCCAGATTGCATGTTGGGAATGGCCTTTGACCTGGGCTGGCTGCTCAGCCATACCCAGGAAGGGTTTCAAGAAGATCTGTCTGGGCTGGCCTTGAGCTGCAGCCATATGGGCAGGAGACTGGGATTGTGTCCACGACCAAGAGGGAGCTATTAATACTGTTCCTGGACAGTTAGTTAAGATTAATTTTAAACATAAGCCATGAGGTTTACCATTTCTTACAGTTATGCCTCATCAATTATTTTATGTCTGGAGGGATTCAGAGGTCCTATTAGATACTTGGAAGAATGTCTGTTCACTTTCTGAGTTTTATGTTCCCTGCTTTGATAGTTTTCAGGTCAGAGTTCCACAGGCTAGCATTGTTACGTAAGAGAAAATATTGTCTTTTATCAGCTTTCAATTTGCTACATACAATTTCATTAATTAAGTGCTTTGTTCTCATCTTACAAAAGAGAGAAAATAATCAGTTCTAATTCCATGTGATGACAAATATAATTTGTTAATAAACTGATAAGCAATAAGGGCTAGAGCAACAGGAAGCAGGAATAATAAGAAAATTCATAGACAACAGTTACACTTTTATAGAAGTCTCTATACTAGCCTGTGAGGAGATTTTTTTTCTAACATTTTATTATTTCTAGGTGTGCCAACTGGTTCATCCATTTACACCATATGTTGCCGGACATAATGCATCAGCAAAAGATGATGCAAGGCAAGCTGATAGGACTGGGCAGGACATAGTATGCTCTTTGTCTCCTGGCTCAGTGGCCAAAACCCAATTGTTGAATTATTTTGTGAGAGCACAATCTTGTCTTTCATTGAATTATAAAAGACTCTGCCAGGGTTATGTGCTATTTCCAGTCAGGAATATGGAGGCTTTAAATTCTTGCTGGGTACAAGGAGTACTATGAAGATGAGGCAATGGGAATGATGCAGAATGAGAGGCTGGACTGAGTTTTTAATAGTGCTTAAAATAGTGATTCCTTACAAATCAACCAAAAGAGTCACATTTGCAAATGAAGAATAACACAAATACGAAAGATTCTTGCTAACAACTTTATTGTACTTATGCTCTGCAAAATATATCTTATTACGTATTACAGAAGAATAATGTAAAGTTTCACTCATAAAGCTTATAAAATTTTATTTTATAAAATATGCTGGTTATATTACTGATGAGTATATGCAGGTGCTTTCACAGAAAAAGTTGTACTGTTTATCCTCTTGGGAGTTCTATTTATTCTACATCTATTAATAACAAAAAAAATTATTTTAGGCATTTTAGGTTTTAGAAAAATATTTAAAGTTTACTGAATTTCATTTTCTGATGACATACACTACACTGCCTGGGATTTTCATGACCTGCAGTTTGACTGTTCAGTGTTTGGAGAAATTCAAAAAACCCCAAGGGTGAACTGAAATATATTTGTCCGCACACAAACTGTCCAGTATCAAAGCCTGCTACTGATGCCTTTGCAGAACTGGAAGTTAAGTATAATATAGTACTAACAAAGGATAGTGGGATGGGTTTGAACCCTACCCAGAGAAATAATGTTTGGTTTTTTTTTTTTAGTGGGGAGGGCAGGGAATAAAAGACTTGGACATGGTGGCATTTTTAGAAAGTTCGTGGCTGAATTAGAACTAAACCTTGCCTTTCCTGGTCTTTAGGCAGAAAGTAATTTTGGAAGGAAAATCAGATTCTGGAAGGAGCTATTTCATTGCAGTTTGGTATAAAAGATCAACCTCCTTCTCCCCCCACATTCAATCAGCTTTACTTAATCACATGGTAACCACCTTTCCATATGCATCCTGTGTGTTTGAGAGTGGATCTCTCTCCCTGAATGGGTGTTTGCTTATGCTGGTCCAGTTATCACTCCTTTCATTAAAAGGAAAAGATAAGGGTCAGAATTAGAGAGGATGGCACAGCCTTCCTCCCTGCTCGGGTCTGTGCCGTGCCTCCCCTGTGATTTCCGACGGCAGCAGTTATGGAGTCATGCTCTCCCATTCAGCCTTGAGGGGGCTGCAAGGCTGAAGACAGGACTGTAAAGCCTCAAATACAGGACTCAAAGACACCATTGTGCAGGAAAGGACTATGAACAGTTGCTGAATTTTAAGTCCATGCTTAAATTCAAAGCATATCTGTGAGGTTATAGGATTTGCTCAAGACTTTTGGGAATTCAGAGCTGTGCACATTGTAGAAATGCTTAAGTAGAAATTGTTCCATATGATGATTATAAATCAGGGGATATCTGCATTTATACACAACAGTCATATTTTCAAGCAGTAGACCTCCACCCTGTAACATTGTACGTGAAGGGACAAACTTTTGTACACATCAGAATGAGAGTCTTCCTTCCTTTCTGTTTATTACAGAGATAATCCTTTATTTTATTTTTAAATCTGAATGTTTAAATAGGATTAGGATTGTCTGTTTAATTTGATAATTTAAATACCTGCAAACATTAAATTATGTGTGGCGTATAGTAATTTTTATCAGCATAGTGTAGCAGAATAAAGATCTTTTTGAGAGATCATACAGGTTCTACAATTTAGAGAGTAAATAAAGAAGCAAAAAATAAACCAGCCACATCTCCTCATCTGAACTTTCCCAGACTGAGCTCAGTCAAAGTGTGGGTTGCACAGAGAGCAGAGTACGTGGTCTGCAGAGGCTCCAGAAGAGTGCTAGGCTTCCTATTTTGCATAAACAAATTAAGAGGTCTTATCTCATAACTAACTTACAAGTGAGTAAGCAGAGCAGAACATTACTTTATGTTCAGAGTAAATGATAGGACAATTCCTTGCAATTAATATGCTCACACTTCGCATATGGAAATTTTTGTACATCTACAGAGTGCCTTTATGTTCAAAATTATTTTTAAGGTGAAGATAAGCTACTGTCGAAGCTTCTGCCATAGGATAGCTGTTTTGGGTTTGGTGTTTGTGTCTTGCTGGAATAACATGGGTTTGTTTGTTCTGTAGCCATTCCAGCCCACCCACATCTTGGTGGTTTGGCCCTTCCTTGTGCTTGTCTGCAGGTGTGCCCATTGCTGACCTCATTCACCCATCTATTTGCAGTCATAAATACATCTAACCTAATGTTTGGCCATATTTGTGTTATGATATCCTTGAAATAGAAAAAACCCTGAACAATTAATTGCTTATTACAAAGCAAAACTTTTTTCCACCTAATGTTCATCAAACTAGGCGGATTTTTCATGCTGTGACAGGAGATGATTGTAAAGTTTCTCTTCTATTTTGGGTATCACTGCACACTTGCAAGTGCCTCTGCCATGTCACCTGCCTGTGCTCTCTTACTTAGTTCAAATGGCCATCCTTGTAAGTGCTGCCTTTTCAAATATATGTAAAGCGCTTCAAAGGTCTCAGATGTCAACATGAAAGCAAATTAATTCTGTACTGCTTTTTTATGTCTAAAGTGCTAGGCACTCTAGCTAAGATTTTCTGTGGTTTAGAATTGGCCTAATTCTGTCAGGCAGGGGAGATCTTGTTGTCCACTTGAATATGACTAGAGTTAACATAAATATTTTGGTTTGTTTTCTGAAAATTCAATCCCAGAGCTACATAGATTTATTTCAAAATATTTTCATATGAATATTGTATCATCCACAGAGAGAAGCAGATTTAATTTGTATGCCAAAATTAAATCCAGCAGCATTCTCTTTTATGAGGAAACCTTTTAATGTATTTTAAAAAAATACTGGTAGTGTAAATTCAACCCACCCCAGCTATCATTGGTATCCTGTGCTACTGCCTAACCATGTGGAGTCATTTGCGCTTCTGTCAGGTGGGAAATGCTGAGTGCTTCAGCTGGGAAAAGAAAGTTCCAGTGCAAAGCATAACTTAGTGTGAAAACAAACTGGATAATGCACAGACTGCAAGTACGGACTTTTTCCCTCCAGTGACCCTGTTTTCTTTTGATCCTAACCTTCACAAAACTAGGGTCTTTAAGGCTGAAATATACAGTGTCCCAAGCTGGATTGCTTTTGCACTCTTAGAAGAATTCTTGGCCAAACAAAATTTGTTGTCCAGCACTTCACCAAAGTTGGATAAGTGCAGAAATGAAAGCAGGTGGAGAGGTAAACTCATGCCTGAGAAAGAAGTGCTGAGTATAGTAGGAGAAAAGACAGGTTTTAGGGGTAAACGGTGACAATGGAGAGACGTAGAGAAGTGTGAGAAGCTAGAGGAAAATATGAATATTAGCACAGATTTTGGAGGCAAATGCTGGAATGTGTTAGTCATTTAAGAAAAAAAATTTAAAAAGAGAAGTAGGAACGTATGGGATAAGATTATATAAAGAATGTTTCCTTCCCAAATCTGCAGTTAGGCTTTGTAGCTCTGTGTCTGGCTGTGGCTTCAGCTGCCCACAAATGACTCATGAAAGTCACTTTTGAAATTGTGTATTTCAGTACTTAGAGTTGTCTTCATAAGTTTATATAGTGGAATTTAGTGCTGGTACTCTAAAGAGACAAAATCAGTGGACAGAACAAGCTGGGCAATTAATTTTGTTTCACAGGGTGTAAGGTTTGCATGTACACACGTCTGTCTGTGTGGTGCAATCATTAATGAGTCAGATACTGTTTCCCTTAGCCCCTTAGTTTTAGGGCAGTCTTCAGATGATTCAGCATGGTGTAGAAAAGCCTAGGATAGCGTATTTTCTGCTTCACAGAAATTAAAAGGTATATATGTAAAATTGTCAGGAAACTCCTACAAGAAAGGGAATGGTTTCATGGTTAGGAAAACTGGCAACCATGAGAATGGGATTCTATCCCTGCTTTTACTGATAAGTTCCTATTAAAAGTGGCCAAATTGCTTTGACCAAACTTTTTATTGGGCAATAAATACTCATTTTTTAATTTTCTACAGTGGGCCAGATTGTCAGAGTGTTCTCCCAGCTACAGTTTAAAGCCATTGGTGTGCTTTGCACGTATAAAACCCTGTACAAATACTAAGTAGTTAAGGAAAATCAGTAGTTTCATTTCTTTGGTGAGGAACCCAAACTCTATGGAAAGTTTTTCCATTTTTGCCCATTATATCCATGCCATGATAGAAAAAAGCCATTTCCCCTACAGTCTGTTCCACTTCTGAAGTCAATTAACATTTTTGAATCACTTAGGTAACTGGTGAAAGGTCTAACTAGCTCCAGAGGAATTTATTAATTTCCATTTTTAGTTTTGTGTTGAAGTGTCACACTAAATACTTAAATATTCTTTATTATAGGAAGTATGAGTATGATGCAGAAAAAAAAGTGATTATGAAATTAAAACCATACTCCAGTGTATTCTCATGATGGAAACAAATGAATTACCCAGTGAAGTTTTCAATTTAGGAAATGTTGAAATGAAGTCTTCGATTTCACTATCTGAAAAGGGTGTTCATTTTGGTCTGGGAAAGGATAGAGGGGGAGAAAGAGAGACCTTTAGTGTATAAAATATATTTAGAGTGAATTTCCTGTGGTCTATGGTGGTAAAAATTACTTGACAGGCAGATTCTGGGTATGTGGGGCTCCTAACCAGGAATATCGTAGCTAAATTTGTTCCCATTAAAATCAATAAAATATCTTGGATTGCTTCTAGAAATGTTTGTGGTGTATATTGCAACAAGTATTTGTTCTCCACAGTTCAGAACTGCTCTGGGCCAATGGGATTGCAAAATATCTGTCAGCTTTGGCTGACAGCCTAAGGTTGCCACAGCAATTTTTCTCTTTAATGAGTAAAATAGGTGATGTTTATAGAAAAATAACTGTCTCATGAGAAGCTGTGCAAAACGTTCCATTCAAAACCATTCTGTTTATATATAGTTTTGTTGTTTGTTTTCTTTTCTTTTTACTTACTACTGTGGACATTTGCATGAAAACAGGATATTTCTACTTCAAATTGCAGTCATGGACAGAATAGCTACTATACCAAAATGGAGCCAACCCACTTCAAAAAAAAAAAACCCAACTATTTTGCTTACCAAATCTGTTTCTTCTGTGTATGCAAAGTTTTGAGCACTTATTTTCCTACCTAAATTTAGGGGCTGGTTTTTTGCATTAGTTCTGTAAAACCAACAAAACAATATGGATGTAATAAAATAAGAATACATTCCTGCAAAGATTAAATTATTTTAAAAAATCATAAGTGACATTTATGTTTTAATATTTACAGTGACAGAAGGGATAAAAGTGTTTTTGTTATATATAGTGGCTTTTTTTTTTACACAGCCTAGAAACAATGATAAATACTCGAGAGAGAGATAACTAGAAAAGCTGAGTCCTGTTTTTGGTTGTTGATGATCAATAGAATTAATAAACACAAGGAACATCAGTGTTCTCTTTGATGGACAAATTTGACTTTTCCAGACTCAGGTTGAGTGTAATAGTCTACCAATTAGAGAGATACACTTTTACTGACAAGTAGCATATTTTCTCTGGTTCAGCAATGTCTTATAATGCCCTTAAGATTACTTCAGGTATCCCAGGATGAACGTGTGCATTAACACCCATGCTCCTATATGTATTTACATCACTTAACACTTTAGTCCCTGGCTTTGGGTCCATCTGAGTGCCTGGGGAAAGTTCTCAACTGCCCAGAGAGCATTTGTTTCTCTGGCAGGAATGAGAAGCAGAGTGAGTGAGGTGTGCTGCCAAATCCTCAGCCCCTGTAAGCCTTTATCCTAGCAATCAGGATCCTGGATAACTGAGTCTTCCAGCTGGAGACAGCTCCAGCTGGAGCCGTCTTACAGATGCTCTGCCCTGTAGAGGCTCACTCGCCCTGGACTAGGAGACTGCCTGCAGTGGCTTGTGGCACAGAGCATGCTTTTCCTGTTCGTCCTCCTCTCATCCAGGGTGGTTCTCTGAAAACTGATACCTGTCTGTGCAAAATCCACTGGATGAAGCCGTCATCTGTTTGTACAACTGCAGGATTTATAGTCACCATACTAATAAGTAAATATTCCCTCTCTGGTTAATAAATGGAACACCAGAGTTGCAGTGCAGGTGAGCATAGTCCTCTAACTGTAAATATTTGAAGAGAAATTAAAAACAGACAGACTGTTTTTTGTACTACACAGATCAAGTTTTCAAGTTCCAGGAACACCACTTCTTCCCAAAGCTACCTGCAAATCTTTCAGACGGTCATTTTTTCTCATTTGAAAAAATAAGCATCCCACTGAGCTTTCCTAGTGTAACCAGCCTGCGTTTGGCTCTGAGAGCTGAAAGAGTCTCTTTACCTCTTTGGGGCCATATGAATTCATGTTTTGCAGATAAAAATTATAAAAACTCTGCAAAATATACCTCCCAATTCTAAATGCAGATTTAAACTGCTTTTTTGGCATGCAACTTCACAGGGTCAGGGTCCATTTGCTTGGGCCAAACACCATTTAAATGTGACTGAAAAATATCAGGACCCTGTCAGTGGAAAGAAACATCAAGGGCTCTTTGGAGAAATAAGTTGCATTTATTCCTATTTTATAACTGTTCTGTATGTAATTTAAACGCAACAACTTTTTAAGTTGTTTTTAGTTTGGGCAACTAATAATGCATATTTTTTCATCCTTGTAGGATTTGACATGGGATTGTGGCTTGATGAAATGCTTGCGAAGTAATTCAGCATAAATGGGCCAGTTAGTTTCTTTGGTTATTTCTTGGTGATATTCAGTTCCCACCTGTTTTGTTCAGTGCTGCTTTGGCAAACTGTTACAGATTTTAGCAGTAGGCAGTTCACGGTAATGATATTACATAATACACTAAGTAAATATGTGATAAATGAGCAAATGTAAACCAAACAAGAAATGCAACCCTGGGGACTAACTGGGCTTGAAATTCTCATGGGTAAACACAGCAGGTGAGCAAAGGAGTATGACAAATAGGGTAAGAATTTCTTAAAGCCTGACTGCCACAAATGTGTCAATGGAGCTGAGTCAGCATGGGAAGAACGCAGTAATTTACTGTTGATTCAAAAGCCGGTAGCTCACTGCTACCCTTCTGGGTGATGAGGAATGCATTAGCTGGAAATGCAGATGACTAACCTTTGGGGACTGCTGCTTCTGCTGCTCTTCAGCCCAACTCTTGTGCTGTCCTTTCCAGGGACACTTCTCGGGAAACAATAGCATGTCATAGAGCTGCTGGGATAACCTACAGTCAGCATCGGACCATCAGCCAAAAAATGTGAATGATACTGTCATCTTTTTAGAAGTTGCAGTTTTAGAATTTGCCTTTCTGAACAGAAAAAAATTGCTTTCAATTTGCCTTTATCAGGCCAATATATATGTTAAATATATCTATTGTGCACAAGTTAGTATTTAGAATTATAATTTATATTTCTTTGCTATAGGATTTTCAACATTTTGCCCACTAGAAGCCGGGCCTTTTTCTGCCTTTCTGCCTCCTATCTCTGTTTATATTTTTCAGTATAGAAATACATTTAGTTATTGTGTTGATGGTTACTTTTAAGTTACATCTGCCTGACCTCCAGTTTTTCTCTGTTTTTATTGTCAGCTCATGGATGCTATGACTGTAGGACCGTGCTAACTGACTCCTCTGGAATTTTCACTTCTCCATGCTTCCCCAGTGACTATCCCAACAGCCAGGCATGCAAGTGGATCATCCGAGCACCTCATGGATTTATCATACAGCTAACATTTATTGATTTTGACATTGAAGAAGCTCCGGGTTGCATTTATGATTCCCTGACATTAGACAATGGAGAAAGCCCAATGAACCTTTGTGGCATCACTGCCAAAGGATTATCCTATAATTCTACTGGAAATGAAATGATTGTGTCATTTAAAAGCGACTTCAGTATCCAAAAGAAAGGTTTTAATGCCAGCTATGTAAGAAGTAAGTAAATCCAAAGCATTTCATGCCATTACAGATGTTATAAGGAAATGTCCTGTAAGGATTAGAATGACATTTCCCAAAGGAATCAAGTCCTCCATGAGAAGAGAATGAGTGGGTGAGGCTGCACTTCACAGGCTACAGGGTTATCTTGTATATTTTGTTAGCTAATTTATTTTTCTTTGGATCAAAATTATTCTATTCTAGGACTTGACCAGAAGTGTGTTAGAAAAACTCTTCACATGCAAAGATTTTAGGCTTAACAGTTCTCTCTCTGCCAGTTTATGCTGGAGGATTTGGAAGCAGGATAACTGTCCTTCAGGTCAGCACACCTGCAGAGGGACATAGAAACCTAAAGGAGAGCATGAGAGGGAACTTAGTTGAGCCAGAAGGAAGATCAGCCCGAACCTCTGGCCCAAAGTAACTCCCAACAGTGGGGAGAAGTTTGTGCAGAAAGCAGAACTTACCAGAGTTCATCCAGCCTCTGGAACAAACTCCCAGGGATGAACTGACATTGCAAAATGGCTACCTGTCATTCCAGTTCCTTGACCTTTTTTTCCCTTCCTTAAATACATACCAATGGTTTTAAAGGTTTTAAAAAGACACTCATGCTTTTTTTCCTAGAAGATAAGTGTACAAATAACTTCTGGTTGGTGTTTGGCTTTTTGTTTAGAGCATTAATTAGAGTTAATTGGACAGTAAATTAGACAGTAAAGGGCAGTGAGGTAACAAAGGGCATTAGGACAGTCACTGACAAACCCCATATGTGGCTCACTGTTTATTCCACTTCAAGGTTATAGTTTCCCATTTCATGCTCTCAGTAGACTTCCTTTTTGTAGAAGTTAAGCTGAATACCAGTATTGCATTGAGCTTTTATACTATTGTAACACAGTTATGTTCTGCAGGTTGGCTGGCTCTGAAAACACAGAACAGGGAAGTTTGGCAATTCTCTCTTCAGCCACAAGCACACCTTCCTCATGGTTATTTTAAAAATATTTATTACACATATCACCTATTTTAAAATAATTAAGATAGTAACTCCCAGGGATCATAAGACAAAAGTAGGCATGATTATATAATCAAAATCTGTGTGCAGTCCTGAAAAGAAGAAAGGTAACATCACAGAGGAGCTAAAAATACTTCTCTCTACTGAGGTCCTTTCATGCTGACAAAATAAATACGATAATAATTCTAGGAGCATCTGTTTTCTTCTGAAAGTCAAAGCAAATTTTCTGAAAAGCTTCTCTATTTGAAATGAACAAAACTATTTCTGTATGGTAAGAAGTTGTAAAATCAAATGGATCATAAAAAATCACATGCAGTCAGATTATGCAAAATGATTTATTTCTTTATTCTTCTTTAATATTTTAATGTTTAATTATGACTGTGAGGGATGAGTTGCAATTAGAATTGAAAGATGCATTGTTTACCCTAGCTGTGTTTAATGAGGAGGAGATGAAAGGTCCACAAACGTAGGTAGAGAACCCTTTGTGTATATATACCTACATGCATATATACACATGTACATATACATGTACAAAAATAAGGTACTTTTATGGAAGCAAGAGTATTACCTCCATGCCAAATTGAATAGTACCTTATGCTCATGGATAGCACCATCAAAATTAAATAGTCTTGGAAAATACCCTTTTATTTTGAAAAAGAAGACTATTCTCCACTGTGAGTAAAATTATCGAAAACCTTCACAAGTGACATATATTTTAATACTTCACATATATATTAGCTCAGAAGCTCTGTGTTAAGGCTTGCTGTTAAGCATCTAGGCTGAGGCTGGCTTCATTTGATTTCATTACTCCAAATGTGCAACTTTCACCTGACATCTTGATTTTGACTGGATGCTGAGAGAGCTGGCTGCATTCCTCTAGAGCAAGTTATAACTATATTCTTCTTATTGCTCACAGTTGTGCAATTATGTCACTTCCAGAACATAGTTACAGACAAAGATCATAGTAACACTTAACCTGGAAATGGATACAGAAAAGGGTCTTGGAAAAGGGATCATAATGTTCTGCTTTCCTTTCAAGTTATAAAAGCATGTGGACCATAGGACATCAGTGTGCACACACACTGAAATGACAACACATCCACATGGCAGATGTCAGTACTACGCTCTGCTATGCTTGCAAAGAGTTCCCAAAGCCATCTGAGAGATTGCACACCCGTTCACTTCAGATCATGTGAAAAATTGCACACACCCTCACTTCACATGAAGTTTCAAAGCTTGTACTTCAAGCTGACACTGTTTTTAACTACTAAAAATGTGATACGGGAGAAAAAGCATTAATTTCTCCCAGAATAAGGGGAATGCTGCTATATTTTTTTCCATTTCTCAGAATTTATAATTTTTAAATAATAAAATTAATTAGTTTGTTCAATTTTGAATTTCACAAAGCAATGCAAAGCTGGAAAGTAAAAGGCCATTCAAAGACACACGATTTCCTATCTGGAAACAGTTTAAAAATATGTAGTATGTAGTACATACATCCTAATGTGCAGTATGTACAAAAGACAAAATGCATGTGGCGAAAGACAGACATAAGAGAGTGAGTTGTGGGAGGGAATTAGTTTAGGAATAGAACAGCTTTTGTGTGGCTGCTCAGTTTTCTGTAAGAACAGTTTCAAACTAAGTTTTGCAGAGTCCTGTGGTCCATATCAAGTTGGGCACCCACACAAATGTTTGTCTCCTGCTTGCCACCTCCTGCAGCACACCAATAGCAGATGGATGGGCCGTATCCTCAGCTACAGTAAACCAGTGCAGCTTTGCCAGTCTTGGGGGAATTACGTCAATTTACACCAGCTGAGGGTCTGTCATGGTAAATAATTTCCTAGTAACACTTAACTATGTAAGTATAACTCCACCAGTAAGTAGAAGTCACTCAGTCACCAAAAGGGGAGGAAGAAGAGCCAACAGACCTGTGTTAGTACAGAAATGCTTGAGGCAATGTCATGTAAATTTAGCATACAGTTAAGCAGGACTGCAGTAGCCCAGATTAAAAAGCACAATTCACTGAGGTAGTAACAACACACTCTCAAACATGTGCTTGGTATGTGGACACTTGCAGACCTCGCTAAGGTTTGACACATTTCTTCCAGCATCAGTGACAGAATAGATGAAAGCAGGGGAGCTAGAAACAGCAGAAGGCACCCCTTAAGCACCAAACTATACTGAAAAGCCCATCAGCTGGTAGGAGACCAGTGTTCCCTGCAAGGGATTGTAAAATAGATTCTAAAGACTCCAGTCTTGCTTATGCGTGAAGGGTGGTATGAGATGTGAGACAGTGAGATGCAAGTAAGGTTTGTACTTTCTTCATGAGAAAATGTGTCAAAAAGCCCCATGCCCATCATAATCCAGTTATCACAGAATAGTCTGAGTTGGAAGCGACCCAGAAGAATCATCAAGTTCAGCTCTGAAGTGAATGGCCCACACAGGGATCCAGCCCACAACCTTGGCATTATTAGCACCATCCTCTAACCAATTGAGCTAATCTCAGGATCTTCCTAAGAGAAAAAATTTAACATCATTCTGAAAGTATTCTGGAATACCTGGATGAGTATTGCAAGAGTATATGTATATTCTTCCTCAGAGAATAACCAGTTTCTCTGATACAAACATTGAAATTCATCAGTGTGATGACTGACAGTGCAACAGCAAACAGGAAAGAGATCCGCACTTAATATTGATGGCAGGATTCAGCTTTCTCCATGTGGACAAAATACTTGTCAGTTTTGTCTTTTCAGTATATGAGGAAGGTGCCAGTGGTTAAATCTGTATGATGAATACAGCAAAGTTGAGTAGACTTTTTCCGTATGGGAGCAAAGTCCCGTTTATTTCTCTTTCTATACTGTTTAAATGTGACCAGGTGGTCCATAAGTTTCCTGACCGCCATAACACAGGCTAGATGGTGCTTATATGAATAAGCTTTCTTCTTTTTCAAGTCTTGAATCCTTACACTTCTTCTGGAACACTTTCCATGTTACGCAAAGTAGCTTACAGTATAATTAACCCACTAAAATATGCCCCTGTTTTCAATGGAGGGTTGAACGCTTTTTCTATCTATAAAATCATTACAGCATGCTTTTTCCCTTGGGGGAAAAATAAATCTATGAAGTAAATCCAGTAGCTATAAAAGCCCAGTGTTTTTCTCTCTTCCCTCCTGTTAGGCAGTTGCTGGGTTGGCAGATAATGTGCAATGCTTTATGTTATTTTACTATGTAATATGTTGGTCAAATTATGTTCTTGTGTATATCCAAATATGGTCATTTGGAACTCAGAGTCTTTGCAAGCAGCTGGCAAAGGGAACTTGCAGTACCACAGACAACATAGAATCCTTATACCCCATATATCTGTGTCTTTTCCTGGGTATGGCGTGACGGTTACCCTTCCCTCATGTCTCACCCTCTCATATTTGAAAGGGTTTTCTTTCATTCTGAGGAGAGAATATGTGTATTAATTAGTGTAAGTGTTGTGGCATCACTGAAAAAACCCAGAGGAGGCTGGGAATTAACTACTGTGGCAGTTATTCTTCAGGTTCTGCAAGAAACAGTTTAACTTCCAGTATACACACTGTGAAAACATGTAAGAGGTAGCAGACATTTGCAGGAGATACAGTCTGATGCAGAACTGTGGAGCCAGAAGTAAAAGCGAGGGCTGTTGCAATCTGTACCAGACACCTTTGCATGTCTGGTAGCCAGAAACTTTTCTGTGGACAAATTTGCTGGAACAATTGTGCTGCCATAAATGTGCCAATAAAACTGAGCGTATTAACATTTTATTTTGAAAAATAATGTTCTCCAAAATAGAGTGAACAGAATTGTCATAAATGTACCCATGGAGAAAAAGTATTTGTCGTGTGATACCTTTTTTTCATTTGGTGGCTGCCATTTTGCCCATGCAAGTGAGAATGCTTAATAACAATTAGAGCAATTCTGCCTAAATACCCTTACAGCAATACATAAATAGTAGTAGGGGTAGAAATTTCTGGATACTTGTGCAAAATCCAAAACTGCTGACCCAACTGTTAGCAAATAGGGAACAGCTTGGATATAAATATTCATAAACACACAATTGCAGTATTTGACCAGAAAGCTTCTGGGGACAAAATGAGAAGATGCCTAATGCTGCGCAGAAACACCCATTAGCTGAATTCAGCAACAAAAGGCTTCAGTTTGCCAAGGAATGTAATGGGGTCTTTCTTCTATTGCGATATTCAAAAGAAGGAAGGCCTGAACTTCACTGGTGTATTGCAGTCATGCAGACAAGTAATTAAAATAATACATTTTAAAAGCAAGTCATACTGTGTTTTTCAAATAACTGGTTTATTCCGTTGCGTAATGCATCCTTACTAGATGAATGAGAAGTAATTTTTATAAAGTGAGCTGAAACAGAGTTGGAAGTCAGTAGGTAATACATACTATATTGCTCTTAATGCAACTTATGGGCTGGTTGTTAACTGGGTATCACACAGCATTCTCTGTGCCATTGAAAGGATCGCTGCATATTTTCAGCTGAGTGAACTCCTAAGTCAAATTCCCCCTGGTGTGTGCTGTTGGTATATTACAGTGATAAAAATGACATGATAAATGTTTGTTTTAATGAATGTTACTTTAACCCCTGCTGCCAATCTGCCTTTATTCCTATATGATTAATTTTTTGTTGTTGTTGATTTACTTATCTGCTCTTGGTTCTAGTTGCTGTGTCTCTGAGGAATCAGAAAGTCATCATTCCCCAGGTTCCCGACATCGATGCTGTGTCTGTGGCAGAGACCATCTCAGTGCCAGAGCTTAGACAGTTCACACTGTGCTTTGAAGCAACCAAGGGCAACAGCGATGACAATGATGACTGGAAGGTTTTCTCCTACACTGATGCATTGTTGACAGAACTCCTGAGCTTCGGGAAGACCACAAAAGGCCATTTTCTGTCCATCTCAGGCACACAGTGCATCCTTAAGAATGCATTGCCCCGAAATGCAGAGTTTTTCACAGGAACCTTTCAGCAGCTGTGTGTTGTATGGGATAGCTTCTCAGGCACTATAGGTATATATGCCAAAAACATCTATCATGTAGTGAACTGTCCGGAGATCTTTGACAAAGTTATCCCTGGAGATGGGAGGCTGGTGCTGGGCTCTAACAGCAATGAAGTGAGTTCTCTAAATGGGGACATTTACAACTTCCGCCTCTGGAATTTCACCATGAATGCGCAAACACTGGCCAACCTCAGCTGCGATGTGAAAGGAAACATTGTAGACTGGGAAAATGAATTCTGGAGTATTCCAACTTCAGCACTGAAAGCAGAAAACAATTTGAGTTGTGGTGAGTATGCCTTGCCAAAACTTTTTTGCTTGTTTTCCCCCCACACTTCTGTATTGTGCTGAACATATCACATACCAAGATGGAAAAAAATGAGAGCATTCCCGTGAAAAAAGAATAGGTCTTACCTTTGCTATACTTTAGCTCTACACTCACCATACACAGAGCCTTTGAAAGGGTTTCCTTAAACGAAAAGAACAAGTCCCCTAAGTGTATTGAGTTGCTGCTGGAAATGATCTGCAGATCAAAGTTTTTCCAAAACGCTCCTTATTGGTTCATACAAAAGGGGGATAATGGCCACTACCTGCTGGCCTCAAATAAGATTACTGTGGTCTCTAGAGAAAAAAAAGTGTATTAGCTAATTAATTACTAAATGTTTTTGTACCTGCCCTTTGGTCCTTTGATTAGCCAGAGGAGCCCTTGCTAGCCTCGTGCTGTGTATGCAGAGCCAGCAAAAGCAGTGACAAAAACAGTGCATAGGAGACAGGAAACTAGAAGAAAACACTAAATTAGAGGAAGCGGACACAAAGGAAGAGTTTAGGATCAAAATCATCAGATTTTTTCTTTATGATGATGTATTATCAGTCCTTCTTTTAACTGGTAATTACTGAAGATCTTTTTTCCTCCAGATTACTCCAGAAGATAAATTTCAATACATTTACCAACCTATTCTCATTTCATGGCTCAGACGCTTGGTTCACGTAAATATCCTGGAGTATTTTTTTGTATATGTGACAGAGCATTTGTCAGCATTCTGAGAATCCTTTAGATTTAACTTTAGAGGAGAAGCTGGCACCACTGAGGCATGCTAGTTTCTGTACCTAATAGTTCTTGAGGGATTAAGGTGGCTAAAAAAGCTGCCTTGCTTGCTTTATGGTACTCATATCAAAGTGTGGGATACTCCCTGGCAGCTGGAACTACTGAGAAAGATCTCATCATGCCTCTGCTAAAAAAAATTAAGCAACACTTCTATAAAAGTACAAGCAGCTAGGTGCCTTCACCTTTCTACCAGAACAAAGAAAAGTCTGATTTGACTGCAACTGGTGAACATGTTCTGGACAAAAAAATGGTTGTTTCTATTTAATCGGTGCAAACTGATCTGATAGAGAATAAGTTCCCAGAAAATCTTAGTCTTCTTACACTGTTACACCATGATGACTACCATAACACTTTTACCAAACAATCTACCAAGATCTCTGTAAAAGCTTCAGTCTCATTTAATTTTGACCGCAGTAGGAGTCTTGTTCTTCCTTCTGTTAAAGATTGTACAGTCCTATGACACAAATATAATATCACAGCTGTGGTCATAGAAACAATAGAATTATTTTCATTCCACACCTTTATTCCTTGGGATGTGAGTGATCAGTTGTTTTCCTGCAGCAGAGCATTGTTTTAGAAAAGGTGTATTAGCGTTCCTACTTCAGGCCCAGTATCTGTACAAGTCATTTAAAATGTATCCACATACAAACATTGTTGCCTCTAAATAAGACTATGAGGAAACTAACTTACTAGCCAGTCTTATTCTTTCCTTGAAGTGAAATCATCCCCTGTGATACAAGCTTTCCTGAGCCAGAGTATTTCCTAAAAGAAAATTCTGGGTGCAGTGCCATTTCAGAGATGGTTACTAATCCCAGAGATGAAATTGTTAGAATTGTCTTCCCTCCCTCCTCTCAAGTAAAAGCCTTCTTTGTAAAACCAGCCTTCAACAGGAGAGTTGATGAGTCAGGCTATCAACCATGAATAAACCACTGACATTGGGGAGCTGACTCTGATTAGGCTTCATTTAACAGCAGTGAAAGGATTTATGCAAAAAAGAGTTTTTTGCACAGCTCCAATAATGCTTCACCAGGAAGTGCCTTGTAACTTAAAAAAAAACAAACCACGCATTTAGCAGTGATCTCAACACATCTTTGCCTGAACAGTGCTTACATTTTCAAGGGGTATTATTTTCATGGTTTTTCAGACAAAGCTTTTACAAGTAGATTTATGGAGCATAAAACACTGGAAAATTGTTTCAGATAATCTTTTCATAGTTTTACCTTTTATTAGTTTATTCCTTAGACTAATGTTTTCACAGCTGTACAGCCGTGGTGTGGTGCTTGTGTAAGACAGGACAGAATTCTGTTTTTATTGCCATACCTTTATGCAGATTGCATTTAAAGGTATACATACACAGCCTAGGTATCCGGACTCATTGTAAAACAAGTAGCCTAGGCAGTGATAGAAGTGTATGGCTATTGACCAGTTCAGAGTTCAGTACGGGCAAACTGAGGAGCATTTAATCAGCTTCTGGTTCTTATTCTGAAGCCTGCACTGGCTACAGCTGTAGCAGGATATGATCTACTCATTTTAAGGGTAACATGGCTGCATATCTGTCCATGCCTGCAATTGCTTTTTTTTTCATGTGCATTTTATGAGTCCTTCATTCCCAAGGCAAAAGGAATCCTTAATTTCACTCTCAGATTTAGCTCAGTGTGGGATGTGTCTGCCTTAGGCAGCTGGGCAGCGTTTCAGGCTAAGCTAATTGCCCTCAGTGCTCTTTATGAATAGTGGAATCAAAAAGGCTATTCCACAGGTCAGTGCATCTCATGCTGGAGAAGATGTCTCAGTGAAGTCAAAATTCTTTTGCTGTAGGAGTGCCTGTTCCTCTCCACTAACTATAAAGAAAGTCTAGCAGATACGGATGTCTGAGTTTTAGACATTTGGAGTGCAATGTATCACACAACATGTCTATAATACAGGTCCATGGGGTCACGGGTCCTGTCAGCAAATCTGCTTCAGAATGGGCTCCTGTCTTCATGGGTCAACAGGTCCTTCCAAGAGCCTGCTCCAATGTCAGCTTTCCATGGGGTAACAGCCACCTTCAGGCATCCACCTGCTCCAGCATGGGGTTCTCCACAGGCTGCAGGTGGATCTCTGCTCCACCCTGGACCTCCATGGGCTGCAGGGGCACAGCTGCCTCACCATGGTCTGCACCATGGGCTGGGGGGAATCTGTGCTCTGGTGCCTGGAGCCCATCCTGCCCTCCTTCCTCACTGACCTTGGTGTCTGTGGGGTTTTGCTCTCACATTATCACTCCTCTCTTGGCTACAACTTCTGCTGTGCAGTAACTTTTCCCCCTTTTTAAATCTGTTATCCCAGAGGCACTATCACTATTGCTTACAGGCTTGGCCTTGGCCAATGCATCCATCTTGGACCCAGCTGTCATTGGCTCCATTGGGCATCGGGAAAGCTTCTGTGAGAGGCTTCTCACAGAACTGCCCCTGAAACCCCTTTACTGCCAAATCCTTGCCATGCAAACTCAATGCAATGTCTTCTGACTTAAATGTTTTGTAAAGCTGGATTTGATTTTTTTTTTAAGTTTCACCAAATCAAATCAAATTTTATTTTGATTTACTCATTTTAAATACTCATTGAAGAAAATATGAACACCCACAGTATTTCCAGCCAACTCTCAGGTCATCTTTCCATGTTACACAACAGGGGTGAAACTTAGAGTAGGTTTTGATATTGACTGTTTAATATTAGCAAATTTATTTTAAAAACCCCACCTCATGCAGGAGATAGTACACTCACTTAGAACATCCTTCCTGGAGTTCATAGGAAGTGTACCAAGAAAGTGAATTTGCTTCTGTCTCTTAATCCATTAAAAAAATTGTTGAAATTTAATATTGTTGAGGATGACTTGTTTTAATTCCACCCTGTCTTTGTCGGCAATACATGTAGTGGTATCTGTGGCATGATACAATTTCTGTGTCAAAGCTCCATGCTTCATTTGTTCTTGCATCACAGGAAATATTTTCTTAGCTGTCTTTACAAGCCAATGGGTGGTAGCTATTCAATGTTATGGAAGGATAGTGTGTTTCATGAGAGAACTTCATTGAATCAATATGATTCTGAAGTGGTAAAGCAAAAGTCAAAAGGGCAAAACTCATAGTAAGTTCACATTTTGACAGATCTCTATGGTCCCATTATTTTCAACACAGTGTGCAAAGGCAGCTGTATCTGCAGCTGAACCTCTGGGATACAGGAAGTATAATTATGCAGTTGCACCAATTCTTTTTTGTAGCCATTCTTATGTGCCTTGGTTTTGTCTCCAGATCATCAAAGTGTAATGCTTGCTGCTGTGAATAATGCTGTAGAGATACAGACTTATAACTTTATCTATTTATAAATCATGCATACCAGAATATTAATCACACCCTCACCCCGGGCAGAGGAACAAGTTTAATCACCTTTTATCTGGTTGGTGTCTGTCACAGGCAGATTACTCAGAAGTGTGTGGTGGGTAGCCTGTGCTGCAGCAGCAGAGCATAGCTGCTCCTCCAAGGCATGTGTTGTTATGAAGGTCATATAAATCCCATGGCCATACTGACCCCTTTGCTTAAACCCATTTCATGGAGTACACACAAGTTGTTATTTAGTGAAAGCTAAGAAAACCACAGGAGGATATGTAAGTGACTCTTAACTTGCGAGTCAGCGGGGTTTTCAAGGATCCCTGAAATGCAACAGAAAATGAAAACTTTTGAGTTTTAAAGGCAAATGGCAGTGTCAGTTTTGCGACTGAGAGAAATTAGGAAGAGGAATGTGTCACTGCATGATATAATGTGTTTTCAGACATGATAGGTTTAGGCCCAATAACTAACCCTTTCTAAATTATTTGTTTTCTTCTTTTAAAGGCTCATATCTAATTCCCTCTTCTTCAATTGAACCAACCAGTTGTGCAAACCTAGGAAGCCTTTGCCAAGGTAAGAAATCCAGGTCCTTTTCACAGTTTCATCTTTGGGAAATCTTTCTTTTCCTCGGGGTTTTATTCCATTTCTTTTTTATTGTCATTTCTAAAAGGGTGAGTGGCAATAAAAAATAGCAAGGAAAGGAATTCTTTAGTCTCATCAAGTATGTGGGTGTCCTGTACATGCAATATGTGTGGAAAAAAGGTGATCGCTCCTTTGATAATACATTTTCCAAATAGTCTCCATTATATCAAAACTGAATTAACTGACTGCTTTCATTTCTTTCTCCACCTCTTTTCCCCCTGCACATTTTCACAGTAAAATATTAACCAGTATAAGAACTAGGCAAATCTGTAAAAAAAACAAGCAGATGTAAATAAAGGAACTAGCTTTTATTCAAGGTTTTTTTCCAAGAAGCTATTTTGAGGCTAGATACTTTGAGATTAGAAGGTAAAATAATTAACATCAAATTGCAAAATTCAGCAGCTGATAGAGAAAAACACATGCTACAACACTTGGTGATGATTTAATAGTCTAAAAATCATCACATATAAAAATTCATTAGGAGTCTTTAAAGGTCAGCTCAGTTGAATGCAAGGAACGGGTGAGCCCTACAGATTTCCGTGTCACATGAATCAGTGGACATGCAAGGATGGTTAATTTGTACGGTTCTGCTCAGATGCTGAAGTTCCATAAGAATTGCTTGACATGAGCAACATCAACCCATTTCCACAACACATTCATGAACACAGGCCTTATAATGTGTTGGTATGCTATGTTAAACTTTAATTACAGCAGCAACTGCACCAAAAATATCTAGCTTTGTAACCCCTTTACAGCTGAATGGTGGAAGAAAGAGACAGGAGAGAATAAAATATAAGAGGAGAACAAGAAGTCTCAGAACTCTTTCAAAACCAATATTTGTAAGTAAATTGGATTTAGCTTAAAAATAAAAGGGAAAATGCACTCTGACCAGCCAGTAAGAGATCTATGTCAGTTTTCAGTGTACTTTTCCCAGATTTTCCTGAGGTAAATTTGGTTCAGGTTCTTGGAGCATATTGTACTGGTCTCCACAGGGAAAGTGAAATGCCATTAATGTCCATAATCAAACTTTAAACAGTAATTTTCAGGCATCATATTCCCAAAGCATAGTATGATCTAAATACTACTACTCAAGTAGTTTGGGTAAATGAGGCATCCACAATTATTCCATATTAGTATTTCTGTATGTAAAGGGTACCACCGTGTAAATACCTTCATCCGTTCTTTTGGAAGATCTCTGAGTGTTTTCCTCCATTAAAATGGCATGGTATGAAAGGAAGAGAATATCTTTCATAATGTCAGCCAGTATGGTTGCAGAAATGGACACACTTTCAGCTAAACAAGCCTGCTTTTCTAAAAGCCTCATCCTTTGTCCCAGCTTTATTGACTTGTCTAGTAGTAGATATTGCCTCTAATAAAAGAAGCTGCCTTTCCAACTTGCCTTCTTAAAATCTTAGACCATCTCATCTTCAATAAAGATTATGAGTATTTTCATGAAGGTAATACTCTTTCTTTCTCTAAAAAGTGTTTGGTGAAATGTCCCTTGTGTTCAGTTAGTCACTTTTGAATAAGATGCCAGATAAGGTTTATCCCACTCAGCACCATCATCATTATTGTCATAATAATGAAAATTGTAATAAGATGTCTATCTATTTCTGTCAATACCACAGACTTTGTCTAAACTGAGAGGCCAGTTTGGACTCCTTTGTTTGTTTGGTGTTGTGCAATAACAACAGTAAAAAGTTTGTGGATGCCAGGTTATGTCAGCTGTGTCTGATGAAAGAACTGATTTCTCCATTATGCTTAGTAGAAATTTTCATTCATTAGATGCCTCCTTTAACAGCATTGGCTGGAAGACACAGTCTGTAAGAAGTCTTGTAAATTACTCCTCAGACAATATAGCGCTGTAGTTTCATGGAAGAGCTTTTTTATACTCCAGGGTGTCACTTTATATGCTCACTTTTCCAATTAGAATCTGTTTGCTCCATAGTCATGAACCTGCTCCTTATGCTGTGAGAAGTTTGTGTTTTGTGCTCAAAAGGTTAGATAAATCAACCTAGCAAAACATTAAAATTTCTTGCCCAAAATATAACTGCTTAACCTTCCTAGGTTGATTCTTGGTCAAAATCTTCCAAAGCCATGTAACACTGGGAGATTTTACCAACCTTCAGATTTTAAATAAGGGTTTTCAGGAAAAAAATCTATGTGAGTGGATTTACATTCCCTGGGAGTTATTGAACAAAACTAAATTATTTTCCAAACCATTATTTGGAAATTTAGTGGCATGATCTTTGAATTCCTCTAGCACATATACTCTCCCAGTCCATCATGGGGGAAATTTGCAGTTTTGGCTCCTCCTAATTTTGAAAAGTGTTCATCTGTTTCTCCACGATTTTGTGGAGTGACTCCTGTTGGTGTCAATGGGAACAGTACAGCTGAGTTCCTACATAAATCTTTCAAAATAGGTATTCTACTTCACCTGTTCCAAGTCTGATTTCAATTCTCTTCACTGTTTGGAGTTCAGTGGAGTTAAGTGGATCCTTATGTGGATGTTCTAGTTACTCATTTGTTTGTCATATTCAGTCTTTGAGGAGGGACAAAGACTCTTTTCACAAGCAGCATTCTAAGTGTGTGCATCTTAGAACTTACACATTTTCTGGTCTTTGCACAACTAAGGTTCTCATAAGAGAATTTTGAGTTTATGAAAGAAGTGCAGGACTGATCCTGCAAAATTTACACTGGCAAAATTCCCACTGAAGTCAGTGCAAGTGAGGATTGCAGGACTGGGGCCTCAGTTCGTATCTATTCATCACTTTGTACAGAAAAAATAATGTGTTTTTTTAACATTTATGGCATTGTGTGTAGATGGTTTCATTTTACATTGTCATGCATTGTTCCCATTTTGTCTTACCTTATTAACATTCATATTTCATTCAAGTTCACCTCTTTCTCATCTTTATTACCAGCTACTGTAAATGCTACTACTCCTACACCACCCACTGTCACCACTAACATGCCTGATACTAATAGAAACGATAAGCCAAACAATGGTAAGAAATCCTGTGTTACATTTTTCCTTGTACTGTGTCTAAAGCAAATTTGTTGTATTTTAAGGTGTGTTTTTCCTACCATCATAATGTCAAGGGTCATGTCTCGATTCTGATCTCATTTACACTGAATAAATCAGGACTAAATCTCTGGACAATGTCAGAATGGTGCAAATGGGAACAGAACCAAACTGTGTTTATTTGTATCGTGTTTACCTGGCTTTGTGTCACTCATTGCATTTAACAATGCAAAGAACAAGGGAAGGAAGAGGGATTTTTGAAAAGGGTCCAAAAAGAACCGTGCTATTGAAGTGTTTCAAGGCTGCAGGTTGTCAGATGTTGTGTAGCTCCTGCCTGTGCAGCCAGGGTGGTAGTATGCTTGGATTGTCTGTTCCTCACTAGTTCCTCGCCATTCCTCAGGCACAGGAGCCAAGTGGAACCATTCCTATGGAGCAAAGCCACTTCCACTGAGTCAACAGAAATCTTTCCACTGACTTAAAGAAGAGCTGGATCAGACTTTACTAGGGAAAATGTTGACAGTATCAGATATCGTTTACTTTTCATTTAGAAAGATTAAGGGAAAAAATAAGGTAGTAAATGAACGTATTATTAGCACAGGAATAAAGCCAGGATTTCTTTTGAGGTTTTCTCAAATTCTGTGATATCACCGTCTCCTAAAGACTGACCATCATTTTGTGAAGTGCTGCTAAAATATTTATTAGTTTGTTATAGTTGGTTGTTAAACACAGAGATAGATTTCGGCAATTTTCATCACAGGCTTAAATATATATTTTTTTTACAGATTTATTTTTTCAGTGTACTCCACATGAAATGAATTAGAATCTGGGTGGAGTTTGTGGTTTGGTTTTTAGGTTGGTTTTTTTTTGGTTGGGTGTTTTTTTTCCCCCAGTCCATTAGTTGTTACTGTAGGATTTAAAAATCTTGGAGTATTTTTTCTCTTGGCAGATAATTTATTGTACACTGGCAATCAGACAGTACAGTACACAATGTGAAAGAATTTATCTGAATCCAGACTGTTTGGTTTTAATAAGCTGTAGAAATAAGAAGAAAATAGTGATGATTTCTTCCAAATAGTGTCTGCTTCCTTTTTGTGGAGCCACTCAATCTATGTTCACCATGAGCACTCTGATTTTTTTTAACAGAATGAACTAAATCTTATAAATATTAGTATGAATAAAAATTGGACAATTAAGTCCTTTCTCTAGCTTTGAAACTCTCAAGAAAAAGTAGAAAGACTATGAAAATAAGCCAAATTCACTTATGGTAGAAGGAAATTAAACTTTCACTCAGCTAACAGGCATTATTTTCCACTCTTGGTAAGTTGATTTTTAGACTGAGAACAGACAGCCAAGAACAGAGAGTTAAGTTACATATATTTTCTTTAATCCATTAACTATGTGGCTTGTTACACACAGACCTGCAGGAATTCAGACTTCCTGCTACAGTTATCTTCAGAATGAAGAGAAATTCACCTGAATTTTCCCATTCACGACCACAGTGGCAGCAAGAATCTAAGATAGAAGGGATCAAAACAATAGGAATTA
>NW_008238632.1:3979549-4036388 GCF_000691975.1 Corvus brachyrhynchos
GGTTCAGTAAAAATTCAGCAGATGATAACCCAGAGAGAAAATATCCATACAGCTTGTTCCTTCCAGCCTTGTCCACATCAGCTTCTTCTGAGGAGACTGGCAACGTAATCTTGTCTGCTTTTATGGAAAGCATCAACCTAGATAATACTGTAATGAATCAGTTGCCAAATGAAAATATTTTGAATTATTCTAGAAGTCCATTCCGTGGTACTTCTGATGCAGCAGATGCAGTTACAGAGCCTCCTGTGAAGGCAGCAGTTCCTCTTCTTCACAGCAGAAATCCTAATGCAGAGCTAGCATGGGCTTTGGCAAGTAGGCTTGGTCATTCTGACTCTGAGCCAGCGTTCCGCTCTCCTGTTAGCAGCAGCAGCAGCACTGCTTACGAACACAAAAAAGAAACTCCATGGATTTCATCTTCCAACAGCGACACAAACAATTTCATGCATACAAGCAATGTCTTGGAGCCTGTGAACTGGTGGAATGAGACAGTGTTTCATCATCATATCACCTCTGACATTCAAGGAGACAGACATCATTCTCTTTCTAGCTTGTCTGTATCATCCACAGATGAGAAACCACCATTCCAAAAAAGTAGGTTAGATTTGCTAGACTTGGCACCTGAAAGTTTTTACCTGGAAATGATAGAAGGTAATGCTGATAGGAAAACTTTTTCTACACTAACAACAAACAGTGCATTTCAGTTTAGAAAATCTATGCACATTAAGGAACATCACTCAGGAGGCATTACAAATTTAACCTCTGTGGAGATTCTACATGCAATACCAACAAGTTTTTTCCAAAACATGAAAAAAACATACACAAAATTTATGCCTGACATCCAACTGACAAATTCTGTCCAAGGACACAATAGAGAACTATTAACATTTTCAGCATTTCTGGTAGAACCAGGCTGGACAAGCTCAGCATTTAAGCGTGTTGTAACAGCCCTGCCTGTTTATCAACAGCTGTTGACTGACACATATTTGAAAAGTGACAGCATATTTCTATCTAGTAGTAATTACTGGTCTCGTTATTTACGGCATTCATTATACTTTCAAAAGCCAAATGAGACCCTCAGAAATGGAGCACTGGAGAACAATTTAGATGCATTTCATGACAGTAATGAAGAGTCAGCTTTTTCCATATTAGAGCCAGAAAACATGAATCCAGTTGGTGACTCCTGGGACTCAGATTACTTGGATTTTCCAACAAAATATGTAGATATTTCCCCCTCTTTAAGAGCAAGTGTCTGGATTGTTTCCCATCATTTGAAAGAAGCATCTCAAATGTTTTCTAGGGAGCCATCAGAAAATTTCTGGCTCTCATTTAATAAACTGTTTTCTTCCCCGACAGAGAGATTGCTGTCCATTAGTTTGTATGCTAAGTCTGACAGTATCTCTGAACAAACATCTGCCATTAGATCATTAGGTAACAGAGCTGAAGAAATTAATTTTTCTAGTCATGTATTAACTTTGGAAACACAAATCTTTAGTTCATTTATTCCAGGTCTTTCAAAGAGAATTTCAGAAGGTAATGACAGGTCAATATCACAATTGCAGTCAACAATGAACTTTGCAAACCTAACTGTGGTTTCCAACAGTGAATTTTATTTTGATTTTCCTTTCCCTTCCCTGGAAGCACCTTTCACTCAGTCTTCTGTATGGGTACAGGTAAGTCCTTTTGATCTCGAAAACTCCACAGATAGTTTGCACATGCAAATTCGAACTGACACAGTAAGTGATCAAACTGACATGACCTTCCTAAACAGTAAGCATCAGCCTGTGTCTGTCTTTCCAACACATTCAGGAACCCAGCCTTCTTGTTCAAGGGGTAGTCGAGCTCCTTTCTTGATCAGTACACCTGGGACTCAGGTTACTTGGGTAGTTAAGAGTTTGATAAGCAGTACAAGAACACACGGAACACCACAGTCTCAAGGTCTTCTGGAGGATGATGCTGTAAGAAATACCGTTGATAAACCAAGAAGTAAAGTTCAGAAAGATGCAGGTGCTTTTTTAAAATACATCACTTCAATGAGTTCTGACTTTCTTCCAATGTCTTTGGAATTAAGGCAGCTTCTTCATTCAGACTCAAAATTCAGAGTCAGCGTACCTCCTAGCAGGTATTCCACACCTCCACTCCCACAAAGTTTTCAGAACCATCTTGATACAATTTCTCCAAGCCTGCTCCCTCAGTGGGATGTAGAAGAGTTAAACTTGCCAACGACAGAAACACCAAGAAGTTATCTTACTGTTTTAGGACAAAACTCCATTGAAAATCAAGTGGACATTCCAAAATACTCTCTCTGGGCAGTAGAACAAGAAATCATTGACAATAATAAAGACATAAGTGATTTCACTGTTCTGACATCAGCAAACATACCGAGGCTTTCTGAATGGAACTCAGAAGTGGAGGTATATGGATCCTTTAGCAGGAACAGAGAAGCAATGTCTATCATTACTGCTAATGCCTTGGATTTTGAAAATGCTGATTATGGACATTTTGCAAATCTCTCTCCTGTTTTGCAGTCATCGAGAACTGCAATAATGAATGATGTGGTACCTTTGCCATCTTCCTATAGCAGACTCTCTATTCAGCACAAAGAGACCATCTTGACAGGCACTCTGACAGCAGCTGCAGCAGCCATCCATCACTCTCTCATGCAGACCCAAACACCAGTTTCTTCTGTGAGGTACCATGAGTCATCAGTTTCAGCTGATGTTTATTCCTTGGCCAATTTACCATCTGGGACAAACCAAAACAGCACCTCTTACCCACCACTGAATCAACTCATTAGCTCTGCTGCAGTCCTTTTGCCTTGTTTATGTGATTCCTTCACTGAGCTGGGCTGTCTGTGTCGACCTGAGGTCCACTACAGTACGTCAAGCCTGTTAAGTTAGATGTAGAAAAAAAACCCAGATCATCTTATCTATTAGATACTCAGTTTGTAGACTGAGTGTAGAAGTAGCTGTCTTTCGTCCTTTAGATATAGGACCATTTAGCATATGAAGATGTTTTGGAATGATAATATAATTACACTAGAAGGGAATTTGTAACATCTTAGTGATAGTAAATGCCATTTATGTGTGATTTCTAATATTTGTTTACTTCTCTAAGACAGCTCTCAGGAGACTGTGAGGATAATATACTGGTTGCCATGTATTTTATATCATTTAATGCCCTTTTATTGTTTGGGAGTGTATGAATGTTCTTCACTGACATATTTTTGAGGATTTCACTTTCAAAAAGAAAAGATTTTTCAAAACTAAATGTTTGGATAATTTTTGTAACAGAATTTTAAAAAAAACTTATATTTCATCTATCATTATATTTTTGTAGCTGGTGGTGGGTGTAGGGAGATTTGTTTTCCAGTCTACTTTTTCCTCTTTTTTTTTCAAATTGTCTTTGGCTGATTTTCACCAATGTTATACTTTTTTCCTTTCTTTCATTCAGCATTTTGAGGTGGGTTTTCAACTGTTTAATTGTAACAGGGATAAGTAAATTTTAGTTTTTTACTATCTGCCACTGCAGTCTCCTGAGAGTATTTTAAAATGTAGATTAGTTCTTGTTCTTTTTTTTGCCTCATTAAAACATGCTTCGGGTCACCATCTGGTGGAGATCTTGAAGCTGTTTGTAGTCTAGTTTGTAGTTACTGTGTATGATTTTTAAAATACTTTGCATATTCCTATTTTAAGGTGATTTTGTCACTATATATAATTATCTAAATAAGGTTATAATTAGATATATAATTACATATGCATTTGTAAGACTATATATAATGCACACTTTCTGTATGTGTGTATCTGTATGGCACATGTAAAAGGTACATTATAGATTTAAAATTGGTTATGTGTTTATATGAGATATATACATATAAAGGACATCCAGGTCTTGCAAGTGTTTTCAACTTGCCCAAAGTCCAAATTTCTACTTCTAAAGAATTAATTTTTTTAGTCATTTTTTTTTATTTCAAACTATCACAGTAATAATAAACTAAAGTACATTTTCAGATTAAACTATGCACCAATTTTGTGTGCTTCCTGAGTTAAGAGAGGAAAAAAAGACAACAAATTAAAACAAAGTTCATTCTGCTCATGTCAAAAACGTAATCATAGCTTACCAAAGAAGGTAACTAGTAAACCATCTTCTTTAGTGTTTAATCATAGAGGAATTTTCATACCAATCTCAATGTTCATGTAATTAATTCCATATTGTAAAGAAAGAACAATACTCCAACCACTTCATGAACAGTAAGCAATGTATGCACATTTAAATTGGAAAATACTGACTTCAAATTTTTTTCCAGATGCCTTTATTTCTAGCTGTTGTGCAATAATTATCTATGAAGTTGTAAAATCATGACATTTGCTCCATTTAGAATAAAAGGTCTTTTATTTAGAGTCAGAAAGATAGAGCAGTTCCTTTCCATTCAGAGACAGAAAGGGATTTCTGTATAATTATTGTCATGTCCTGCTCTGTCCTATGTAGTGTCTCTGTAAGATTTACATAAGATTATATAAATGCAAATTATATGATGTATCTGTGATCAAGACCCACAACCTTGGTAACAGCCCAAAACCAAGCAGTGGCACGCATGTGCATACATGCCAGTGAATTGGTCCAGAAGTTCTTAAACCTCCCCCACATCCTGGGAAATTTTATCCAACTGGAGCTTACAGAATGTTTAGTAACTTAATAAAAAAAAAAAAACTGGCTTGTGAAAAGTACAGACTTTTAACACAGAGCATAACTCTGAAATGATTTGATGTTATTTATTAGATGTGAAATCTTGTAATGCTGCCTACCCAGTCATGAGTTTAAAGAAAACCTATATTTAGCCAGTGCCATTTCAAAAGTTTTCTGAATATAAAATTGCACCAAGCCAAGTGTTACACATTTTGTTACTGAAAGATGGTTTGTTCAGCTGCCAGTTTTGTAAAGCTAATGTGGGTTCTTCTACTTTCTGGCCATTGCCAGGCCTGAGAGCAAGAGTGTACTTCGGAAACAAGAGCTCTAGATCCCTTCTCACACCTAATTCTGTCCTCACTTACCTGGCTACTTTTAATTGATGAGTTTTATCTGCTCTCACAATATTTAAACTCTAATCTGCAGTGGTTCAATTCTGAAACATATAACAAAATTATAACAATAATTATAACAATATTGTTATAACAAATTATAACAATATGCCTAGGAGCAGAATTTATCTGTGTTTCAGACTTCATTAATTATAATAATTTTTTAGATTTGTGATAACTTTTATTATCTTGATTTTACACACCATGTTAGAGGTGTATGCAAAATACTATTTTTATGTATGTTGTCCATGAGTTTCCATGTTACATTTCAAGTGTCTCTGAAAATACGGAGGGGGAGGGAATTCTTGTCAAAATCAACAGGGCTGGTGAGAATGGGCCCAAACTTGCAGGGCTTATTCATTTCAGACTTTAAATGCCAACAAGAGCGTGAGGTGGCCTTGTATCTGGGGTTCAGCACAATTTTTATATTAATCATGAAGCTAAAGTCTCATTATTAAAAAGGTACATTTGCTCAGTTTCTAACACTATAATGTTGTTTTTAATGGACAGGTGGGCTATTCTACAGGATATCTATAATTGTCTCTAGTTCCAACTCCAACTCGGTGTCGAAAGTACATGATGTTGTTGCAGAATGGGTAAGTTAAGTTTTCTTTCCTGTGTGATTACACATATGAATCTGGCCCATCGCTGTTACCAGTTGGGAAAAAAAAATAAAAAAGAGACTACCAAAAAAACCTCTTCACATGTGTTCTCTAAATATCTTTCTTTTATTGATTTGTGCAGTAATGAATTCAGGTCTGGCTGGGGCTCTTCAGCACTATGGATAAAATTTTGAAATGTCTGCACCATACTGGCTAGCTTCTTAAGAAATGTAGATAGTAGGTGAGATTTTGGAAAGTATGGAGAAATCAGAATTGTCCACCAAAAGAGGTACATATCTGAGTTCCAACATCACGATATAGGACAAAAATTGTCTCCCCAAGTGCTAAAAGTTTTGAAGTTATATTGTGGCAGAAATCCTAGAAAGACCAGGCAGTGTTGATTTGTGTGAGGCAATAAACTTTTCCAATTCATCCTGATGTTCTCTGCTTCAGAAGGTTTCTGCCATAGGTCACTTGCTGAGCTTTCTAGTAGTCCCTGGTTTTTCAGTCCATTTTATCAGACATAAGCTCCTCTCTGGGTGAGGGATTCTTGAGATTCTTGCCTCTGAAAGTTCTTTCTTTCTGAATAAAGATATTGTCTCTCATTCTTGACAGTTCACATAGTCACACTGACACAATTTGTAAAACCTATATACCAACTACTTATGCGAAAATATGATATCATGAAACATGGCAACTATATTTTTCTTTTAGTAAACCTGGAGATTTCAGCTATCAGAAGCTAAGGAATCTATAAACTAGAATATATATATATAGTAAACTACAAACTAGAATTGCAGTCATCCACATCTGCCAAGGTTGTTCCCTTAGCAGCAGTAAACAGGCAAACTACATAGGTGCCTGAGCCAAAAAATCTAGAAAGGAGTCACTTGGCCCTAGCAGAGTATGCAAAGGTGTCTCTCAGGGGAAAACTGAGCAGCTGTTGAACACTCGGAATAAAGAGTACAAAGGTCTGAAAAGAAGATCATTGTAAGTTTGAAGACTTTCAGGTGAAAATTTAGCCAGTAACTTTTTCAGTAAATCTATTCTAATCAAAGTGTATCTGAGAATTTAAGATGTGGAAGAGAAGGAGAAAAGGAAAAGGTCAGCATCCTGTGCACTCACCTATTCACTGTGTCATGGCCTTATACAGATTTCCTGTCCACAAAAAGCCACATCTCTCACTACCTGTTGTACAGCAATCACCTCACTGAAAAGTGAGTGTTCTCTTTGCTTCGCAAAACTGAAGGGGATTTCTCAAGGGGCAGAAGGGTGAAATTCTGACACTGCCTTAAGCAACAAAGAGCCCCATTAACATCTCACCATTCATGTGATCAATGTCTTCCTGTTTTTCAGCTGAACCGTACTTTCCAGAACTGGAATTACACCGTGTATGTGGTCAATATCAGGTAAATTAAGGAGGAAGATATTTATGCTGTATTCCTTTGGAGAATTAATCCACCCTAATTAATGTCTGTTTCTTTCACAGCATCCACCCTGCCTCCGTAAGAGAGGGAGCAAGACAAAAAAGAAGTATTAAAAGGTAATATTTTGAATGACATTTTCTCAATAGAGGCAACAGCTGCTATTGCAAGTGGCTTTGCAACATGCTTCATTGTCTATGAATGGATTCATTGCCTATTATTTGGCGTATGCTGCAAGTCTGTAAATACATGACTGCTGGCAAGATCAGTGTTCTGAATGTGCTTAGAAACCTAATACTGGTTATCATGTTTGGTTTGGTTTAAACCTGGTGAGCTTTAAACCTTAACAGATCATTTTTTCAGAGCTCAGACTTCATCTGTCACAAACTGAATAGATACAGGATATTTAAGTTGTACAACACACCCAGCTTTCTTTAGCAGCAAGTTTTGGTACTTTGGTATCTGTCCACTCTCACTGCATTTTTTCTCTTGAACCAGAGTCTTTTGAGTTAATAGACATCTTACTAGATGGAAAACACTGAAAAATCATGCTAGAATTGAAAGCTAAACCAGTGTGAGTTAAACTATTTACCATATGCTCTCATTTCCTGACTTCTGCTGGGCTTGGAGGCACTGGAGTTGGAACGACCTCAAAGGCAGCCAAAGAAAGTTAGATGGGTCACCCCCCCTTAAAAACTGGCCTCCATGGGCTTCTTTGAAAGCAGCAGGCTGATTTCTGAGGGATGTCTGGGGAGGGAGGGAATCTTAGGACCAAAGTAAGGAGAGGAAACCAAAACACAATAACTCTTGGGAGGATAGGGCAATAAGTGGGTATTGGATATATCTGTTTACAGTGTAGGCAAAAGTCCTGTGAGAAGAGTTTTAACTGCTTACTCTTGAGAACTGCCATGATAATGGCAGTAAAAGTTGGGCTTTTAAATATCAGAGATAGCCCAGTATTCCCAACTTACCATCAGGAAGTAATTAGTGGTGCTTCCAGTTTTCAACAGAGTTTGCCTAGACATGAAAAGATCTGTAAAAAGGTAATATCTCCTTCCCACATAGCCACAGCAGAAAGACAGCTTTTATTGGCAAAACCATTTAACTGGTACACTGTAAGCCCAGTCTCTGAATGGGCTCTTTTGCTGCTTGACCTACATTTACAGTAGGGTGTAGTGATGTGGGTACGGTTTTTTTTCACACTTCTAAATGATACGGTTATGCCAGCAAGGCCTTTCAAGTGGAGACCTTGCCTCAGGTCTTACTAACAATCCAAGTCTGCTGAGGAATGTAAAGCTTTCTCCATCCTTATTCTCTCATCTTTTATGAGTCTAGCAGCCAAGCTGTACACCTGATTTCTTCTCATCTCACCTTTCTACCATGCTGCCCCCTGGATTTTTTTCTTCTCCCTAGTCTGCTCAAAAAAAAAGGTTGAAGAGGGAGAAACTATTTTAGTAATTTCCCTTTCTCTTCCCTTTCTTTTCCCTCTCTTTTTGACATACAGTGAATATGCCACTAAATTACTTCTCATAATATATTTCTCTTATGGGGAAGTAACCCCATTTCTATTTCTTTTGTTCATTATATGTCATTTCAGAGGCAATGGAATTATGTGTTCATAATGTGTCATTTTTCAAGGGAGGCCTGGTCTTACGAGAAGCCAGCCCTCTCATAGGCTCTAGTGCACTTTGTGTCAAGGTCAAATGGCATTTTTTCATCATTCTGAATAATTTAGTATAAATGCTGATCATGTTACACCGAATTTTAATGTTCTCCAAATGATCAGGAGTGTCATGCTGTGAATGTTTTCTTAGAAAATAAAACAAACAAGACAAGTCAAGATCCTGCCCAACCTAGAAATCCAGATGGGGTAATGCAAGGATAATTAAAAATTTAAGTGAGTTACATAATACATGACTAGCAAGAATTCCACTTACTACACATTGTATATGTACATACACATGTACAGAAATACATATACACATGATTTTCTGCCTTTTGTCATAGAGGTTTCATGTCTTGAATACATTTTCATGCATAATTTACCTCTTACAGAAGGAACGTTTGAGAAAAATTGGTTGAAGCTTCTTTAGGTCTTAGGTTTTCTGCGTATATATCTATGCTTGTACATCCCTCCCTTCTGAAACCATAAAAGGATCAGCTTCCCGTTGGTCTTCAGTGTTCCTGGGTTTAGTCACCAGTTCTTTAGTTCTTTGAGGTTCACACATCTGTTTCTGAATTTTGTGGAGGACAAATCTGTTGAATTTCTGAAGATCCGTAAAGCAAAACTTTTTTCCTACTGCTTCCAGATTATTGCTGTCAAGATTCTTTGTTAGACTTTCCTTGGATTTTTCCTGGTTATGATTCTTAGGAAATCCTACAAGATGCTAGGGTAACATTTGAGAATATAAAACATTAGCAGGTTAGAGGTTAGAAGTTCTAAATACTTGATGGAAGTAATTGTAATTCCTGACTGCCCAGGTGAATCACTGAAATTTTATGGCTGAATTCCTGTATGTAACTTGCTCACAGTGTGATTTCATGCAGTTCCTATTATTTAAATGTTCCTATATAGTATTTCTGTGAATAGTTGCCCAAATATTTTCTTATTTCTTCATTTTGGATAGTCATAGATAAGTCTGTTGCAGTCTTAGGCATTCTGCTATTTCCCTTAGTTTTTAAGTACTTCTTATTCTATTTACCTTCATGTTCATCTGAACAGAAATTCATTCCACAGGTAAAATTTAAGACCTAACAAAAATATCACGGCCTTATCTTCTACAGAAGTGAACATATTAGTCTTAACTCTTAACTCACTAAGCCTTATTTCTCTTTTCTGAACTTTCCACAAGATCATAGCCTTCTTATTTCTGAGGCAGTATAATAGTTCTTAAAATTGCTCTTTGAGAAGGTTTTTCCCCTTTTTACATGGATTTATATTCTTGTAATTCAGTTCACATATTTTTTGCTTTCCTTTTGGATTAGTATTCTATAGAGCAGTTAAAAAGACCCCAAAACCAACAAAACAACATCCCCCAGCCTGTTCTATGCATTTTGCTTTGCTTCACCCTTATTTACCACACTGCTACCTCATCAAGGATCTTCAGCTGTCCCTCTCCCCTCCTAATCTTTTTCATGTGAAAGAGAAAGAATCACTGGAGAGAACGATTCAGTGAAGAAGTAGAAGCTGGAAGTAGGAAGTAGGAAGCTGGCTTTTTTTGTCACATTAAAAATAGGTGTTTTTCAAAAAAGATATTTTAAACTGTACTGCATTCTGGAGAAGGGAAAAAACCCCAAAATTATTGAAGTGGATTGTTGCTCTTTCATTACTATGTTCTGTGAGCTGCAGAAATCCAAAGTACACTGCACTGATTAGGCGTTTATGTACCCAGTGATGAGAGACAGAGTGCCAAGTCCAAAAGTGCATATTATTATCAGCACCTTTAATACTGTGACATCTCTGGATGACAGCAGTATATATCAAGCTAATACTTCGGTAGATGATTAACTACTTTAATAGACAGAATTTTATCACAGCTATATTTGACTTTGTATTCAATTTTTCCTCTGGCTGTACTGTTTCCACCTCTTAATGAGAGGGCAGCTGTTCAAACTAGACAGGAGTTCAGCACAGGCTATGGATATAGCTCTTTCTTTGTCCCTCATTATTTTTGCAGAAACCTTTGAAAGCAAAACCAATTTGTGGATTTTATCCAAGTTAGCCAATTTTGTGGATAAACTATAAATGTGTTTGTTTCTTTCATTAATTCCGTGCCTTTTATGTCTCTGAAGCTGTGTCAAAACTTTCTGTGACTGCTGCTGCTGCTTTTCTCAGAAAAGTCCTACTGATCCTAGGTTTTGTCAGATGACTACATAGGACTGCTTCACAGTAGGGGAATTGGTCTTTAATAAAGAGTTCAGCTCCCTTGCTTCTCCTTTCTTCTCTTATTTTGCAAGTAATTTTGAGAATTCAGACCCCAATTAATTGATGAATTTTTCTCCACTTAACATACAAAAAAGTTTATGCTTGTTCCAACTCCCACTGCTTGATTGTCATAATTTTGGCCTATTTCCAGTTTTCGGTTGCTCCTACTATGGGAAACAATATTATCGTTAGTACTGTTAAACATTTCATCCAAATTAAAAACTGCAGTGGCAGCCATCTGCATAAAAACTACTAAATCTAAACAGAAATCCCTTGTCTTGGGAATGAAAATAGAGATGAAAGCAGGAAATCAGAGCTACCTATGCCTGGTCCTGCTCCTTGAAGTCTGTGGGAGTTTTGCCACCAGTGTCAGTGAGGCATATTCAGGCTCCTGCATGCTATGTTCTTGGGTGTTGCTTTGCTTAATGGAAAGTTTAATGCACTTGGCTAAAACATTAATTAGATTGTGTAATAGTTTTAGACAAGAGTTAGCAACACTAGAGCAGCATAATTTCACTTTTCTAGTCCTAGGTAAAGTATTAGGCTTTTTACATTCTTTGTAGATTAATTCAAATTGTTTGTTATGAAATAATTATGCTATTCTTGTTATAAATGAACATATCTGTGATGTCTATTCCTGTTTCAAAAATTTTCTGGGTTTCTACTGGTGAGGTTTTAGGAAGAATTTGGACCTGTCTCACCTCTACTCCCCACAACTTCAACTTCAGTGTTACTGAAGGTAGTAAGGGACATCCTTTACCAGGGCTGAGAAAAATTTTAAAATGCTGCATAACATATACATTATGTGTAATATTTCTGTTTGAAAAACCAAGTAAATAAGCAGCAGGTGAAAATCCTCAGGTTTCTCCACAATGCCCTGGTGGTATCTTGTTTCCATGACCTGTAAAGAAAGCCTCCATCACAGGTGGAAGAATTTGGGATTTCCTTTTGAGTGACTGAAGGATGATCCCTTCTTAGTCTGCTGCTGAAGCTTCCTGCCCTTTTCCAGCTTCCAATGACTTCCTTTATCTTTCCACTGACTTTATTTAGATTTAGTATAGGTCTGACATTGTTAGATGGTATTTTTAGAAAAGCAGTGTGTTGGGGAATGGGGAATGAGGGTTTTCTTCGTTGTTTCAGAATACAGTGCAAGTGTAACCAAAATCTCATTTCAGCAAAGACCAGCTGTTCCATGTGAGGGATTCCAGTCCTTTCTGGTTCGGGTCTTTGCAACATTCTCTAGTAATGAATAGCCTTCATCCCAAATTAGCACACATTATAACTGCTTTCTGTTGAAAACCCAGAGTTGCTTGTATTCCCACACCAGATCTGCAAGGAGGAGCAAGACCCAGAGACACAAGCACAGGCACGAAGCATGACCATGGTGCTTGCAAAATTGTTCTGCTACGACAGTCATTGACTTAAAAGGAAGACTTAGGATGCTTTTTTTTTTTAGTAGTCCAAGAAGTAGCTGCAATTTTTAGTTTTGTGTCATGAAGTCTCAGATTTCATATTCTAACTATAACATCACCTTCTCCAGGGAAAGGAAGCTGTTCATCCTTGACATTTCTTTAAATGTGTCTATTATGTCAAGTCATAATTTTTTTCTCTCTGTTCTGAACATTTAATGTATAGCAGTCAAAATCACCTCAAGTAAAAGATTATTCACAACTCAGATGCTTTTGTGCAATGCTTTTAGTTTCCCTCTGCTTTCATACTTATTTCTGTCTTTTTCTGTGTGTTATTCTAACATTTTGTCTGCTCTTTGTATTGCATTTTCACTAGTGACTTATGGAACAGTCAGTTCTTATTTTTGTCTGTCCAGTTAATGTGAAGTAGTTAAAACTGTTCAGAGGTGGCTCTGTGGGCCTACCTGTGCTGTCAGCCTTCAGTTACAGCAACCCATCACTGCTTACCTTCAGAGCCAACATAACAGTAAGATTAGTAAAGAATTTAATGTTGACATTTTAAAACTATTTAAAATATGCCAGGGTAGTTAGTACTGAAATTCCCAGTGCCTTATAGTGGAAATTTAGATTCCCTGAGTATTTAGATTCTTTTAAAATGTTTCTTTATATTCTTTAAATCAAGTAATATTAACTATGAAAGAAATTAATAGTGATTTGTGAAACAGTTTGACAACAAGAGTAATTCAGTGTTTGTTCAGCCTGTCTAGTACAACAGAAAGGAGAAATGTGCATTGCTGGTTATCAACCCCATCCCTTCAGGTGCAAGACAGTCAGCGCTGCAGGGTTCATGTGGTTTGTTAATCCTTCCTTCGGGCTCCCCGCATGGCACGGCAGTGCGACCACAGCCCGTGTGTAGGCACAGTGTCCTGGAATAGCTCTGAGTCACGCTGCTGGAGAAGAAAGCTGGCTTTGTGGGCTGCGCCATGGCAGTGCAGGCTCCACCACCGCTTCCTGTGCCTCTGATGAGGATGCAGCTTCGTAAATTCCTCTCTCTGAGCCAGATTAGCTCAACAGACCAGGACAAAGTGGGATAGACACTGGTCTTCCCCAGCTTTCCTGCTTGCTCCTGCTGTCACCATTTCAGTCAAAGAAAAGAGAAACATACTTATCCCTGTTGTGTTTACCCACACCTCAATCCATTTTTCTTTATTATATCGATGGCAGTACTGTTGGCAGTACAGGTTACTGTAGATGATGTGTAATTTGTAATTGATTACTGCTGTTAGAATCTATCTGCCTTTATATGGCACACAATAAAAGATTTAAGGTTGGGTGTAGCAAATCCGGTGACACCGGCAAAGCATGGCAGCATTGCCATTTATTTGAGTGCAATCCCACTGTTTCTCAAATTGAGAATTTGCTCTTTACCATTATAATGTTTTCTTTCTGGGATCTGAGTGTGACAAAAGTGGAAGGAAGCACTCAACTTCATGTTGCGTCAGCTGTCAAGTTAAAAGGTATTTATTTACTCTGGGAAGCGAGCATGAGTCATTCTGAAAAGTTTGTAGAAATTGTTTTCATCATAATATGGAGTAGGCTCTTATTATACAGTATACATGACTTGTGCTCTAAGCGTTTCTCAGAAAACAACAGATTGGATTAAGAGATTATTTTTATCAGTTCTTCATAATCAATACTTTTCTCTGTAATTCTTCAATGTAGCTGCAACCAGTTGTGCGGCATCTATCTGTGAGGAGAGATAAGATTGATTTGGGTTATAGGTTGTGTGACTTGCTTGTAGAAGTACATGGTAGTACAAAGAAGTATATGGTAGCACAAAGGAGCACATGGCAGCACAGAGAGGTTTGTTTTTGTTGGACTCTGTGGGGAGGAGGTGTCACACAGCAGATCCTTACGGAGGGGAGTTTGCCAGGAGCTGACAGGCAGATGAACAGCGTGTGATCACCCCACAGAAGGACGTTTGGAAAGCGTTTTGCTGACGTGGCAACATGGGATAGGTCACGTACTGAGAATTACCATGTGAGGAAATACTGTGCCTTGAAAAGGTCTATAAAACCAGCTTGTTTCTTTGAATAAATGATTCAGGTTCCCTGCTGGTCTGAGTTCTTATCTCAGTCACTCACATCTCTCATTATCCCTTCCATTTTGTTGGAGTTATCCCTCCTCACAGTTATGGATACTAAATATCATTTGGTTAGTTGGGAATCCTGAAACAGGCAGCTAAGGAGTAGTGGTGACTGTTCAGAATGTCTGTTCTGCAGCCAGAGTGCTGAGGTAGGGAGTGGCATCAGTATATTAAGTTTTCCTCTTCTGAAGTAAAGGGAATAGACAAATGAAGCCAGAATCTTTTAGGAAAGATGGTTAACTGCCAGGAGACTCTGGGGCTGAAGTACTGGAGGGCTGAAGGAATTGGCAGTCTCGTAGGCAATTTCCATACTTCTGCTAAAAATAAATGCTGTAATAAACTTGTGCTTGTAATGTATCTGAGGTGTACAGCAAAAGCCTGCTAATGCATATCCACCCTACTGAGGCTATTTGCCATATACATGTTAAACACTCCACAGAGACCAAGGGAATGTTAGGAGGAGCTCAGTATCTCTGGGAGCAGGGAAGGAGCGACCTGGCCAGGGATAGCTGGAATTTCTCTGCTAAAATTCATCCAGTGGGAAAAGAGAAAGCCAAGCCTGCAGGTGGTCACATTTTTATCTTTCTTCTCCAGCAACATATTACCAGTAAAACAGTGAATATGTCAAGAAAATTAGGCACATATGGAAGTGCAGTTCTGAGCTGTCATCATGGGGGTGTCTTTCTGAGGGCTTTTTTAACTGAAGTCCTCTTCTGTCTAGGAAGGTATACCTGAAAACCCTACTAGCCCTGTTCAGAACCCCTACAGATTTTTTTTCTGCTACTCTTCTTCCTGTAGACCACAAACCCCTTTAGCTCGCTGTTGCTTTCTTGCACAGGGGGCCACAGGTGAAAGAACCCCTGAGGGGTGTGTGCCCTGCTCACTGTATGTGTGCTGGCAGTGCCACCACTGCCCAGGCTGCCAGGAACAGCTCACACACTCCAAAGGTCTGTCTTTATTCAGGCTGATGAGTATCCAAGGGCAAGGCTAAGATGAAGACAGCCCAAAGCAGGTTTGCTTTTTCCTTTTTTCCACATTTTGGCTCCCATGGACATCCAATGTTCCGTGCTTTAGTGGCTTACCTCCTACTAGTCAGAGCCAAGCAATGCTCTTGTGTACCGACGTATTCTCATCTCCAGTTTCCTTTTGTCCCAGGAGGAAATTTCTGGGCCTTCCACTCTGGGCTTATTTCCTGTGTCCTGCTAGAACTGGTTGGCTGTTCATGATTTCCCTTCCAGAAAAGTTATGTTTTGGGACAAGGGTGGGGACTGTTTTATTTTGTTCACAGGAAAGAGGCTTGGGCACTTTGAACTACTTTTTATGCCCAAGAAAGTAGCAGTGGGCTACAGTACAGAGCAGCTATTAGTGCTCAAACTTCAATTACTCATCTGAGGAACGCGTCTTTCCTAATTATGACTAAAAGCTTCAAAAGTATGTCAGGGTGTTTTTCACTCCATAAAAAACTTAAGAGATTTAAATGTTAAGCATCTGTTCTTTGTTAATCTCCTAGTCTTTCTCTGTAGTCAGTGTAGAGGTGGATCCTCTGGAGGATGACTTGTCCCACCCTGACAAGTTTTGTGAGGTGGGGTGAATCAGCTCTTAAGTTCCTAAGCCATTAGGAACCAGGTTTTTAGAATTAATTAGGGCCCATTTAGAACTCACAACTCTATGGTTTCATCTTCTGAACTCTTCTGAAAACACTTCTTAGCTCTTTTGATGAGATGCATCTTTAATGGTAACTAGAAGATGAAATTTCCCAACCATATATTCTTGTCATGTCCCTATATATACCAAAATAATAATTTAAAGTTAATGAGCAGCACTGTTTTGGTGACACTGCTCCATACTCAGAAAACCAGAGTTTGTCAGATATTTTTATTTCCACATATTTGGCCTCTGCTGTTCTGACTGAAACACATGGATAATTTTGCTTGCAGTTTTAGCGCTTTGGCTCTTCTGGTTTATAATGCTACCAACAACATCAATTTAGAAGAGGAAGACATCCGACAGAAGCTCATAAGTAATAATAGAACCATGGAAGAAGGATATCAACTTCATACTGTGGATGTTGATCCAGTGGGTAAGTAGTGTTCAGTTTTGTTGCACAACAAATTTATTTTTGCTTGTTCATAAATAAGCATCTTCTGTGTTAAAATAATGACACATTTCCAAACAGTATGATTGTTTCAGATTTTAAATTGTCCCTATAAGCCTTGTTGGTCCACTAATCTCAGAGAGCCATGCTCAAAATACCACTTTTAACACAAACAAAGTTGTCCGGATTGCTTTAGTCAGTGTCTTGCTGTCTAGTTCAAAGTGGCTGGGACAGTCCCTTACAGCTCCTCTGATGGTCTGAGGATAAGGAAATATGCTCTACAGTCAGAGCTAAAATGAGATATTTTGGACCTCTAAGGCACCTCATCCCCACTTCTCAATGTTGTTTGTGTTCCTGACAGCTGTTGCCCTTAATCAATCTTCTTTTAGCTCTTGTCTTTTCCCATCCAGCTTCTACCAAAGATTGCCCTTCCTTTGGGAGGGAAGAGGTGGAGGCTGGTGTTGTGCAGATGGATACAGCATGCACATTCAAATCTTTCCCCTGAGAAGCAGTGCAAACAACCAAGCATTTCACGTGAAGACAATTTTGTGCTGTAGACTGGTTGATGAGCTGAGGACAAGAAATGGAGGATGATTAGGTGAAGAAATTTACTATTAACACTGATATACTCATTTTTACAGAAAAATGTTTAGCTGAAGAAAACCCTCCAAACTATTTTTGGCCAGATACCAGGCCTACTGTGACCAACATCACATTTTGCCATGGGAGCTCAGTTCAGACTGCATCAAGAACCTGGTAAGTGTTCAAGTATCTGAGAAGCTGGGTTGTTTCAGACACAGCTTTCTGGTTATACATAGTTATTATTTAGGTATATATAATGGTTGCCATTGGCTGGGGTTGTATTTCAGGAAGACGCTTTCTATACTGTGAGAGATTAGGTGGGTGCAATAATAGTATGTATTTCATTGGTAAGAAAAAAAAAATCTACCACTTCTGTAGGGCATATTGGGGCCCACAATTAATACATGTTCAGCATGACTTTAAAAATAGCACCTTCTTACAGAATGAAACTGTTTGATTCAAGTCATAGAATCATAGAATGGCTTGGGTTGGAAGGGACTCTAAAGATCATCTAGTTCCAAACCCCACTGCCATGGACAGGGATCCCTTCCACTAGACCAAGTTGGGCAGACCCCCATCCATCCTGGCCTGGAACGCTTGCACGGATGGGATATCCACAACCTCTCTGGACAACTTGTGCCAGTGCCTCATCATCCTCAAAGTAAAAAAAATTTCTTCCTAATATCTAACTGAAACCTAATTTCTTTTACTTTACACCATTTGCCATTGTACTGTCACTACATACCCTTGTAAAAAGTCCCTGTCCAAATCTCTTGTAGCCCCCTTTACTTGCTGGAAGTTCCCCAGGGCCTTCCCTTCTCCAAGCTGAAGAGCCCCAGCTCTCTCAGTTTCTTTTTAGGAGAGGTGCTCCAGCCCTCTAACATCTTCGTGGGCCTCCTTTGGACTTGCTCCAACAGATCCACATTTTTCTTACGTTGAAGGCCTCAGAGCTGGATGCAGTTCTCCAGCTGAGATTCCATGAGAGCAGACTAAGGTGTCAGAATCACTTCCTGGTGATAACCTGGTGGCCATGCTGCTTTTGATGCAGCCCAGCCTATGGTTGGCTTTCTGGGCTTCAAACACATATTGCCCAGTCTTATTAAGCTTGTCTTCAACCATCCCTGAGTCCTTCTCTTCAGGGCTGCTTTCAATCCATTCTCCCCCCAGCCTCTTTTTGTTCTTGTGATTGCCCTGACCCACACGCAGGACATTGCACTTGGCCGTGACCTTTATGTTACTGTACCCAACGCTTCACATTTGCTACCACTCCACCACTACTATCTGACTTGTGTAAGATTTAGAATAAAATTCTATGAAGATGAGATGTGTATTTGTCTTAATCCAAAACACCTCGTCTCATCAGGCAAAAAGTAAAAGAAATTGTGAAACAAATATTCTGCCAGTAGTTAGTCATAATTGAAGGTGGGGATAATCTTATGCTTTAAAATTTGAACCTGTGTTTTTAAGGTTTAAGAAATTTTCCCTAATGTAGGTTTTTTTTGCAAACATCTACAAAAGACTTTAACTCTGTGGGTCTATTTCCCATTTATAATAAGGGAATATTATTACTTCCATTTATATATTACCAAAACATTATGGCTTTGAGTGCCTTAAACATGGTTATGATGATGCAATATTAATTAATTCCTTCAGTATTTAGGATGATTATCATTAAATGCAATATGTATGTCTTATCCACCCACATTGCATCTGGAACATGTTCTAAGAAGACCAGATCTTTTACTTTTTGAAAACAGTATGGCAACATGGATATGAATCAGCTTTGAGGTTCAGTGCCAAACAGGAAAGCAACCCACATTATATTTAAATAACTCACTTCCTCAGCCTCCTAATCTTGTACAAGAACTGATTCTGACTGACCAACTCTTGTTGTAGAGTGAGTAGTGCAGAAATCAGATTGTTTTTATGTCAGATCCTCAGAATCATTAAAAATTAAGGTTTCTGGCCTTTGCTGTCCCAGTATTGCTTATCTTTATTATTCATTTGTGGTCTACACTATACCATTGATTGTCTGCATACAGCATTTCTCATTAAAAAAATAAAGTACTGTGTTCTGCCCTGTGCTGTGCCTTCCTTGCCTCTGCCTCCACTAGCTTTTGCTAATATGGAGCACTGGTGGGATGTGTTTTGGGAAAAGAGGAAGCTCTTCTAACAGTCTCTTCTAGTCATCTGCATTCCACAGTTGGTGATTACCTGTGCTGTTATAATAAATGTGATCAGCTGAGGAATAATGTTATTTTATCAAGTGCTGAGTAAAGGGATAAATTTTTCCCATTTACCATCCTGCCTTTTTCCATGCTGTGACAACATGATTGTCTTTAAAGAAAACTGAGGCAAAAGTGTGTTTAATTTTGGAGCCAGTGATACAGGGTGATAAATATGATTAAGGGATTGGACCATCTCTCTTATGAGGAAAGGCTCAGGGAGCTGGGCCTGTTCAGCCTTGAGAAGTGACAACTGAGGGGGACCTCATCAATGTCTATGAGTATCTCAAGGGAGGGTGTCAAATGGATGGAGCCAGGCTCCTCTCAGTAGTGCCAAGCAATAGGACAAGGGGCAGTGAGCAGAAACTGATGCCCAGGAATTTCCACCTGAATGTGAGGAAGAACTTCTTTACTGTGTGGGTTACCAAGCACCAGAACAGATTGCCCAGAGAGGCTGTGGTGTCTCCCTCACTGGAGTTACTCAAGAACTGCTTGCTATTTACTTGCTCAAAGCCATTTATAGCAAGAAGAAATTATAGAAACTGCATCTGACTAGGCCATAGTAGAGGTGTAATAGTTTGTGTCAAAATTTGGGTATTTCCTGAAATACAAGGCAAGAATTTCTGCTGAAGAACTGGGGTTTCTCTCAGCACTATCATTTAATCAATCATACACTTTCACTGTCACGTATACATACTGTGTTTCACTAGGGGCCATGTTACCAGGAATGCTAGTGAATTGAGAAGAGTGGACCACTGTGACACCTGCATAAGAATTATGAAATATTTATGTAATTTTGTTACTATATTTCATGTGAATTTTGTCATTTTTCCTCTTTAGCTACTTGGGTCTGCAGAATTATACATCATACTGGGGTCAGCCTGATCTTAGAAACTGTACAGGTGGGTATATTAATGTTGGTCTTTGGAAGGATATCTTTTCTCTTTATGCTAAGTTGTTTAAAAATCCTTCTAAAAAAATCAGTGCAAAGTAAATAATTAAACTTTGGGGAAGTGCACCCAAGTTCAATTCAGCTCACCCGTTAAAAGCTCTGGATACCAGTTACTGAATTAAATGACATTTCAGTCAGGTGAAAAGAATTAGACACTCATATGTATTTCAGAATACCTACAGTAAGCTCTTGTTCTGAGTTGTTTTGTTGGAGAAGCCTATTTTTTTTTTTTTTGTTGTTGTTGATAGAGGTGTCCTAGGGAGCCTGGCTACCTAACTTAATCGATTGAGTACTTGCAGTCAGATTATATGAAAACATCATGTCATGTAAAATGAACATTCTACAATATTAGACTGTAGACTGTAAACTGTATTATAAAAAATAACAGCCAGTTGCAGACTAAAGAAGGCTGATCTTTCAAAATGTTATTTGCGAATTCCAGTAAACCTCAAATATTTTTTGATGTTGTAAAAGGCTAGTGTTTTTATTAGTTTTCTGTCCAGGTGGCATTGAAATTACCGTTTTAACATGTTTTGCCATCGGACACGCTATCAAACTTTCCTTTCTAGGAAAATTCTTCTCATGAAATTTGCTTGTATGTTGTGCTTGTCAGCCCTCTGACAAGTAAGAGTACTGTCCTCTGAAAGGACTGAAACATTTGCTAGGGGATCAGACTTTCTTTGGAAAGCTTAAAGGAGTGATTACTTTTTCAGTAATAGAGACTTTGAAATGCATTTGTTTCACTTCAAGAGTGAAACCTTTTCCCAGTGAAAAAGAAAGGATAGCATTAGGAGAAAAAAAGAGAGATAATATGCATTTTATTTCTCTTTTTCATTCAATTACCCCTTTCTATAATAGTTCTGATTTACAAACTCAAATCAAAACAAAAAAAAGAAAGACACAGCCAATGAGGACAGTATACAATCAGCAGGTTCTAGATACATTTTTTAAAAATTTCAAATTTGACCAAAGGATAAAATCCCATGTTCATTACAGGTACCATAGAACACACGCTAGCTTTCAACTGTGATAATAAAAATTTGTATTTCTGGATTACTTCAGGACTGTAATGCATTATTTTCTCTTTTTGCTTGATTCTGTATGCTCACAGAAAATGCAGCAGATATCGCAAATCAGCTTCTGAATCTCACTGGCGAGGGGCAGCAGCTGACCTCAGACAAAGTAAATGACGTTGTGCAGAAGCTCAAAAAAATTGTGAATGATGAAGAAATTGATGAATCTCTGGGTTCTACTGTTGTGACAATTTTTTCCAATATTCTAACCAGTTCAGACAGTGTATTGGCAGCCTCATCTTCAGAGTAAGTATTTCTGCATTTGAGAAAAGTTTTTGAGAGCAACCTGCAAGGCTGTAAGGATTCATCCTTCCATGTATAGACAAACAAGAAAATCAAACTCTTCTGATTTCCGTTGAAAAGAATTCTCCAAATTATAGACACAAATATTTCTTCTTTTACTGTACATGACAAAGACAAAGTATTTGGCTGGAAAAGAAGTCTTCTGATACATGATGTAGTATAGATCTAAGTATTGTTGGAAAATTATTTCAGGACCAGTGATATGTAGTCAGACAGTTTCTGTCAGTCAAAAGGTTTTGTTTTCAAGAGAGTTGCATAAATTTACAGTCGAATAGTATCCTTGTGAATACACAGATGGGTGACAGAAACACAGTCAGTAACAAGAGGATCATCTTGTGATGTGGGTAGCATGCAGAGCATAAGTAAGTTTTGTTCTGTATTCAGTTTCCAGAATAATTTTTATTTCTGTTTTTAGAGCTCTAAAAACTATTGATGCCTTGGCTTTAAAGATCCATTTTGCTGGACCATCCATGACTATTTCAACACGAAATCTCGCACTTGGAGTGTCTTCTATAAATTCAACTTCATTCAAAGGTGGTTCTTTCAGTGTCAGTCCACAGAATAATGCATCTGATTTCCAGGTACAGAACAAGCAGTTGTATTTGAACATGAAATGTGCCTGTCGTTCCAAGTGTGTTTACTGTGGTTCCTATAAATCCACTTACAACTCCCAATTCTCCACCTACTTTCTATTTCCTTTTTCCTACAATCATCCAAACAGATAACAGATTAATGTAGTATTTCCTTGAGTGACAGGAAACACAGATAAACTCACATTCCATGCAGATAAAAAGTAATTTGCTTATAAATCCAGAACACACTTGAACCTTTTTTAGTTTTGTGGGGTATTTTTACTAGTGAAAAAGGAAAATAACCTCTAACAATCTGCAGTACTGACTATTGTACAATAGCTAACAACTCTATTGATGTCTTTCAGCCTTAAAATAAGATACTTAGATATAGGTATCTACATATAGATTTCTGCAGATACAGTAGTTCTTCAACCTTCCAGTATAGTTTAAACATTTACTGCTAAAAGAGACTTAAGTCTGATGCAGCTGTCCACACACAGGTTGATTGGCTTGTACCATTTAGGATGTCTGAGGTAGTTCAAGTCTTTCATGTGGAGCTTGACCAGCCTAGACGTTAAAAAATAAAACAAACAGAGATCACGCAAAATGTAGGAAGGTCTCCAGTGCTACAGTATCTAGACAGGATACTATAGTTAAGATATTTATCATCACCTCAAAAATATTTTTTTTTCAGTTTTTTCCCACAAATAGAAAAAAACAGACATCTTAAAGTTTGAAATAACATTTGAGATGCACATGAGCACCTATAGGATTTTCCAAAGGTTCTTTTGAAATCAGTAGTGATGAAGTGCCAAGAATTTATAAATTTCACTACATGCCTGTCTGCATCTTATGGGACCTAAATGCTTTTAAAAATGCAATGTAATTTTTTTTCTTTTTCAGTTAAATAGGAAGTCTGTGACAGTGGTAATGTAATCTCAGTTTCCTGGGTATTTAACCATTCAAGTACAGTGAGCCTTACTTGGAGAAACACACAGAAAATATTACACAGAAAAAGAAAAAAATCTGCTCTCATTTGGGCCAGAGGAACTAAAACTGAATTCAACAAAATATGACATTATAAAAACAGTTAAAGACTAATCACTAGAGTATAAGAATAATAGAGAAACAAATTAATTCCCGCTGCAAACTGGCAACTCAACAATCCTAATAAAAATCTGATAATTTTATAAGATACTATATATTCCAGAAATCAAAACAATAATGAAGACAGAAAAAAGTCTACTTTCTGGAAAAAGTAGTAGTAATAGAGTAGGCTTCAGGACTTGTGCGTGTATATAGACTTTGGATCAAAACTTGAATGCTTGTTTAAATAGATAAAAATATATTTAATGTAGTTGAGTTTTCACATATTTATATTCCTATATATTTTAGCTAAAAATTCTTTGATTCAATTTTATCAGAAATTTTTGGTGATTGTAAATCTACTTTCGTTTAGCTCTTACATTAATGCAGCTCAGTAGCTGTTTGTGAAGCTGAATAGTTCTTTGTTATCAAAGGAATGTTTCTCCTGCAGATTTCATCCTTTATTTATGGAAGGAGGAAAGGAAAAATTCTAAAGCCAGGTTTTGGATGATCACACATATAAAAGGAATTACCATCTGTGGCTTGAGGACATCCAGGAATTTTCTCGTCCTGGAATCATTTATTACAGCACTGTCTAAATAATCATAAAATCCAAACTGTCAAATTATTTATAGTGTTCCTATTGGAACATGAGCTTCTTCTCAGACTTTCACATTTCCAACAGCTGATTGAGAATTTTTAGCATCCTTCCTACCAGAAAATTTGCAGCAGCTGTGGTCACCATTTATATTTTCCATGCCTGTAAGAAAGATACTTGCTCTCCCTGCTGAAGGGAGATTCCCTTGTGAAAGCCCAAGTTTTTTCACTAATGATGAGATGATCTATCCTAGGCTCATCAGGGAACATTAAAGTCTTCAAGTCGTATGTCAGAATGTTTCCAGATTTTTTTAGTATTTTTTTCTTAAAGTAGATACCAAGCAAATTTATCCATGGCAATTTGGAAAGATTCTATTTCAATCCACTCTATGTTTCTTGCCAAACCTTTGACTAAGGTTTTGGTGATTCATATTATTAAATTGTTCCTGTAATATATCCATGCTTCTTTGGAGAAACCTCTTCCACTGTATTTGCAGACAATGCCTAATGGGACATCTTTATCACATACACACTTTCTGTTTACTGTGGTAGAATTATCCTCTGTAAACCTGAGTTTGAACTACATTATCCCTGTCAGGAGATATCTATGAGCTACTTCTTACTGATTTCCAAGGGTGAATAATCTGTCAGTAGCCTATGACTTTTAACTTTCTATTAGCTAGTGATGCTTTTACAATTATACAGTTCTCCATGAGAGGCATAAATACATGACCAAGATGCCTCTGGGGAAGTCAGTAGTGGGAGTTTCCATATCTCACAGTAAAACTCTTAAAAGCTTTTACGTAGAGCCACTGTGAGCTGGCTTGCTCCCCTTCTTTCAAGGGATATGGTGGCACACCTTGAGTAGGCCATGGTGGGAAAGTGATCCTTCATAGAATTGCTAATGAAATGCAGGGTTACATCCTCTTTTATTTCCTCCTCGTTTGTTACATCCCTGGGCCACAGAGGGCTTTTAGATGTCTGATACATTGCCAGTATAGATTAAATTTATATGATGTCAGAAAGTGTCTTTTTTTGTGCTACATAGCACAATAAATATGGAGAAGTGACACTAATAATTTTTAAATCTCCTTTCTGTAGCAGAGAAACTATAAAAGCTCATAAGAGAATTATTTCAGATGTGCAGATCAAGCCAGCTAATACAATTTAAGACAGAAAGATTCAGAGCATATTTTTTAGTTCTCAACATTGTTTGTTATGAGGAAAAGTATCTTGAACCTTACTGAAAATGATTATGACTGTCGTAATTGCCATCTCGTTATCTCCAAATCATCATTATAGCAGTGCAGGAGTTTGTTTCTTTGTTGGTTTTGTCTAATATGTTTTTGTAGCAGAAGGCTGATCTCATGCTGGAAAGGTGGAAAACCTTCCCAGCCTTTAAAATTTATTTATTGCATCAACTCTTACATAGACACAAGTCATTTTAGTCTTGATTGGTTCTAGTCCCATATCTAGATATTTCTGTGTAAGAGTGTGAACCCAGTGGTGGACAACAGATGGTTTGTTCATTGTTTGAACATGTTCTTTTGCTGTTTTCATTTAACAGATAGATTTTGACAAGGATCAGACAAGTGCCTTCGCTTCTGTTGTTCTGCCACCAAGCTTACTGAAGAATTTAAGTCAAGACGAGTTTGAAGTTATATCCAGGGCTCAGTTTACTTTCTTCAATAAAAATGGTCTTTTTCAGGTAAACATTAATGTGCTTGAAGTCATTTCAGAGAGGGTGGGTCAAAGCCAGCTGCTAAAAGTTTCCTGTAGTGTAATAATTTCACAGTACTTCATGAGTTACAGGAATTAAAAGATGACAGCAAATGTAGGCGCTAAAGACAGCCTTATGTTCAGAGTAGCAAAATAATTGAGGTGCCCAAGTTGAGTTGAAGTCAGTGGTTTAACTGCAAATTCCTGTTACATGTGAAATAAACCTTTTTTGGGGGTAATCTATGGAAAATTGTATCCCAGCTGCTTAAAATCAGAGGAAAGAAGCAAGGCCTCTTAACAGGCATAACTTCTGTTAAAATGCATTAATGTAAGTCCTTGATGTTCGGTGGAGCCAGGTTCTTTTCTATCAGGATTTGGCATATAACACTGCCAAATACTCTCTTTTCCTTATAAGAGCTGGTTAGCAGTCATATCCAGCTGACTGCTTTGTATTCATTTGGAGTCCCTGGGCTGATGGTTAGCAGCCAGAGAACATTTGTTTCTATATACACACTATTCTTTTCATACCTGTGTTCTCATAAGCACACCATATTTCAGTAGGAATAAGGATAACAATGCTTGTACCTGAAACCTGAACATGCTCAGGTAGATTTGATTTTTTTATTTTTTGGGTCTTATCAAACGGTAATTGCAAATAGTGCCTGCATGGTAGGTGCCAAAAATATTAGGAAGAGTTTGCAGCTTGGAAAAAGAAAACCAAAACCATACTTACCTGGGAAAAAAAAAACCCAGTTAATTAAGAAGGAAACATTGTTTCATGGTGAACTGTAGAATATGTCTCAGAAGACTTGAGTTTGTTTTCCCATCAGTATTTCAAGTGACCTTTGGCTCTTGTGCATCCGCAGAACTCCTTAGTATTGTATTGTCCCTATATTATCGTTTTTATTGGAGTGTATCCAGATTCTTCAGATAATCTAGGCAAGAAAATACCATGACCCACAGTTGCCTTCTGAAATACACCCCAAAGTATCCTTATTTTAAATTGTATTCGTTTTAAGCCTGCTTTTGAGAAAAACAGGGTGGATATCTTTAATTAAAAAAAACCCAGAAGAACACAGATGGAGGCTGGTCAAAATGGCATCAAATCATATGAAGTCAGAATGTGTCCCTTAATGGTGCTAGAATGCATTTCTAAGCAGTACTAAATAAGCCATTGAAAAACAAAAACCATAAAAATGGCACCTGAATTAGCAACTAAAATGCCTTTCATTTTTTGTGTGTTTTTCGAACTCTTCATGGGTGATGTTTAACACAATGAATTAAAAACGTGCAATCCTCACATTTTTAATAAGTCTAAAAATAGAGAAGTTCAACAAAAAGGGGATTGAAATAGGCTGATCCACATGCCATCTCAAACCAAATAACTTTGTATAGTATATATTAGTATGAGAGTCTTTCATTTTTATTGCATTTCATATTTCTTCCACTTGCAATTACAAGTATCTGAAAACTGTTCGCTGTATTCCATAAAAGTATTCAACATAACCGTGAAACATACATTGCAGCATTGGAGGTGGTGGGGGTTTTTTTCAACTGAGATAATTCTAGTAAGTTTTATCTTGTAATTCATTCAAGATGGTTATGTTACTTAGAGAACTATATAAAAGCTGTTCAGGGTGGGATTCACTTCACCAAAGGCAGGTGTGTTCCATGTACACATCTATGCCCGAACTGTTGAACTTTAGCTGAGCACAGCCTTATTGCTAAATAAGTAGTTGTCTCTATTTTGCTTTAATGCACACATTATTTCTATTACCTTGTAAGAATAGTAAGAATATAGTAAGTTGCTTTCTCTAAAGAGACCAACTGTGTCTAGTTTTTCTTATCTGCTTACAGACAGAATCCACTGAAACCTGTAGAAATATGTCGAAGGACTTTCATAGACTTTGTCAGATGTGCAAATTTACGTGGTAACCAAGAGATTTTTTTCTTGTCTGAATGCTCAAGAACTGCCTAGAAATTTGCATTTTCCTTCCTCTTCAATTTTTAAGATTTTAGGAAATTTTGCCACAAAGCTCCAGTATAATCTGAAATACTGTGTCTGAAAACTCTTGGATATGGGTCTTAAAAAATAAAATATTTTTCTCAGGATAATGTGCACTTAATAACTGAAACTGTTGTGTCTCTCATGAGTGGTGGGATCTCACGAGCCCAGTGCTGTGCTGATACCTGACATCTTGTTACGTGAACAAGACCCCTAGATGGAAGGAATTGAGAGTTCAGAAGTTTGGCAGACCAGATTTTGGGAGAGAAAGTGAGTGGCAATAGACTTCATTTGGCCTATGATCTGCCACAGACAGTGACCAAGCTTCCCAACCAGACATCTAAATATCAGGTTTCAATAGAAGCTCATCAAAAGAAAATAGCATTTCCAATGCACTTCCATTTTAATAAATATTTAGTTTCCAAGGAAAACTTCTCTTCCAGAAAATTGTCAGCTGCAGGTTAAAAATCATATTGGTCAGTGATAATGTCAGAATTCTATTTAAATACCTATCAAATAAGATCTTACAGAAAATGCTATCTCCTTCAGTATGTAACATTGCTTTGAATATGTTTACTACTTCATAGTCATTCATTTTAAGATGGAGGATGATTTAACAACTATATGCAGAAAACAGTTTACTCTCTAAAAACTTTGCATTTAATAAAGGATAGTTTCAACAATAAGATAAGAGAGCTCGTTCATGCTTGTTTAGGGAAATGAGCTAATCATATCATGGGTTGTTATCTGCTACATTGTTTGAGTTATAATTTTGTTTGCCTTCTAACCTCTCTCTATAATTGTGCCTATGTATGTTTATGACTACAAGGAAAATAGGGAAGCTTCCATGAGGCTTACCCATAATTTGATTTTATAAACATAATGTTCTTATATTGTGTGATCAAAAGTACAGAAATGCTGACAATTCTGGCACACAGCAAAAATGAAACTGTGTACTATGGCCTTTATGTTATGTGCCATGTAAGCATTTATTATATTTTTTTAATCTTTTGAAGGATGCAGAAAATCCTGCCAATTTGACCAGTTTTGTTGTGGCATGCAGTATTGGAAACTTAACCATTCAGGATCTTCAGGATTATGTGAAGGTTACAATCAAGCATACCAAAATTCAGGTAAAACAAGAATACCAAAATTCAGGTAAAACAAGACTGATTATTCAGAGGAACAGGAATGTGAATTATATATAGTAAAGGCTAAGCATATAGCCTGATTTATATGGATGGATTCTGAGCAAGCGAAAAATGAAATTAAGAAGTCTAGAACAAAAGCAAGTAAGCAAAAAGTAGAAACAAATAACCTCTCCCATCCTCATGCATTCGTACTTCATTCATGAGCTAACATGCACCTGAAAGACCATTGATTCTGCCCCTCGGAGGTAACTTCTGTGCCAATAACTGTAGGTGAAACCTGTGTTTCAGGACTATACTCATGACCAGGGACATGATTTATTACACTGGAACTTCATAATTACTTAAATTCTTTGACCAAACATTAATCGCTTTGTTAATAGTTGCCAGAATTATTTTGTTGTCATGTGGTTTTCAGCAGAGGAATGGACAGAAACACATTAATAAGAGATGACTACAGGAAATTTAGGGAAATACAGACCAAATGCAACCTTATGGCACATACTGTTTCAGTTAGAATATGTGTGAGCTTGAGTCTGTTCTCAGTATCTAATGCAAAAGAGGCAATAGCACTAGAGCCATGAAAGAAAATGTTAAAATGCAATACCTAAGTAAATTGTTTATGTAATGAGAACCTGATTTGTAATTTTCACAGCTCGATTAACTTTATCTTGCATTGCATTACAATGAATATTTTAAGGTGAGGCAAAACAACCTCCACTTGGGTTCATCAGGCATTGGCACATTTTCGAGGCCTTTCATAGAGGATTCATGGAGAAGCCCTAAGGAAGTAAACAGTAAAAAGTATTTAGATTCTATAAAGACATCATTTTCATGGCTAACTTCAGTGACACAAGAAAACTTCATTATTCTGAGGATGTACAAAAGGAACTGTCGAACAGTACATAGAAGCAGTGCTCTAGATTTTGCAATTTGGACAAATCTGTCTTTTTAGCAGAAAAAACTCTTAATTTGAGACAAGTTTTCAACAATCAAAATGATATAGATTCTTCTGCTGGTTAAATGAAAATATATGCATTGCAATAGCTTTTGTAAATGTTGATGAGATTTAGGTCTGAAGATGTATACAAAGTCTACTTTTGCATCTATTCTTAGGAAGATCCTAAACCTACCTGTGTCTTCTGGGATATGAACAAAAATGGTGAGTTTAAAAATACTGTAATTTCTTTCATGTGGGGAATAAATGTGTCTGAGTTTTAAAATCGGTCACAGTATTGGCTATTTTGCTTCCAAATCAATCTTTACAGAATTCAGTAAAGTCCATTCAATGAAGTGTGTAATTTCTTCTATTAGTTACTTATATATTATTAGTATAGTTACATGTAACAGCAAATGTTAAATACTCCTTTTTAAAGTTTAAGTTTAATGCAAATTTTTTAGGATTTTAAAATTTTCAATTAAGTTTTTCCACTTTTTTCCCATATCTGCAGTTCTTCACTGATCTCTCTGTATGAGCAAATTAAATTATAATGCTGCTCAGATACATGAATGGTTCTTAGCCATACTTTTAACTGCTCATGTTTTTAAAAATTGGGTTATATAAGTGTAAGATTTTGACTGTTACAGATCTTAAGCTTTTTTGGTTGCATATGGAGACACACATTAAAGGCAACATTTTAGAACATTCTTCATTGCTACTGCCAAACCTGTGTGTGATGTTTTACTCATGCTCTTAATCCTTTGCACAAAGTTGTTCTCTGGGATGACTTTCCAGATCTTTCTGTTTTAGAGATCACTACTGAAATGTTACTCTCCTTTACAATGAAACAAAGCTGTAGGATTTTGGATGGAGAGGTTTAGTACACAGAGTCTTACAAGAAATAAAATTTACCATCCGAATTTGTACTTCAAAGCAGCAGGAAATACAGAGCAACTGAGGAGAATGCAGGAGGACAAAAATGAGTAAATAATCATAGAAACTAGTTAGGAAGCTGAACTTGAGAATCACATTAAAGGAGAAACACACAAGGAGGAAACTATTCCCAGTGGTTGCTTGAGTGGAGAAGAGTTTTAAGTGGTTTTGGAACATCTTCACAGTATTTTGAGAGAATGTCTTGAGTTTGAGTGTTTGATTGTCTTGAAGTTACAGAGCAAATTATGCTGGATTTTGTCAGGAGCTGTGAAAAAAAAGTCTTTAAGAGTCAAAAATATTAATTATTTTTAAAAACTAGCTCATATTTTGGCAGGGAAAAAAAGAAAAAAGAAATTTTAGTTTTTAGCATGTTAATTTTTAAAACTAAAATCTTTCTACTTATTTTTCAGAATGGCCTTTTCAGGTGGGGTGAGTTGGGAATAGTTCACTTTATGTTTTTTGGAAAGGCCACCAGGGTTCATTGGGATGACCCACTCTGACCTTCTGCATTACATGCTGCAGAAAGGAAGGGCGGGACCCTCTGCTCCTGAGCAATAAAAGCTTTCATGTGCCCAAGGATATATGAGTGGGAGGCAGGCAGGTGTAGACATAACATCAGTGGGGGAAAAAGGAGTTCTGAAACCATCTTATTATTGGGTAAAACTAAGGTATGTCTTAATGTGTGATCCACATAGTAGGTCTTACTCACTAACCAAAAACCTCCCCACCTTTATTATACATCTCCGTCTATTGCTTCTGCTCACCAGTCCATTCCTGGGACACTCATCTGGGGTGATTCTCTGCAGAAACTAGGAAATCTGACACTTGCTTCTCTCCTGATTGTTTTTAGTGCTGGCTCATTTGGTTTGAGAAAGTACTTCTGTGTTTGCACAAGATGAAGTGAGAAATCTGCTAAAAGAGAGGTTGACATGTGTTGGTTGGACAGAAGTTTCTCATGTTTCATTTCCACAGGTGGCAACGGTGGCTGGAACCCTGCGGGCTGCCAAGTGGATGCAGAGTCCAATGAAAATGAAACTGTGTGCTTGTGCAACCACCTCACACATTTTGGGGTCCTAATGGTAGGCAAACTCTCTGCTCACCAAGTTACCTTTCCCAGGAAGAGTAACACAGCTTTTGTGTGGTGTCAAGACAACTCTCATTTTTGTTACTTGGGTTCTTTCTTTTGCATATATTTCTTAATAATAATAATATGTGGGTTTTCCCCCCTTATTATCATAAAGTTATATTTTCATAACAAAGTAGCTAGTGGTAAGGATTCGGGAACGAGATAATGAAGAAAGTTAGCAATGGAAGAATATTATTGTTATTTTCATTATTAAATTCTTTACAAGTGGCTAAATATTATTTTTTTAATTAAAATGTACCCATGAGATTTTTCTAAATTTTAAAAATACTGTGCCACAAAAGACCTAAGATTGAGACTTCTGAGTGATATCAAAATACAAATAACATATTATAACATCCAGCTGAATACAACCAAGGCCCAGTACTAATATTTCCACTGGCAACACAGGAAAAAAAAGTGATCTTATTGAGCCCTAAGTTGCAGGGGATCTCTGACATGTCCTTTAACAGTATAATCTGACAAAAGTGACCTGCAGCTGAGGCAGGAGGTATGCAAAAAGAGGGAAGTGAATAAGAAAGAAGTCTAAGTATACTTGAAATTTCCAGATTGAGAAAGTGGGAAGTTGCTTGCAGGAAAAAAAAAAATAGAAAAAAAAAGAAAAAGCATGAGAAGAAGTTAGAAATGCTGTTTTCAGAACAAAAAGAAGAGAGACTAATTGTCAGGAAAAACAGGGAAAGAAAAACATCCTACAGATGGTAGAAAACTATAAGAATGAAAAGTCAAGGGAGCACAATAATTCTCTTTCATCCTTAGGTCAAAAGGCTGACTTGTCCCTTGCAAATTTAGTTTGCAAATTTGACGAGATTTATCTAATGTCATAAACTATGAAGTGGCACCTTTTGCACAATGTGTAAACCCATATTGGCTGTTTTCTTGCTTGACTTTAATCCATTTTGGGGATGCCTTATAATACAGGCCTTCTCTCAGAAAAAGACTGCTCACAGAGCACTGGTACAAAACACGTAGCCCGTACTCTGTCAGAGCCTTAAGCAAAGTCTCCAGACAGGGTGGGTAGCAGAGCAAAGCCTATCAGGGAGATGAAAGAGGGAACCATATGGTGCACTTCAGCCTCAGCAGCATAGCCTCCAGCAATTTGCACTTGTGAAGTGTTTTTCAGAGAGAAAAAAAATCCTAACGTGACAAAATGGAATACTGCTATCTTTTCTTAAATTTGGCGGTTGTTTATGCTCAATAACAGGCTGATACGTTTTTTTCCAGCTGAAATTAACATTCTTTGGCCTGTAAAACATAGCTGCAGAAAATATGTTGGCTCCTGGTCACAGCAGGAACAATTCCTAGGTGGAAGTATTTGGGGTTTGAGGTAACTTGTGTCAGTGTCACATACAACTTTAACCACACAAGGGAGCCACATACACTGACTTTTTCAGCTTTGGCCTTCCAGACCCTTCTAAATAGAACTGCTCTCTTCACATCATGCTGAGATGTAGATATGAAAGAGCCACAAACTTTGTGTCTTCTTGCAAGCTAAATTATGGTCTTGTTCCACTTTTCACCCCCAAAGGGATAAAGAAAAGGCTTTCTTTAGGATATATTCAATGAGCCCCTTCTCTTCCCTGAATGCTTTAGTGGCAGTAGGAAATAAGGCAGAAGGTCTTTGAATTTGGGCTGCATTCCAGTAGATTTTTACGAAGTTTTGACCATTCTAATGGCTTCTCCATTTTAATAATTTCTTCTGACTTTATTTAGATACTAAATTATTTCCAAAGAATACTCTCCTTATGTTTAAATAAACTGTGATAGAAGGCTGGAATGGACTGTAAAAGGCTCCTGCCTTTTCCTATGAAGCATGTAAAGTTTTGTAGCATTTAATGTTTCTTTTTGATAGCTAGTTTTGCTAGGTACAACAATGACAATAACTGCAGAATTGACATCATTATCTGTTAGTGTTTGCTCACATTTTCTCCAAAGTGATATAAATCCAAACATCCTCATATTTCCTTGTCCTTAAAAAAAGGAAACAACACTGGCATTTATTCTCAGATGGTACTATGGGGCAGTTACAGTAGACAGAAAAAAAAGAAAATCCTCAGAATGTTCCTACTTTATTCCCCAATTTTTTTTTCTGTTGTCCTTGTCATTACTTTTCTGACCAATTCTATTTAAAGTGTAGTTCTTATATCAAAACAGACCCTAAATCCAAAAAGCAATATCTTGCCCTTGGTTTCACCTGTAGATGTTTAGTTACATTGACCTTATGAACTTTTAATAACAAAAAGGCCAGAAATTCCCCACAATGTTGCACATTTCAATACGAATACTTTTAAGTTACATTTTTCTAAATCTTACATCTTCTGAAAGAGAGTTGTATACACACAACAGAATTAAAAAGCTTGGAAACTGGAGACTTTTCCAGAGAAGGACATTTGAATTCCTGGTACTGAATTATAAGGATCAGAATCAGGCTCTATCTGCCATTCCCAGCAGTTATAATTCTTAAAGCACAATGTTTTGAAGAGCTGTGGGAAGGAAGTGAAAGGTGTAACAACTATAGACCAAGTACACACAGTAAAAATGAACCCCAGTGTCAAGGTTACAGTGGTGTTGCCAAAGTGCTTTTCAGTTTTATTGACTAATTACCAAAAAGACTGCTGTGCTCAGAGAAAAGGTGCTGGCTACAATTGATGTCTCTTCCTTCTCTCTCCCAGGACCTTCAGAGAACCGTGACACAAATTGACCCACAGAATACCAAGGTCCTGACCTTTATCACTTACATAGGCTGTGGAATATCTGCTATATTTTCAGCTGCAACTCTTCTGACATACATTGCGTTTGAGTAAGTACCAATTCTGTGAACAACATCACAAGGAAGTACCTGTATGTGCAGAATGAAATAAGTTAGTTACGTGGTTAGTCTGGCTTTTTTGCCTAGGAGGGGAAATCTGTGTTTGAAAAAATCAAACCTGCAAAATCAGAGTCACAGTGTTGTAAAGTGGAAATTTGTTCAAGGGGACATAAGTTCAGAGTCTTTCCTCCAGTTTCTTATGTGTTGTGCTGCTCAGACTGGGGAATAAGGTGAATGTGTATCAAAATTTTCCTTTTGGGAATCCTCTAGATTTTGAACAGATAGGTATTATTTTAAAATTCTCAAAGAGTCTTTTTATAAAAACCAAACAAAACTTGCCTATGCAGGCATAACAGGTTCCAAGTTGAAAAAGAGAAACTTCCAATTAGAGGAATTACATTTTATACCCCTTCAGAAAGAAGTGGGAAGAGAAAGGAAATTAAAATAAATTATAAAGTGTTACAAGAATAAAAATTTTGAAGTAGTACAGTTCTGTGAACAGTAAAAAGAGAAAATGAAGTCATGTTAACACAAAGAAAGCATTCTGCCAGTAACAGGACAGGACATAGTAGCTGCTAAAGAAGGATAATTTTCTGGGGACAGAAGTGGGGGAGGGGGGCTGGAGAAGGGGGTTTTCAAGTTTTAAATAACTTCAATGATTGCATTCCTATTACATTACCTATGGTATAGTGTTCTGGTTCAAGTTGGTAGAAATTATTTGCTGCCCCCCACTACCCACATTTTAATGGAGAGCAGTTTAAAAAAATTACTTGTTCTTCAGTCTTCCTAAGATCCTATTTAAAAACAAACAGAAAACCACACCCACTGGACAATATATTCCAAAACTTAGGCTAAGATTTACATATAAAATGATCACAGATGACCTTCTGGTCAGCTGTATTTTTTTTGCTTTCAATTAAAATAAAAAGTACTAGTTTATACTTAATTTGAAAGATTGGTTTGGGGTTTTTTTTCAATAAAAAAATCAGTTGCTAAAATACTGCAGCAGTTAATTAACTCATTATGGACCCAAAGAACTGGTAGCTTACCCCCAGCCACACATAGCTGAAGCCTTCAACAATCCCTCACAGAAATACACACCACTATGTCTTACTGCACAAACCCAGCTGGAAGGGGTTCCCTGTGCTTTTATTGACTTTGTGAAGGGGTAAACCCAGCTGCAATAGGTGGTTTGTGTAACTGCAGAAAGTTAATCATGTGCACCTGTGTTTCTCTCATTAGGAAGTTGCGAAGAGATTATCCATCCAAAATCCTGATGAATCTGAGCACAGCCCTGCTCTTTCTTAACCTGATTTTTCTGCTTGATGGCTGGATTGCATCCTTTGATATTGATGGCCTCTGCATAGCTGTAGCTGCACTTTTGCACTTTTTTCTCCTGGCCACCTTTACATGGATGGGACTGGAAGCTGTTCACATGTACATTGCTCTAGTGAAGGTGTTCAACACGTATATACGGCGATACATACTGAAGTTCTGCATCATTGGCTGGGGTGAGTTCAGTAGATGCAATATTTACATAAAATGTATGCTGCTGTATAAATGTTCTCTATAAATGCTGCTATATAAAAGCTCTCTATCAGAAATGCAGAGTAGAATTAATAATATCAGTGTGTCATTTCCTTACCCCTGCCTGCAGCAGTGCCAGCATGCAGGCAGCCCTCTCTGTCACCAAGTTCCCCCATGTGATTCTGTGTAAATAACACTCTAACTGGCACTCTCCACCCAGAGCAGCTCACAGCCCCAGAATGAGCAGAGAGACCAGATAAACTGGTCTTGTTTTCCAAAGAGGCCAGAATGGGAGAGGGGAAATGTGAGTGTTGTGTCAGAGATGGAGAACTGTGTCAACCCAATGAATGCAGAAACTCTTGCAGTTACCGCAAAGCCTATGGAGGTTTTGCATTGACTTTCAAAAACTTTAAGTACAGCTTAAATTTTCTTGCCAACAAATACAAGCCTATTGTGGAATCAGAAACAACCAAAATTTTCTGAGATTCAGCACAATGTTTAAACCACGAAGAGATCCTGGCTGCCCTAAGCAATGTACACAGCAGGACTTAAATGGAAAAAGTAATACTGAAAAATAACTGCAAGGCTCAAGCAGCAAGACTTTTATTCTTCATTTTTGTCTATATCAGGAATCTGTGGTTTCTCCCTGAATGCACATATTGTGTTTGAATTAATACAGCACAATGCTAAGCCATTAACCTTACGGCTAGAGCACTGACCTCGGTACAGCTGATAATTGATGTCTTTCCATTGGCAACTAGCATCCTCTTTGGCAACCTCAGCAGAGGACAAGGACTGAGTGGTCGGAAAAGCAAATTAACCTCTTCCCCTTTGAATCTGTTCTGTTATAGCAAGGATAAGGCATGTAAATAAGGCATATCAGGAAACGTACATTTCTTTTGTGTGAGCTGTACTTTTCTGCAGAGTTCTCCTCTGCATAGTTGTCTACTTTCCCCAAATACTCCCTCTGCTTTTTTATTAAGAAATACATAGTTTGTTTTATGGAAGCGAGGGGAGCACATATAAGTAAAGTATATATAATATGTATAACGCTGCAGAAGATATGTAATATGGGATATATAATATAATGTGGTTGAGAGAAACAGTGGAGAAATTGCAGGTTTAAGTTCATGTTCCCCAGTGACACAACCACATGAATTCACATTAGCATGAAAAAAATCCCTCAAAAAATTCCTAATACCATCCCTCCGCTAGACCTCATTTTATGCAATAATTTGTTAATCTCACTATATAATGAGAGCCTGTGTGCAGTTGCAAATTTAACTTTGGGTAATTAAGGGATATTATTTTACTTTAGTTTATTGTTTTACTTTAGTTTCCTTATCACATACTAAACTTTTTATACATTACAGAACATTACAGGGCTTATTCATTAATGCCTCTTAATTACTTTAATAGTTCTATATATTTGTACTGTTTGAAAAATTGTTTCCTTCTACCTTCTCAGTGCAGTTTTCTCAGGATACTCTGTACTAAAACTATAGGGATGGAGACATCAGTAATTCAGCTTAGCATGGTGAATTTGAAAGTTTAGGAGATTTGAAAGCTCACCAGATTTCTTGTGTTACAGGTTTGCCAGCTCTGGTGATAGCAATTGTTTTAGCAAGTGCTAATACAAATGCAAGTCACGTTTATGGCAAAGAGTTATATGGTAGAGATGCTAACGGGCAAGGAGGGGATGACTTGTGAGTATTTCTTTTGCTCTCTTAAAATTCAGCATTTATAGTTGCTTTGCAAAAGTCAATGGTGCATTAAGCAAGCAAAAAGGGCAAAACTGTCTTCTGAATGATTAGAATCTGTAATGTGAAGAAGGCTGTTAGAGAAATTGGAGGGAAATCTGCATGACCCAATGCCACGTACAAACATGTCTCTGGCAAAGAATAATTTATAGGTTTTGTCATGAAAATAAAATAAAAATACCTGTTTTGGTTTGTCTTAAATGAAAGCTGTATTTTCTAGGTAAGAGCAAAAAAAGAAATCGTATAAAAATAGTTTCCTTTGTAAATAAACCAACCTTTTGCCGATGTAGTTCAATAGTCCTCTATGTTCTTCTCTTGATGTCCAGATAGTAACTCCAAATGCCAAAATTTTTATGTGAGTGCTCTTTTCCTTGCCTAGTGAAGCTTCATCATGATAAATAAAATTTCCATTTTTTATTTTATTATAGTATCATGCTGAGTATTCAGGCCATTTGCTGCAAGAGAAATTACTTAGGTCTCTCACATGGCTGACTGTCAAATGGCTGCCTCAAAAGTCCTGCTACTTCTCCAGTCGTGTCCAAGTTCTCCTTTAGCTCTAGTGGCAGAAACTTCAGATTTTTGACACTGAAGATCCAAGTTTGCCCATTCTGTTTTTAAAGCATTCAATGCTTCACACAGATGACAGCAGTGAATTTCTTTGTACTTTTTTCATTATAGGACTGCAGTTCCCACTGCTTCCCACCTTTTTAATTAGCTTTGACTAAAATGGGGTACAGCCCTCAGATTTCTCATATGATAACACTATAAGCCATGGTCACTTAAGGTGCCTCTGGGCTTCATCCTGTTTCCAAACAGAAAATGGACAAAGGTTTCATTTTACATTGTAGCTCTGCATTAGTGGTATCAGAAATCGGCTCATTTTCCTTTAGTCATATGAATAATTGGAGGATAGTTTCCATTAACCAAAAATGATCCTTTTTTTTTTTTTTTTTTTTTTAATTTTTTTATAGCTGCTGGATCAAGAATGAAGTTGTCTTTTATGTGACTTGTGCCGGCTACTTTGGAATCATGTTTCTAATGAATGTCGCCATGTTTATTGTGGTGATGGTGCAAATCTGCGGGAGGAATGGGAAAAGAACCAACCGGAGCCTGAAGGAAGAGATCCTGAGGAACCTCCGTAGTGTGGTCAGCCTGACCTTCCTCCTGGGCATGACATGGGGCTTTGCCTTTTTTGCCTGGGGCCCCTTAACTCTTCCTTTCTTGTACCTCTTCTCAATTTTCAATTCATTGCAAGGTAAGCTGAATTTTTGTTCTATGAATGAATAATATTTGATCTGTTACTGTTCTGGGGCTTACTATGTCCAGTGATTGGACTAGGGAACACATATCTGAGCTCTCTAGGTTTTCCTTTGATGCTAAACCATCAATAGTTTCCCCTTATGTGGAATAATGATACCAACTACACCTGGGTCGAATATCTTACATAAATTCATTATGGTTTCAAGGTCTTTTTCCATAAAATGAACTATATTATAAATAGAGCTCTTCCTAGCTAACAGTCTGCAGTGTTCTCTGTTGAGACACATGCTGTATGACCTTCAGCATTTCCTTTCACTGATTATAACAAATATAGGAAGCCTTTTTCCTTAATTTATTCCTGTAGAAAAATCTCTAAAACTCATAACTATTTTATTAAGACATGAGAAACTCATAAAATAAACTTCAGTCCTGTCTCAGTGTGGACATATAGCAGAGACATATGGGATATTCTTTGCTTTAGAAAAATCCAGTGACTGTTATAGTCAGTTTATTTTTCTTTCCTTTATTCAAGTTTTCATTATTTTACTTTTCCAGCATAGTTTGCCTTTCTGAAAAATGCTGTAAATTGTAATCAAATGGTTAAAAATTACAGAATTATATAGCTGACATTTAAAAACATTCAGCTCAGAGCTAAAATTTGCATATGTTTCAACTGCCATAAAATTCTCTATCAGTGCTTGCCCTATCCACCTATAAAGAACAACTAAAAATTTAATGAAGAGAAAACCCTTCCAAGAAGGTCATTGGAAGTGCATGCATTATACCACACACATATTGATATAAGAAATAAATCTGCCTGAAAAAAAAAAAAAACCAACAAAAAACAAATTCAAGAATATCATTGAAGGAACATGTGTTATGCAACACAAATATTGAGATAAAAATTAAATTTTCTTTGGGTCAGCAAAATGTTTTCTCTTTATGGAAAAAAGTACTTAATGTCACCCTGTGCAGATTTTGTCTGATACAGTTGAGATGTATTTACTGTGCTGAAAGATTTCTTGAGCTTTCATGGGAAGAGAATAATGGTGTGGGTTTTTGTTTGGGTCAGTTTCAACCTAAAATGCTAAGAAAAATGACAAAAAATATTTGGATGTGGTGTTCTTACTAGAAACTGTTTTTTCCAAATGACAGGTTCTGATACTCCCCTAGCAGCATAATGAAGTATTTAGTGCATTGTGTCTGTGTTAGAAATTTAGAAGGGCCTAGAGAGATCAGAAGTATGGGAAGAACATGAAAAAAGATTTAAACTCTGAAAAGCTTGCCAAGGGTCAAATTGATCAAGTTCTCTGTAACCAGAATTTCCAGTGCAGTTAATTAAGCTTGTATGTGCAGAGTGCATACAAGGCTGACCACCACTGCTTAAGTCTCTGTGGGGTAATAGCACTATTTAATGGAAAATGAATATTTGGAAGACAGTTAAGTCAGAAGATGAAACTGCAAAAGATGAGAAGTAAATGTAAAAAGAAGAGTGATGAGCTTTCCATGGATTGTGGTAGCAACGATGATGCAGTCTATGCTCAGGCATGTCATATCAAGCAATAGGAAATAACAATCTTCTATCTGAAAGTACGTGTTGCTGTGTCAGAAAGAGCTAGGCAAAGCTAAAGAATAAAGGAAGAGGATGTTTAAAATCCCATATAACTGGTGCAGTGTTCATGTAGCAGTAAGGGGATGGAATGGGGCAAATCTTTATCAGGAAGCATTTCCTAGCAGCAAAAAATGTTTCAATATGGTAAGTCTTTCATCAGTATTAGCAGCTCGATTATGGAGATGTTGGTAAACGCGTCTATCCTCTCTCAAGTTTTTGAAAGCTGCACGAACATTTGAAGATATACCAGCAGCCTCCATCAGCAATTTTCTGGGCACTGGCAGTGAAAAAGCAAATTGCAGCAACTGCTAGTGTTACTGTACTTTGCTATTTCCTCTACATAGGAAATTATTTTTCTCTCCTTGACGCTCAGAGTAAAAAATCTGGGAACATTTCTTTTTTGGCTGCTCACGTTATATATATGCCTGGGCAAGCCAAATACTTTCATATCAGAGCCAAGCAAGAGCCAAGCCTAGGGTCTGATTTGTCTCTGGGAAACAAAACCAAAGCTGTACTACTAAAAGCACGTTGTAAACTTAATGAATAATGAAATACAGAGAAAAAAGTTCTAGAGGCCAAGCCCAGACAGGGCAAAGGCAAAGTACTTAATTCAGTACATTTGTTTTGCATTACTATGGAATATGCATTTTCTTTTTAACCGTTCAGAACATTCACTGCAATTTAATTAAGCATCAGTTTACTAAGTTTGTAAGCTTTGTAGAAGCCCTGAGAGGAACTTTGGGCCACAACCAGCTTTATACCTCTAACCCTGTAAGAGCTGCCAGTGGTCACATTGGACTTGCTCTGTGATTTAAACAAACCGCATAGAAAAATATTTTACTAAATGCAAATACAGTATCCATAATCCAAGAGAAACTACATTTGAGATGCATTAAGGCGATGCCTTTTTTAAAATGTGCTTTTCCTTTTTTTCCCCATCAGCTCTTGAAAAATTTTGTAAAAATTGTGTTTCATGACCCAACCCCTACCTAAAGTTAACTGATTTCAAAGTTTTCAGCCTGGCTTGGTGGCTATAAACAAATACAAGCCCAGTTCAATGACATGCGCTAGTGCAAAATTAGACCTCAGCAATCTGGAGGAGAGACGATAATTTGATTCTCCAGAAGATCTTTATCCAAGCCATACCCTGCCATTGTGTTCTGCCAGCTGAAACATGCTAGACATTAGTATACAGAACTGTTCATGATGATCATAAAGGAATGGTTTTAGAGGAAGCCATTTGACCACATTTGCCCACACTATGTAGTATTTATTCACATTTAAGGTAAATCATGAGGGATCTGGCAGTAGCGTTTGGCCATCAGGTGTTCGGCCTCGGGTTGACTCTCTCATGAGAATACGAGTAAAGCAAGAAATAGTCTAAGCCACATAAAAACAAAAGATTCCACAGCCAGTGCCTGCCTGAGAAAAGTCAGGAACATATGAGATTTCCAACTACTATATTTAGCTCTGAAGTACAACTCTAGGTGATGAAATTGTACCATACGCCCTGTTAAGACCTACCTTATCACATGGTAGGATGCTTACCTCCTGTCGTGAAAATAAAAACTTTAAAACTGCGTGAGAAAAGCAACTCTACAAAAACATTCTTAAACACATTTACAATTGCATGTGCAAATCAGTTAGTTTTCTTTGGGATTAAGTAGCTGGACTTCTACTTGGTACTTGTGAACATATTCTTACCATTTTCATAATCGTTTCAAGTACATGCATGTGATGCACATAAATCCAGGTGTACTTTTTCAGAACACCCTTAAGTGCCATTTACAAGATGTCTGGTTTTAAAAGAATACAGCCCACAGTTCTGCACATATGGAACCACATCCAGGAGATATCTCCTTGCTAATATAATAGTGTTGGTATTTACTTTGCAATCTCTCTCTTGCAGTCCTGTTGGGTGCAAAATAATAGTTTGCTTCAAAGAAAAGAAAGACCTTTTAATCATTTTCCTCTAAGCCAACAATAACAACAGAAAAACCACCCCCCCAACCAAAAAACCAACAAAAAAACCCCAAAAGACAAACAAAAAAACCAAACGCATGAACACTGAGCTGAATCTAAATCAACAATGCCAGTAAAAGGCATCCTAGCCTCTGTATTCTGATATCCTATACACTTACATAGCAACTAGAGGATGGGAAAACTTTAGTTAATTTCCATACCTCTTAAATGATGCATGGATGAAAATAACCAAATCTTAAGTTGACTTTTTTCTTTATTTGCACTTCACAGTCTTCAGATAACAAACTTCAGTTAATCTGTTTATCTGTTTATAAATACCTGATTGATTTGGTGTTTATTTGCTTTCATCACAGGTTTGTTTATATTTGTATTCCATTGTGCTATGAAAGAAAATGTGCAGAAACAATGGAGGAGACATCTCTGTTGTGGCAGATTCCGACTGGCAGACAATTCAGGTAAAGGCAGTTCACAGCTCCCCTCCTTAGGTGCTGCAGTTGTCTATAAAAGTCCAGGTAAACAGCTTCCTGTGTTATTTTTAATATAATAGAAGGTAAGCCAGAAATGTGGAAAAATAGATTAATCATAGGCTGTCACTTCAGTACTAATAATTTCCAAGAGACTTTTCAGATATCACTTCATAAAAATTCTCAAATCTTTCAGTGTTCCATTAAAGGCAGCTGGTAAATTTTGTCATGCCATGGGCATGGTTTTGGAAGGCCCTTCAGACCCTAAAAAAAAAAAAATTAAATAAGGATCCAGAGATTCAAATTTTGTCATTCAAAATCCAGTCTTACTCATTTTCTTTTATATTAAAGTATGTTGACTTTGAATTGTGTGGACTGTTAAGCTGATGTAAGAGCAATTCTTAAAAGTTGCATAGAAATATTCTGACTTCTTTTGCTTTTATCTTTGCCTTTTTAAACTGTCCTGTCCTTTACCATTTAATTCAGAGACTATTAAAGACTCAGAAACATGGAAAATTCCTTTAACAGAAGCCTGATTGGGTTCTAGAACTGAAGTTCATCTTCATCTGCAACAGTCAGAAAGGAGAGATTTTGGTTTGGACACATGAAAAGTGCAACACTTGAGCCACAGCATTTATAGTCTCCTGCACTTGGATCATGCCATCTTGGATGGCATGAGACTGCTGTGTTCAGGCAACTGGCCCTTCCTTTGCTGTCTAATGTGGTGATTTGGACCATATAATTCTTTCTCGTATGGTTCTTGTTCAATGATGAGTGTTCAAATCTACAGTTGGTGTAAGGTGGCATAAGCTCATTGCTTGCTATGGTAAGCTTTCATTTTGTAGTAAGAAAGCTTGATTCTTTATTTCAAGGAGTTAGTACAAATTACGAAAATCATTTTTGTTCTGATCAGACATTCAATTGTTTCATATGTTCAGTTTCCTTGTGGTTTATCCTGTAATTCCTGAACTGAAAAACAAAGATGGATCAAATTATTTCCTTCCTTTTTTTATGCTGCTGTTGGGCAGCTTGTGGGTATGAATATGGTAGAAATAAAAGCATGAAGGATTTGAATATTACAGTGGTATAGTTAATGTGATGTCATTATGCCTGGCATTAACCAGTGCCACAGACTGGTTTTAATCTCCATGAACCTGACACTGTTTTCAGGCAGAACAGTGATATAGAAGTCAAATGTGAACTTGCATACCTAACTCCTGTAGCAATAATTTAGGATAAAGTATTTGTCTTGATTTAAATCAAGACTAAAGTGGCTCATGTATCTTTGGCTTGGACTTCTCTCACATTTTGTGAATTTCATTGAAGTACAGTGAATAACAGCAAGATGAATAAATTGTGAAACTTCCTGCACTTATCTGCAATTATATGATACAAAAGTAGTTAATTTTATTCTGCTGGTATTGGGACACCTGTGATGAGTTTTTCAGTGTTAGGGTTCTTTGGTCAGGTTATTGGTATTAGCTATTTAATTTAATTTTGGAAGTTGTTCCAGCCTAAGAGCCTATTGTACTAATGGTTTGGAAAAATTCTTTAAATGTGAACTACTGAATAAACTTTATTATATAAATAGTGCACTAATATGCTGAACAACAAGTTAGTTGTTAGTATGTAGTATCTTCCTCGGCAGGAGATCAAACCCTCAGATGATAAGACCACTGTAAATGATCCTATCTATCCCTTTCCTATCACCTTTGGATTTTGCTCTTCAGGTCGGGAAAGTTTGGTATCCCTGTATTGCTACAAAGCTTCTCTGCACTCCTGCATTCTGGAAAGCCAGATCATACTTGCAGTTCTGCTGTCCAGCCAAACTACTGTTAGAGTGTTAGAGCCACCATTTTCAACTGCTGTGGTAGGGTAAATCAAGTTTGAATAATTTTATAGTTCTTTAAAACTAAAGAGGATACCTAACAGGAAAAGGATAGGGTATTTGTTATAAGCAATGCTAAGAAATGCATCAGATATTTTAAATACTCATAATTGAATAAATTAAGCATTTATTATCTATGGCACTTATTTACATAAAACTTCTCAATCATCTTTAGATTGGAGCAAAACAGCAACCAATATTATAAAGAAGAGTTCAGATAATCTTGGGAAATCCTTATCATCTAGTTCCATTGGCTCCAATTCAACCTACCTAACATCCAAATCAAAATCTACGACGAATACATATTGCAAACGAAACAGCCATACAGGTGAGTTCTTGCGCTGCGACCCAATGCATCTGTGAATACATAGGTTTGTGCTAAAGGTACAGTAAGTGTTCCTACCCAAAGGTTAATGTGAGAAAATGTCATCAATTCATATAGTGTCAATGCTTTTAAAACATATGTTACTGTTTAATAAGAATCCTTACCTAACATGCAATACATCCAATATATAGATCTGATCTCCGCATGTTCCCATACTAAATGAAATAGGCTTGATGAAAGCAAATTTTGCTTATTATCCTATTGTAAACACAGGGTAGCCAAAGCACAGAGAGATGACGTTCTTCACCCAAGGTAACATGAAAGCTGGCAGTACAGCTGGAAATAGGAATCAAGTCTTCAGAGTCCAAGTCCACAGCTGATTGTCTTGGTTAAACTCCTTTCATCTAACTGTAAAACATTTATCGGTAAAACAACAAATGGAGCCTACTCGGAAATGGACATTGTGTTCCCAGAGTATGCATTGTCTTGCCCTTCTACAAATAGCCTTATCTACTGCGTATTTATTTAGATGTCAATGGTATATGTAATAAAAGGCATCATCTGTATTCCACTCATGCCATGAAAATGTGCTCATTTTAAGAACACTTTAAGGGAGCAAAGAAAGAGAGCAGCTGGAATGATTTGCAAGTTTGGTTATGTCTGAGATAATATTTCAGAAATTCACTTATATAGTTCAGATTTTTTTTGTTACTCTGTTTTTGTGAGTGCATGTTTTTGTCCTGTGTAAAGTCACATAGCATTATTACACAATACTCTTTTACAAATATAGTGGAAATAAAATCTGCACACACATTTAACTCAAAGGTGTGTTTACTTGCTTTAAAATATTTATTAGAAAAAATGTTTGCATATGAATTAGATTATTTCACTAGAAGGAAAGTTATGTTGTTTCTTAAGTATAAATTATTTTTAAGCCCCCAATGTCTCATTTATGATGGTACACTCTCCTTTCTTGATGCATGACACAGTTTCCAGGAAATACCTTTTATTTTTTTTTTTTATTGATGATCATTACCTGCTTCAGTTAGGTACACACATCCCTTTTTTTTTTAAGAATTACACTTGTTTTCTTGTTGACCAATATTCAGTGCATCCACTAGCATGAGGGATTGTGCATTAGGTATTTTAAGAGTTTAAAACCTTATTGGTTATTGACAACATACATGAAGTATGTCTGCTTTGAACATAGTAAAAATGAGAGATATCTTAGAAATTCCTGATAACTGATAGCACCTGGGCTTGCTCTCAGGTCTGCTATTCACAACTGCACTGGGAGCACACGGCTGCTGCCTGTCTCCCCAGGCTGTCTGTCCCTGCTGCCAGGTTGGGTTTGGTGTACAGTGCACCCAGCTGCCCTGATCAAGCCATTCATTCATCTCTTCCCTGTGGGAACACTTCTGCCAGCAGTCTTCCAGAAACAGCATCTTTAATATCCACCAATCACAGTGCTGTTGTTGAATTAATAGTAGAGGAGGACAGCATTGTGCCCTTTCTGCAGCATACGGAGAATTACCTTTTGTACTCATGACAGATCAGTCTTTAGATCCTTGGTCTTGGGATTAATGATAAAAAACAAAGCTTAAATGCTTTGTTGGACTCAGGGCTTTTTATCAGGATAACACTTAAGAAGACTTTGTGGTGGAGTTTATGCAAGGTGTTCTTGAAGTAAAACAAACTGTTTCAGATAAAAAGTAGTAAAGTTAAAATAAACTTACTCATAGATGTTCTTCAAAAATTATGAGCTGAATCCCATGCAGAAATTATTCCTAGAAAGGATTGCAGTTCTTAATGTAAACAAAGTTTGTAATGTGATGGTTTATTGGGCATTAAGGGACTACAACAATTTTCTTTTTATTTTTTTGAATTTTATTACATTTTACTTTGTTCTCTAAAAATACACATCTTATTGTGATACTCCACAGGAATTTTTGATAATACTAGGTTTTTAAATACTGACATATCTTCTCCTGTGTAAAAATAATAAAATAATAAAAAATAACATTCAGATTCTGATTTTTAATATAGCTGAACTTCTCAGTTTGCCAACTTAGCTAAATTGCAGGCAAATAATGTCATAGCTACATGTCTTGGCAAGTCTTGTTAATATGGTTATAATGTGCTCCCTGGAATTGACACAAGCATTCATGTGTTTGTGGTGTAGATAATGTCTTCTAAGGCCCTTTCCTCATCAGTGGTGGAGCATTACAGGTAAAGTGAGAATTGCTTTTGTTGAATGCATGGTTGGAACAGGGTGGAGGGATGCTTCTTGCATGATGTCCTCATTGATGCAGAGGATTTTGCTAATCAGAAACGCTGCTTATTTCTATTCCATCTTGCGCCACTGATGCTGAATCAAAGGACAAGCATGCTTCAGACTCTGGGTGTCTGCACTCTGCATGGGGCACAAAGCATTTAGAAGATACCACTTTAGAAAAGAGACCGTGTCCTGACATTAATGCCTGTGTGCAGTAGTCTGGGGAAAGGAGATTATCCTGAAACACCCATACACAAAGCATACATTAAAAAGCAAAAACAATCTGATTGAGTTCCAGAAGATTGTTTAGTATTTATCAAAGTTATTACAGAAAATTTAATGTATTTATATTTGGTCTATGGCCATTACTGGATTAGTCTCCTAGACACTGAGATTTTTGTATCTATTAGCACCCAAAATTACTCTGAAGGATGAAATATATATGCCTGAAAGCCATCCTGTGAACTGCTGCTTGAATACAGAATACACCAACACAAATATTGGATGGACCCTCATGAGTGAACAAAAGAGGTCACTACAGCATCTTGTGCCCCAGCTGTCTACAAACCCAAACCAAATTCCTCATAGAAAGTACTTAAATACCCTCTGTAACACTTCTGTGAATTAGAAGTTAAGACTATCTCTGCAGAGAATTTGGTCATACAACTCCCACTTATTTCAGGGATACATGATTTTAACCCTGTACTTAGATGTGAAGCCATTGGTTAGTAAATGCATAAATTTGAAAGGCTCTCAGGACTCAGATATTTGCCATTGGACGTGGAGTTATTCGCTGCAATTCATGAACATTCTTGCGTGCTTTGAAAAGATCATCCTGATAAGCCTCAACATGCCTGTTTCTGTTTTAATGAGTGAAACTGTTTTGATTTCTCTGTCTGCAATCCATTTCTCCTTTGCAACACTTTATGCTCTTTTATGGCTTGATATCATGACTTTTCCAGGGATGGGTTACTTTTCTGTTTATTTTTAGTTGGTTTATTTCTAAGAAAAGTTTTTTATGAAATCATAGTTCAAGTAGTATGCTTAGTTCTTAAATGATCCTTTAACAAGGAGTTTTTGGAAATGACTTTCCCGAGGTCTTGTAAACAGCCATCAAAACTGTCACTTGTAGAAAACATTGCTTCCCAGGGTACTCCACCTTACTGGTGGCTTGAAATGGTCCAGATCTTGCCCAGGTTCAGAGAATTAATTCCAGCTTCACTACAGTGGAATTAGGACAACATACTTGAGAAAATGAGAGACAAGCTCTCTCCTCATTTCTCGCTGCGTTAGCTCTACCTACTGACCATTCTCTGAACAGCACTAATGTGAGCCACTGAAGCAGACTTACCCAGTCTGACCGGGAGTTGTCTTGCTTCTTTATCTCTTCAGCTTCACCCTTGACCTCTAGCTCATGGACTCTGAAGGGATGCACAGTTGTTGCATCTTTTCCTCCCTATAAATTTTCAGCCTGTACCCTCCACCATATGGAAAAAACAAAGTGATTCTAGGCAAGTACAAAGTTTTGGCCAGTTCTGGCTCTGGTTATTTGCTTTAAGATGCAAGACATCCTTTGCTACATTCAGCACAGATTATATTATTTCTGTGCATAGCTCAAAACATCCACTGTTGAAATAATTAAATCTGTTTACTGTCATTCTACAGTACTTTATTATGTGGAGATGCTCTTTATGGAGATCCAGTGCTATCAAAATGTTTTTGGTTTGTAAGATTCAGAGCATCAGCAGTAAATTAAGATATTAAAAGGTCATAGGAGGCAGTAACATTTTAGGCAAAATAATGGGGGGATAATTTCAAGAGATACCTGAAAGGTCTGCCCACAAAACCAGACATCTCAAAAGAATTTAGAAGAAGCAATGCCAACCCCAAAGGGCATTAATTTAATTCAGCAATAGTGGCAATTGAAGGCATATCTATGTGGGGGTGACACATTGAGTTTGCTTAAGAGGCCCTAACTTCTTCTTGTTGTTTTTTCCTCCTCTCAGAGAGTGTTTTTCTTGACAAGCCATCTTCAAAATTTGCCCAAGAGGATGGAGAACAGACATCAATCATCCCTGTCCACCAGGTTATTGACAAGGTCAAAGGATATTGCAATCCTCACTCCGACAACTTCTATAAAAATATCATCATGTCCGACACATTTAGTCGCAGCACAAAGTTCTAACTGGGTTTCTGATATATTGGAATACAAAGGAATACAAAAAGTCTGCCTGGAACTGAGAATATTGGATGTCATAGAACGTGACCTGTTCAGTTATTTTTTCCCAGTTTATAGTGTTCTCCTGTAAACAGCTTCCACTTAAGGACTGATTTCTCTTTTACTGTTGTGGAAAAAGACAATTTTCCACCGTGGTATTGAGCTGTTTTTAAATGTGTGCCAGCCAGCATGATGCCTGGACAGCCAATTGTAATCCTGTGTAAATATCTTTGAAGAGCCACAAGGCTAACTTTAAATTATATAATCCAAACAGAAGCAAGTCGTGACTCCTGGAGAAAATAGCAGACTTGTCACAAAGTGCAGGAAAACTTCTATTGAGCAGTTTGCTGATGGTCTTTTTCTTTTGAAAAATATGTATTTTCCCTATTACACTTTCTAGATTCTTGCTTCTTGAATGTCTAATGCTGTTCTTTATTCACAAGTGAGTAAAACCCTAACACCAGTTAAAGGGTTATTATAAACCATTTTGCCTAAATAGACCTAATCATTACTTACCAAAACATTCTGTGCTGTAAAGGCAGGCCAGTTTGTATCCCTATACATAGAAACACAGTTTACACAAAGTCGTGTTTCGGCATTTATTAATTGGTATGTACGAAATGCAGTGTCTCCCATCTCAAGTCTATGTTTAATGTTCTTTTTTCACAAAACAAAATAACAAAAGGACATTCAACAATATATAGATATATAAATATATACCTAGAACTCTTTCTACACATATTTTTTATAATAATGCACATGGTAAATATGACAGTGTATACCACAGACAATCTAAAAATAATGGACGGTGCTAAAACTTAAGTTTAAATATTTAAATATAAGATGAATTCTTTGTAAACCCATGAGTTTGTCAGTCTCTGTACTTCAGATATACTGTATGTATAGACACCTCCAAATGGCATTACAACATTAGGATAACCTGGTCAACCTATTGTTGACCAATAATAAATAAATAACATTTTTCTGGGCACATAACGTTATCAGTATCAGTATCCCTCTCTTGCCTCCCTGTTGAATGACATGATTGAGGTTGTTGGATGTTTAAATGGTGTTCAGGCAATATTAGGGAATTGCACATTGCTATACTGTGTCCATAATGACACTGAGGGGTGTGGGTGTGTGTGTGCAGAGAACAGAGAAGAGCATAAAATGCTTACTTGTTTTACTCTCTATAAATGTGTGACATATTAGCATGTGACCTTGAGTGCCAAAAGGGCATGTCTCCTCATGAACCAAGTTTCACCCCATGACAAGCATTATAAAAATTGTAGCTGCACATGTTTCTGAAGGCATGTGCTGAAACATCAAAGGTTTTTTCAAGTACTGCTTTCAGATGAGAATGTGTCCTAATGGAAGTTTTAATTTTTAAAAATTAATCCTTTTTTTCAACCAAAATATTTTTAGCTGCATATTCAATTATTTAAATTCAGAGAGCAGAAAGTTGTGCTGAGATTTTTCAGTTGCCAAGCAGGTGGACGCTCAGTGATTAGGGATGTGGATTTGTGCTTTCTCTGCTCTTTGCACGTGCTTTTGAGTGCAGAGATCATTTAATGCTGTGACCGCACAAATGGCCCACTTTCCCTGGCTGCAAACACCTGGCGGGAGGAGGATGTGCTGACAGCGTTCCACCCAGGAACACTGCTGTCGCTACACGGACCTGAACGAAACCTCAGGCTCGTAACTGCAAATACTTCCATGGTGTATGAATGGAAGTCAGCCCCATTCACTCAAAATGTAATTAATAACAGCGATGACTGTTGTCAGATACTTTTAATAATTGAAATCATTTACGGAGAGATTATGTACAAGCATTTACTGAACTTATATTTTATCATCCCACTTGCTTAACTACTGTAGATAATAGTGTTCACAAAGCAGCTTACTGTGAGATTTCTACCTGATTAAGATGTTCAAAATTGAAGAGAAGGAAAATCAAACATTCCTGAAAAAAATGAGGAATCAATAAAACATATTAGATCAGTAAAACATAAATAAAAAGAAAACACAGTATTCTGAATGAAGCTGAGCTGTAACCTATCAGTTTAATGTACATCTACCTGTATTTTTGCTGAATTAAGATTTTTTTCTCTTTTTTTTACTACCATGTAGTAGTCTTAAACTCTGTGTCACTTAGTTGCTCTTGAATGCTCTCAATTCTACAATGTAAAGCTTCTGTTTTGTAGTTGACATGCTGTAACCTCCCTTGTATATATTTATTTATTTGTGAGGTTAAATATGTCGAATATACTTAGCACTATAATGACTGTTCTTGTTACTTTAATGCTAAGTTTCTGCTTCATCATAGAAGAAGAGGGAAAGAAAAATTTCTTATATGTTTTTTCTAAATAACTTGTGAAACAATTTACCATAGTTCTATCTTTTGCAACTTTGAGGAAACTTGTCAGTGTAATTTGTAATACTAGTCAGTGAAATACAGTGTAACAGGTTTGAAGATGGACTAAAATGGAAAAAAACCTTTTCAAGTAAACATTTTTTATGTTAGTGTTCCAAATAATTAAAGCCTTTTAATAGTGAATGGTTGACTTTTATTTTTCCTTTTTAGTGTTTAATGGCAAAAATTACACAGTGGAATTCTGGAAAATAATCTTGTGGGTTTTTAAGTACTTGAGACACGTACACGCCTAGCCAAAATGTTGGAAATAAATGTGCAAGACTAACTCCATCTCATTGGGGGAACGCATTTTGCAGAATATGCCTTTCCCTTTTGTAATTTACTCAATGCCACATTCAGTGAATGATCTGGAAGTTATGCAATCCCATTTATTTAACGGTGGCAGCCGTGTCATAGAAATGAAAGGAAAATCAAGGCAACAGGATATGCTGGGATGGTATTTTAAAGTAATACAAATGAATAATCTAAAACTCAGGAGTTATTCCTTTCTATATGTTTCTCTCCAGCTGAATGTAGTCCATCATTATCAGTAATTTCATTCAACTTGTAATCATACTTTGACTGATCACTGCTGAAATATTTGATTCAGCCAGTCTCTAATGTACACTAATGTATAAACAATAAATGTCACACATTAATGGCCTACCTTTATTTGCTTACCTCTAAAGAACAGGGAAATATGCTGAAATGCGTCAGATCTGCTCCCCTGTATTTAAGTCTCATCACAGAAAATGCACAGAATACGAGGATTTAGCAGTGATATCTTTTGGAAAGCGTTAAAAAAAACCCCATGGAAAAGGTGGCATTTATTAATGAGGTTGCTGGGTGTGCCTGTGCAAAGTCTGTGTGTGTCTGTGGACAGTGAACACCACCCTTGGGCTTTATGCCTTGAGGAGTGTGGGAGTACCCTCTGAGGAAAGGAGCCCAGGATTTTTTTCCAAGTAGAATCTTGGCAGATGCCAAACTTGTAAGGAGTGATTTGCAGCATTTGGGGGTGGATTTATTTTTCTCCTCATTTCATCACTTTTTAAATACCAAGAACAATTTTATTTTAATCCTCTACTGTTAGCAGCTTCCTACTGTAACCCATTGAGTTACATAAAATGCCACTTCATTTTATTACTTTTGAAAGGCTGATCTATAATCAGACACATCTATGTAACTTCAGGGACAGCTACCGAGTTACAGGGCAGCAACGTGTCATTCATGGAGTCATTATAAAAAGTTTTTATGCATTTACTATATATAAAGATGTAAACCCACATATGGGTCAGCAAATTAGGCAAAGGGCTTAGAAGTTAATGTCAGGGAAGTCAATTATGCAAACCAGTCTGTGGAGCAGACATTTCATGCCCAGCACTCCAGCTGCTGCTATACCAAGGAGGCTTTCCCCTTCACCCTCCACTTAGCTGGTCTTTGCTTACTTGGTCCATTTATTTTTCAGATCTCCTGGCACCATTGTGACACTTCCATCCTCAGGACAATCATTCACTGGGGTGCTAGAGAAAGACAAAGGGAAAAATAAAGAAGAGAAAGGGAAACTGAAACTAAAAGAAGACAAAGGGTAGCTGCCAAGGCCTGCTTTGCATCTTCTTATACTTTTCACACGATTTCTTGGCCCTTGCCCCTTGCCCAGGTTGCATCACCCTGACAACAATGGAGACAAGGCCATTGGAGTAGGTGGAACACACCACCCTGGCTATTTGTGTATTTGTCAATGTAAACTAATATTTTTGACTCTCCAGCTTTAAGCTGAAAATCTGCCATGGTTCTTCAAGGCAACAATTCCAGCATTTCCATGCTTGAAGACTAACCTAGCAATAGTATTTCTGTAGTTCAGAAAGAAGCTAGTGCCTCTCATGATGAGGAATCAGTCTGATAAGCATCACACCAGAAATGGCTAAATAAATGTCATGGAAACCTGTTCTGGTAGGATAACCCTTCCTCAGATGCATCTGCTCACTCAAAGCCAATGCTGCTGTTGTTCTCATTAGAGAACAGTTTTAGTACTCATGAGGAGTGCACCTTGGTGTGCTGTCCATATGGATTGCTTAACCACAGCCATCTGACGGCACTTGGAGTGACACAGTTTTCTCGAGGTGTGTTGAGTGATCTACCTTAAAAAATAAATGCCAGCTTGATACTTTAGCATGCAACAGATAGGCTAAACTTTTTATTCTGACTATTTTAGTAAGTTCTCAAAAAACATATCTTTAGATAGAAAAGGATTCTCAAAAATCCCAACTGTATTCTATACATGAAGTGTAGGAGAAAGAGCAAATGCTGGTAACTCTGGTCTGATATCTTCTTCCACTGCCAGGTTTTTCCCAATCTGGGAGCCCTCCAAAGTGAGGGGAAAAGGCAGCTGTGGTAGGGGAGTGGATCCTTCTCTGTCCAGTGGGCAGAGGACTCCCACTGTCCTGCTGCATTTCACAGGTCTCCAGTACCAAGTGCAGTAAATGCAATCATATTATGCATTTACAAAATTCCACTCTGGTTTTCTTTTCTGCTTGTCTGGCTCCTGCTTTTCCAGCAGAGGGCAGTGGCATATTTCTAGTTGTAAAATCCAGTGAAAAATGCAGAAAGATTGCTCCATACGTGCACCCGCGCAGAAATAAGTAGGAGAGTTCATACCAGGTTTGTCTATTATTTAGCAGTCGGTTACATCACCGGATAAAGCACTCAGGGAAGTGAGGGGAGAGAGCTGTCTGCCTGCATTTGGGCATATTTAGTGGAAAGAGCAATACAGAGTCTCTCTGTATTCTCTCTTGCTGGTTGTTACATTTTCTCCTTTTTTTGCTCTGAGGGGATGCAATGGAATTAGCAACTGCTATACTTCTGTCAGCTGAGCAAACAGAACCAGCTCACCATTTCAGGCTTGTACACTTGCTTATTCCAGTACTGGGCAAATGATTTGATCTGCAGGGATGCCAGCCTGTGACTCAGAAATTCACTGTATGCATAATTGTCCAGGGAGGAAAAAAAACCAGCATCTCTGTGTTGACAGTGGCACACAGATCCATACCTCTGTACCACTTTTTCCATCAAGGGCATAGGAACAGATCTGCTGTCAGCTGGATCCTCTGCTCCACATCCTCCTTCCCCACGGCACATATTACCCAGTCAACTCAAGAAAGGTGCAGAACTGCTGGGCTACAGACTCAGCGGTACAGCTGCCCCATGGCCATTCTGTCACAGGGCAGGACTGACCAGAAAGCTGCTCCATTGGAAAATGGCACCGTGTTGAAATTAAATGTCTCATTTGCAATTCTGGCTTGTACCTGGACTCTCACTGGCATGTCCTTCTCAATCCACATTGCACCAGCACCAAGCTAAGGGGAGAAGAGTTGTCCAGGGTAGATGGAGCAAGGGAGGCAGGGAAGGACATGGCCTTCTCTCGCCTCACTTACTTTTTTTGGAGGGTGGCTGCTGTGGCTGTGAGAAGAAGGAGCAGGGGAAGAGAGGCCCATGAAGGGTCAGGACTTGATGTACAGAGCAGAGCACAAGACTCGCTTGACAGATGTCATGACACCATCCTTTCTCCAAAGACTCGTGGCGTTGGTGTAGCACAAGTTCACAGCCACAGCACAGCTGTGTTACTGGCACTCACCTTTTGGTGTCCTTACACAAGCACAGCTCTACACAAGGCAGGAGCCAGCATGAGCTCCCCGACATTTCTCTGTCCTCCCTACAACCAGAGCTCACTTCTTAGGAAAGCAGACATGCCAGTATGCCTCTCAGTCTGGCTGCAAACATCTCCTTGCTCAGATATGATCATTTTCTAGAACTAACCAAGGTACAGGGTGATCATGCAGGTTATGCAGCACTGCCTGGGTCACAGAGCCGCAATCAACAGTGTAGGACAGTGAGGATACTCCAAAAAGGAGGGCAAGCATGGAAAAATAGCATTTGCAAAGCTTTGCAGGGGCTCTGAATGACAGGGGCTGAGATACTGTGGTTTTCCATGTAGAGTGCAACTAAAAGAGATCTCAGAGAAGTTCTGTGTCTGCACAGGCCTAGCTCTGTGGAAGGACAGATCAAGGGGATGGAGCTCCAGCAGCCTTGCTGGACTTCAACCCAAGGGTATCTTCTTCACTCTTTCTTTTGTGTAGCCTAGAGATGGTGGTAACTGTGGAGCAAGATTTGAAGCAGTCTGGCTAATACTTCTTGCATGTTAGAGGATATATTCAGGCAGACTGGGGCTTAAAATGGTCATCCAAAGCAGCCCCTACCCCTTGCTATGGTTAGGTGGCAGCTTTTACCAGAGATGAGGAACTTGTATTTATTTTAGCTAGATTAGATCCTCCAGATCTTTGCACCAGTTTCAGCAGG
>NW_008238632.1:4036691-4066373 GCF_000691975.1 Corvus brachyrhynchos
CGTGAGTCTGTCATGGTACTCCTGAGCTGGCTGGGCAGAACTGACAGAAAAGCCAAATGCACATTTCATTGCAGAAAAGATCAACCAGAAAAAGATCAGCACAGGCAGAAGCAGCCTGTCCCTGAGTGTGACTGTTGGATACTGTTGCTGGGTTACAGCCAGCTGATTTTAACACATCCCACTCTTTTATTTTCATTGATTTTTCAGTGTCTTTCAAAGATGGGTCTTTTTCACTTTGTCTCTTGCTTTCACCCAAACTGGAGCATGCTTTGGTTCAGCAAAGAGGCAATCCCCCAATCATATTTTATCCTACCAGATGCGGTATATGAAGTTTCCTACCTTCACGCAAAGAGATCCTCTCACTGCAATCAGACTGGACATTACTTGGAGACTAATCTAAGGCTAGTCTATAAATTGCCTCCTGACCAAGACACAGGTGAAGGACATGTCCTAATGAAGCACCAGAAGACTTTCAGGACTGAGAAGACCCTCTGTCACTGGAGGTGTCTAAGAACAGGCTGAACCTGGGCTTCCGAAACCCACGCATGTGGGTGCCACCATCAACACTGACAGCAGTATCAGGTGACACAGAGAAAACCTCCTGCCCTGTGATGATCCTCTTTAATTACATGTAGCTATTTTTACTAGCACAGCACACCCTTGAGGATGAAGGTGCTCCCACAATAAATCCATCACTACCCTCCCTCCTGTCTTATTCTCCCCCCTCAATTGTTTGACCACAAACCCTTTGCCTGTAACAACTGCGTCATCCACCAAATAGCTTCACCCCTCTGAACAAGGACCCCACTGCCGTCACATTCCCACACTGCCAATAACCACTCCAGTTGCCAGCCTATCCCCACTGCATCAACAGCCCCTGTTGCTTTACTCACCAAAACATCCTCTGTAGGATAAAGCAGAGATGGGCACAACAGCAACATCTCCCAGCTCTCGAGCAGCCTGGCACTGGCTGTGGTGCAGCAGTGACCTGCATGTGCTGGAGGAGCAGGTACAGGCACAATTGCCACATCACCCCTGAGCCCTGGTCCCTTTTAAAGGTGAGTTGGCAAACCTCTGGGTAAGGGTTTTAGGCGTATGTATCGCAGGGTTGATTTTGACAGAGATTTGAAACAGGGAGGAAAAATATACACCCTCCTGGAATTTCTGGTTCCATTTCCCTTCAGATTAATGTCCAGTGTAGGCTTGTGTGGGCTATTTACACTAGAAACCAGGGCTTCTCTCTGGCGCCTTTATGAACCAGGTTAGATCTGTGCCAGGGCTTTAGGTATTTGTTTTACTTTTTAACCTTTGCAACGAATTAATGCAGTTGCCTGTGTGAACACGGCAACTGGCACGTCCTTTGACTCTGCCAGGAAAATCAACAGGCCTTTCTTCCCAGTTAAAAGAAATACATCCATTGCTGAAGATGCTGCAAAAGACATTTCAGTGTTTTCTTTTGGTTGGGTTGAAAAAAGATGGTGAGAAAGAAGCTTCAGGGATAATGTCCACATGAAGAAGTCTGACTTAAACTGTTGAGTTGACTCGGAAGTTGACATTTGCCAGGGATGGCAAGAATTAACTTCTCAAACACTTGGGCATGCAGGCAGAGAGTCTGCTGCAGTGCTCCCTGTTTAAGCAGCCATCTCAGCAGGTAGTCAGCAAGCAGTGGGATGGGAAGGATATAAGGAACAACACATACTGCAAATGCAGCACATACACACATCCCAGACAGGTCTGAAAAATGGGCTGCGTGTTTGTTCTCTGATTTTTTTTCTGAACCACTGTATACACAATCCATCACAAAAGCAAAACACTAGCTGCAATTGTCCCAAAGTCAAGCCACAGAAAATAACAGATAGTTTTCCAGGATATTTGCAAATAAATGTATCAACCCAGCTCCACACATTGAGATATTTAATTAAATGACTTGATTTTGTTATTTTTCATACCACAGAAAAAGAAATTCTCCCTTTGGCAGAGAGTCCTTCCTCCTTAGATCTCAATCTCTGCCTTACAGGGTTTTTATGCACACAAACCTTGAATTGTCTTGGCGCATACAAATTACGACGGATTTGGCTGCCTGATGATAGGAGCTGCAGTAGCTTATTCCCATAAACCAGACATTTCAATGTGTGTAGAGCAACCCTGTGACTGTGATTGGCATGTGGTTACTTTCCACCAGCTTGTTTCTCCCATGACTGGCACAATGCCAAGAGAAGCATTTTAATATTAAGGTGGTTGTGGAAAAGCAGCAGATGCAATAGCTGAGAAACAAAAAAAATATTGCTTTATGAAGTGTTTTGGCTCATTTACCTGTTCTAAATAATTACTGATGACTAAGTGCCTGAGTTCAGGGAACAAAGGTTGTTTGTCTTGCACAGTTTCATCTGTCCGATTTGGGATGGATAGGGTCCACTAAACCAACACCCACATGTAAAGTAGGAAATTCACAGAAATAGTTTTCTTCATATCAGCTAAATCAGGATCAGTATGTTTTAACTCTTTTGCCCTACACTTGCAATTTATTTCTTAAGCCACACTATGTCAGAGGATGAGGACCTTCATCTTCACTCAGGCTGATCAGAGCCCTCCTACCTTCCCCAGATACTGATAAAGCCAGACCCCAGTCTTGTGCATAACCTCAATATATATTTTTGGGGTTTCTAGCATGGATATCCTTTCAGTGGGGGATTAGTGCTGTGGTTCCCCAGAACTTGCTTGTCTATTGCAACAAAAATGCACAATTACTGTGGATTATCTTCTTTGACATTTTATCAGGATCCATTTAGCTGCACAGCAATAGCTTTTAAGTGTCAGTAGTTACACGGCATATATTTTCATTGCAGAGGTAGCAGAAGCTTAAAGCAATGGGTGGATGCTTCACCATGTGTAATCTCCTTGGCTGGCCTCTCACATCCACAAAGTTGGACATCCTTTCTCGAGCACTCAGACTTCCCCTTCCATAAATCTCGGAGCTCAGACTTACAATGAAGTTATTGCCATTTTAAAAGTTTGCCCTGTGCTCCTGAGCCATTAAAACTGCCAAGGTGAAGGTTCTTCATCCACCTCTTTTTCTCCAACATGTTTTACCTTTCACTTGTGGCAAGTTAAGAATTGAGCTCCCTCATGCCAGCCCTCACTCAGTTGATGCACACTGAATTGCTGCAGCAGAGCATTGTGCTCAGGACCTGAATGCACTGATTTATCAAGTGTGACATGCTACTGATGGCTTCTTCTTGTGCCTGTGAATCTGGGTGTAACTAGCTGTGTGAAAAACTATAAAGGATTGCTTGTCTTTGTGATGATTTTGGTAATAAGAGTAAATTATTTCAGAGTGGATAAATGAGGAAATAATATTTGCTATTTGTAGCCTTTTTAGCTGAATGATCTCTGAATGTAAATGAAATTATCATTTTTAAAAGGTAGGACATCAACTTACAAGACCTTTGCACAACACATATGTAGTGTTTAAAAGTATCTGAACTTTTTGTGGGAAGAAAAATTAAAAATAATAAATCCTTTATCATACTGGATTTATCATACTTTTATCAGCAGAAGGAATGCTGCTTCCAAATGGCAGTGGAGTTTTAGATGAAAACAGATTTCAAAGTCCTGAGTAAAGAAAAGAGAATTGCATCTGATCAGTTACTGCATGAGAACAAATAAACAGCACATCTTGCACTTCTCTGTCTGAGAGGATATGAAAACATCTGCAAGCACACTTACTGAAAGGTAAATCAACCATCTCCACTTGTCCTGATCAATGCATCAATTGCAAGAAACTGTCAGATAGCTTAAACCAATAGCAAATTTATAGTTAAGACTCAGGAATGAGGCAAAACTAAAAAATCAAGGCAAAGAGCAGCTGTAAGTTGTGTCATTTATCTCCTGAAAATGTGAAACTCTGAGGTAAAAGCCATCCCAAATCTGGTCCCAAAGGCTGTCCCAGGAGGGTGGCAGGTGACTCCTGTGACACTGCACCAGGCAGATGGGGTCACTCATCAGACTTACAATGAAATGTCGAGCATGGTCCTGCTGGGACAATTTGTATTGGTGAGGGGCTTGGCACATGGCCTAGCCTCTGAGGAAGGGATCTGCCAGTGCACTCCTCTGAGCCACCTTTCTCCTGAAAAACAGGGAGTGAGGGAGAAGGGAGTGTGTAGCCTGACTTGTGGGTACTCTGCACATCATTACTGGGGATCTGGGAGAGCTGCTACACTCTGCCCTGAGACCAAATGGAGCCTGACAAGGGACAGGCATCACAGCATTACCAGGGCAATAGAGCACTTAAAAATCCTGAGTCCTGTGAGCCCAATTCAGCCTGCTCAGTGGGGGTCTTTCTAGAGCACCGCAGGATTTCCCCCACCAGGAAACTGCATTACAGAGCAAGACACCACCTCCCCTTTCCCTCTCATTCCTGGCCCTTTTCATCTTGTGGTTGCTATGCCACTGAAACAAAACCTTCCTCCTGACAGCAGTGCTAAGCAAAGCTCATTTTCTGCAAGATCATTATTCCAGCTGTCATCTTGTCCTCAAACTTCCCGTGGATCTCCTGGTGAGCACTCTGGCGCTCGGAGCACACGGGCACTTGGAGGTAGACAGAAAGCAGAAAGGAGACACTGCTTTCCAAGCACCCCGCTGGCACCCTCAGATCCTCGTGCTCTTTATCTCAGCCCCAGGCTTCATGCGTGACCCTCAGCAGCGCCACGTCTCTCGCTATCTGCGCTCCTCCGGCAGCAGCTCGGAGATAACTCGGAGCAGGGCACTATTCTTAGCCAGCAGCCGGCAGCAGGTGCGGCCGTGGGCACAAAGGCACACGTGGGAAGGTGGCAGAGCACAGATCCCATCCCGCCGAGCAGCCCCAGGCCTTCGGGAGAGGTGGCAGTGCTCAGGCGTGAGCGCATGATTAAAAATAAACTAACTCAGGCCCAGGGGACTGAAACAGTTCAGAAAAAGTCCTATCTAGAAATGTAGAGGAATAATCAGTGATAAGCAGCCATGGAGTAAGTAGTGATAAGCCACGTGGGAAGCCTTTGCCACCAGAAGCCATGCTGCTGGTTGTGCCTGTGCTCGTTGTTCTTCTGCAGCCACAGCAGTGTCAGAAATGCATAAGTGGAAGTTTTATCTTTCTTTGACTTGTCTCCTCTCTGTGAAAAGGGGTGCCACACGCTTGGCTCAATAAACGCAGCTGAACTTCTGTATGGAGCAGTTCATGAAAATACACATTAGAGGGAAAGCAGAAACAGGCTAATGTCACTGAGATTCACCCGTGACACTAAAGAGTCCCCAGCTCATGACCAAAGCTTTTCCTAGGAAATCTGTCACATGCCAAATGTTAAACTTATGTCTGGTATAATTGGCTTCAAATCCGGGTAAAGACGCAGATAAATTGATGCATAAGCTATAAAGAAAAAAAGAAATTAAAGAGAAGTAAGAGAAAATGTTGGAAAGGTCTCAAAAACTTTTACTAGAATATGTTAACATATAATATCTTTTTAATTCTCCAGCACCTTTTTTCAATTTAAAACAAAAACTGTATATACAAAAAGCCTTCAGACACTGACAGATGTTTTCCTTTTACATATTTATGTTTCTAAAAAGAAAACCACTGTGGGAAATAGTGGTCAGAACAACTTTTTGGTTTTTGTCAGAAATCACTTTTTGTTCCACACTGGTTTCAAGCCTGTGCTTTCCTGAGTTCAGAGGAGCCCATCTGTGCCTGAGCAGTGCCACCTGACTGCAAGCAGTGCTGAGGATAACACATTTTCCTGTTCTGGAAATTTTTCCTGCTTAATAGAGGGAAAATCCATTGAAATGAGAATTTCCAGCAGAGGATCTAATAACTTAAGGCACTAGCATAAATTTTTTCTGAACTCACCCAGTGCAGAGATCCAACAACTGAGGACATTGCAGGCTGGGGTGTATGGCTGAATTTAAAATAGTTTTATTGTCCTTTGAGTGGACAAGTAAGGCTGCAGTAGTCAGTTTCAGAGCTGCCTCTACCTCCTGCCATCCCCTCAGGCAGCTTCCTGAGCAGTCTTATCTATTTTATATGGTTTCATATGGCTCTTTTCATGTATGAATATTGTCTCACCTAGTATCAGCAGAGTTACTGAGTTACATGTTGTACATGCAAAACTCGATTCCCAACACATCTGCAAAACCACTGCCTGCATCCAACTTCCACACAGCATTAGGGTTGCAGGGAAGACACCTAGCATCTGTAGCAGTGTGACCTGCAAGTCACTCTTCAAACTTGTCACTCCAAAATACCCTTTGACTTGTAGGCCATTCCTTGGGGCACTATTCTTTGGTGTTGAGGGGGTGAGTCAACTCTCTAGATGCTACCTCCTGTTGGGTTCAGAAAAATTGGAACATCCTCAAGAAAAAGCAGGGAAAAAAAGAAATCCATGTGGTGGAACTGAATAATAAACAGCTGCAGCAGAAATGCCTCTTTAGTTGCAACTGTGAGGTCCCCCAGTTCTGGAGCACCTGGCCATGAACTGAAGGGGCTTACCTCAGAGTCAGTTTGGGGCTTTTTTTTTTCCAATTCTCCAATAATATTAGGCAAATAAGAAGTTTTAGATGTCTTTGTGATGTTATCGCTCATCTGTAACAATTTTTGCCATTTCACTGACTGGTTTTTTACATTTGCATTGGTGTCTGGGGCTGTTTAGCATGCCAGGTAGACTGCTCTGTGAAGACAGGTTTCCCATGATAGCATGGTACACAGAGATGCAGAGCAAAGCTGCTGTACTTCCCACCTCCCATCCAAGCTCTTCACTGAGTTCACCCTCTTTCAGGTTTACATTCTTTGAAAAGGATGAGAAAATAATTGCTTCTCCTCCTTAATAGTAGTTATCAACAGCATTCTCATTTCAAGTTCAAAACACAGCACTGTAACAGCTACTGAAAAGAAATTAACTCTACCGTATCTAAAACCAGGACAAGAGCACAGAAAAAACATCCCTAGGAAATAGACATTTGTTAGAGTCTGATTCAGCAGCAAAAGCAGTAACTCACTGAACACTGGCAGAGCACCACCTAAGACAAGCCATAGAAGTAAGAAAAGGTTTGGTTGACTGCACGTGCTGCTTCTTGCTCTGTATCTGGCTGGTGAATGGTGAATTCAGACTCTGGTATGGCCAAAGCAGCACATTCTACAGTGCATTCTAAATTGCTTGGAAAAAACATCCTCCTGAAAATAATTAAAAGTTTGCAACTAATTTCAATGTGGTCATGCATTTCAGTTGTTTTCTTTTTGGTCATTTGGTCCAAAGAGGTTTCAAATGTTTTGGTGTCAAATTTTGAGAAATACATTTGCAAATTCTAGAGTCAAAAATTCCTGGGAATTTGTACAGGATGCAACCAATTAATTTCTCCAGATAAGGACAGCACAATTCACGTACTACATTCACTAGATCTGCTTCTGTCAAACTGGCCTAATTTTTATGCTAAAGATTGCTTACCTTAAGTGATGTTTACTGCCTTTTGACACTGTTTGAAAGATGCACCAAAAAAACGAGGGGAAAGTAGCATTATACAAAACTCCAATCAAATTCTCAAAATAGTCTGATCAAAAATAGGAATAATTTTCTCTAAGTACCACAAGATTAAATAATAATACCACTAGGTTGTCTTATAATTGCATTCTGCTTCTTTGAACAATTAGATGCACTACATTTTCAAGCACTTATCTGCAAACACGAGGGTTAGAAATGAATGCTTTACTTTTTAAATGCAATTAAGACAGGCAAACAAACAATCTCAGCTTCAGCTGGCATAAACCAGCATAGTCACACTGGTGGAATTACATTCTATGCTGAAGTGTTTCAGTTAATAATCACAGGTTCTTCCCATACATCTTTCTGCCACTTCATTTATCTCGCATGCTGCTTCTTTCCCAGTCCTGTAATGAATTCTAAAGAATTAAGATATGAATTGTTGCAAAGCAACATGTTTCTGTTGGGACAGCCTGAACCCTTTGCTTTGAACAACAACTGATGCAGCTACAGGCTAGAACATTTGTCCCTGCAAGAAGTCTTCTCTTAGTGTCTATAACTACTTCTAGTAAACATTCACAAAAGCTTGAGCAGTTAACTTAGGGTCTCTCTGTGGTCTTGCAATGTGCCACAACCAATTGCAGCATAACAGTAGTGCCATAAGACCTCAGGTTAGGTCAGGCTCCAGTGACCTGATATGCATCTACATGGGGCAACCAACACAGCTGTAGAAGTGCAAGCACATCCATTTCTACCTCTCTGCTAATTCTGCCTTGGTTTTGGTTGTCCTGCTCTTCTTGCTACTTTTCTTTTATGGGTCACTTAGGAGGTCAAGGTGGGAGGTGGGGACAGTGCTGGATCCCAGCCTGGGAAAGCTGCTGTTCCTTTTGTGTGTACTTGTTTGGACCCACTGGTTCCCAACAGGCTTTGAGGGCTCTGTGTGCTCTTTTCTTGCTGGAATCCAGACCTATTCCTTCTTCTCTCAGAATAAAAAAAACCGGCCCAGACCCAAGACTGGAAGAACTGAAGATAAATTGAAGAGTCACAGATTTTTGTGGCCTTGGCACTCTGTTTTCCCCCATTTTAGGGAGCTTGTTCTTGTTTTCCTTTCTCTATCACCATTCTTGGGGCAGGAGCAAGTCTAAGTGGTGTAAGAAGACTCCTCACGAGGTTTGATTTCTCAGCTTTTTAGTCCTGTAACATGACTTTGCTCATAGCATTTTATAGCCACAAATAATGTATTTTGGTGCCTGGTTGCCAAAGCAGCAAAGAAGTGCTAAGTGAAAGGCCTATTTTACATTAGCCATAATCCCTTTTAAACTGAGTGCTTCAATTTGTGATTTCCTGCCCTAAACTACTGGTGTTTCTTTTTGTTTAACTTCTATGTTGAAAATACCTCATTTCAGATATTTTAACACAGTAATGTTTCTACATAAGTTTAAAAATTCCAATTATAATATAATTTTAGAGTCCAAAACTGTTTTATGGGCTGGCTCGCTGCATCTTTTTTTTTCTTCTTTTATTCTTTTATAAAAAGTAAATTCCAGTTGTGAGTTCATGAGCTGTAATAGAAAGAACATGCATATCTGGGCTCAATAGACTACAAGTACAATCTACAGTTTATGAAGGGGAATTCTTTCCATATACTTTTTTTCCTAGTTCACCAGACAGAAACAATTTTCTGGTTTATTCTTCATGCCTTTCCAGAGGTTCTGTTTCAGCAATAGACCAGGTTCCACTCAGTGCCACACAAGGATTGCAAAATGCTTGAGCTTATGATGTGCAGCTCATTCCAGCATAGAACTGATGGCATTCAGGGGAAGAGCACGGAGGAGAAACAAAAATCAAGAAACAGGAGAGAAGCTGATGCTCACTTCATGGTACTTCCAGCCAGACTAAACAGTATCTGTTCCACTGTGGCTTTTCACACGTGCAGAGAGTGGTCTAGGGAGAACCTAGAATTTCTCTGTCTCTGAGAGTAAATACCACTCTTTGATGTCACCCTTCCACCCAGTGCTGTGCATGGACTACAACAGAGGGAAAGGGAAAGCTAGGACTTTTCTAGAAGACAGCCTGAGTGAGGACTGAGGTCCTGGAGTGGTCAGTCCCTCCCACACTCCTGCTCCTTTCACTGTCAGTGTTGGTGCATAAAGGCCACAGCCAGATGGGGTTTGGTGTATGACAGATTGACAGCATCAGACTGAAAGGCCCTGAACAAGTCACTGATGATGATGTTTTTCACTCTTGCTCTCCAGAGAACCTTGATCTTTCTCAAATAGCACAGAAAGGAACCCCTTAAAGCAGCAGGGGAATATAAAAGTGGCAAGTTCAATATAGCTTCTTCAGAGGAACACATAAGTGTACTCTAAGGAAAAAAATAAAGACAAAGAAAAAAGGTTAAAACTTTATATTTGCATAAATAGAATATAATTATCCATGCTAGATTTAGCCATGCCAGTATTAAAATTAATTTCTTGGACAAAGCATAATATTTTGCCTATGTTTCACAAGTTCAGAAGTGAATTCTCAGGAGATTTAAACCTTTTTTTTTGTCTTACATAAAACAGAAGCATTCAAGTATTTATATATACTTGAATCTTATTATCTTTGCAACACATCTGAGTTTCCTCTGTTTTTTGATTGCATGATGAGAATGACACAATTTATATGTATTGGCCTGTAAGTCTGTCTTCTGTCATTATTACAGTAGCAATGGTTCAAATATTTTAAGATAAAATTCATCATTGCAGAGAGATTAAGAAAGCAGAAGACATTTAAAGTAGATTCATGAATTCTGCATCTCTTCCCAATATTTCCATTAAAATTTCTAACCACAACAAAATGCCACATTGGTTCAGACTGACAATTCATCCATCGTTTTCTGGCCAACAGAAGATATGTACAGGTACTTTGGGAAAAAGTATAAAAAACAAGCCATATCTGAAGTGAGTGCTGGTATCCCCCCTCCTCCCCACACCCTGTGTGCAGTACTCTACATTACATTTCCTCTATAATTTTATTCCTCTGTTGCCTCATACTGTGCTATCACACTCCAGTTTCTTACTGTCATCTTTCCCCCGAGTATCCCAAATCACCTTCAGGCTTCACCACCTCTCTGTTCTGCTCACAAATCGTGTATGGGTTTATTTAACAGTACAGCCTGCAGTAATGTGTCTCTCATGGGGCTGCATTAGTAACCTCATTCCATTGCTAAAAGTTTTCATTCTCTATCTTTTAGCAGTTACTTGCTCCAAAGGGGATTCTTTCCTAGTCGGAGGGAGTTTTAAGAGTTTTTAGGGTTTTTAAGACCTCTGACTAATGATCTTGCTGAAAGCTTGTAGAAGGTCCATATATACTACACGGATCCACATACATTACTTACTAAAAACTCTGTGAGGCATAACTGCCTTGATAATATCCATATTGTCTATTCCTTTTTGTAATGTATTATTCAATATCTGTTTGTTCTACTCTTTAGGAAGCTGTTTTACAGATTTTCCAGAATGAAAAATTAGACCGATTTGTCTACATATTCCAAGACCACTCTTCAGTGACTGAAGTCATCTTTGTCAGCTTTCCCTTCCTTGGTATTGCTGAAGGTTTAAACTGTATGCTATTCCCATGTGCAATAGTTTAGTAATTTTATGTTTGAGATTCTTCAGAACTCATGGCACCATTACTATCTAGTCCTGGTGATCTGTAAAGTTTGTCCTTCACCACCCAAAAACCTGAAATGGAAATACCTGCAAGAAATTCTGTTATGGTTTGTAGGGTAGCCTGACCTGAAAAATATGTGGGGTTTTCTGCTTTGACAAAGTCTTTCTTATCGTTTATGAGTAATGCCTTCTCCTGCCAATAAAAGGAAAAGGCATCATGTCTTTTTCTGGGATCCTCCCTTCCTTCAGGCTGTGCCTCCATACACAGACAGCATCACCCAGGCAGCAGCTGGCTACAAGTGATGCACAGCAGCAGTTCACCTCTGGGCCCCTCACAGAACCTGGCCAGCCTTCGCTCAGTGGCTGTTACCTCATGGCACCAGGAGAAAAATGGTTTAATGACCTTCTCTATTCATCTAATTGCTTTTTGTTTGTGGCTACTAGGTACCCCAGGCAGAGTCAGCCATTTAGCATTACACCCCTAAAAATCTATATATAATCTATAAATGCTGCCACTCCAGCCTCAGCATTAACTGTAATGTCAAGAAAGTCAGTGCCCATTGAGGTCTGGTACTGCTGCTGCCCCACAGGTGTCTCACAGCTAATTGGGTACTGAAGGAATCTTGCAACAGCTTATCAAAAAAAACGTGATTTAGGCGTGTTTTATGGAGTATTTAAGGTATGAGACATAAAAAATTAAGACATTTGAGGAGCAGGAGAAAAAACAATTCATTTTTAAATGACAAAGGAGAAGGGAGCATTCTGCTGGAGCTGAGCTATGCATTCTGATGCAATAAATATCCACTTCTTAGCAGTTAAGCCTGGATTCCCACTTTCCATTATTATGATTCCTAAAAAGCAAGAGGAAGTAATAACCTCATAGATATGAATTTAAGTGGGGCTAGATGAGTCACTAGAAATGTCATGAGAGAGCCTTCCTGGAGTGATAAGTCTGAATTAGATGGATTAACAGGATCTTTCTAGCTCCAACTTCCATGCTAAGATTTTTCATAGTTTATGAAGAGTGCTAATTCACATCTTTCCCCCACATGCACACTTTTCTTTAGAAAATCTAATATTGGCTATGTCAGGAGAATGGATATACGTTTTCCCAAGTCTTTGTCCTCATTCAGGTTCATCCACTCCCTCTTCCTCAGAGGTGTGTAGAGCAGTCCGTAGCTTGACTATAGATGACAAATGTGCATAATTTTTAACAACACAGGGGAGCTAGTTTCTCAGCTCTTTCAGTATTTTCCTCAACTTTCTTATCATTCCCACTCCACGATAATTTGGCTTTATTTTTAATTGCCCTGAAAACCCCCTTACTCGAGGAGAAGAAATAATATGGCTGGTACCTTCCTCAGTGCCTTTGCCAATCAAAACATAGAGCTTGCCTTTTCCTGGCAGCATGGTTATCATGATTCAAGCCACTTGGCTCTTTGGTTAGCTCTCTGGCATGTAAAGGAAAATTCACACCAATGAAGAAGAGAACCATCGAGCCATTAAATATATTTATTTGAATATTTAGGTCTTTGGCTGCAGAGAAGTGTCTAGGGAGAGCTCCATATTTAACAAGGGGGTTTACTGAAACCACGCCCACAGACAGGACTTCTGCAATTTGCTGACACCTTTGCTGAACACCCCTCTGTAAAAGAAAGGGGCAAATCTGTATTGCAAGAGACACTAAGAGATAAAACCAATCCTTTCTAATGCAGGACTGCAAGGTGTTACTGCTAGAACAGGAAATCCAATTCCCAGCAATACCACATGTATTATATATAATGAGGAAATTATTCTCCTCTTAGAGAGACTCCAGGTAATAAGCCAGAAGTCAAATACAACAATCCAGGGAAGTCTCACACATCAAACACTTCCAGACTTAGACAACCCATCCTCTTTGGAATCTTTAGGCTTGAGCTGAACCTTGCCCATTGCTAAAGAAACTGTTTGGAGCACAGGCTAAGAAGCTGAAAGACCACTTGGCCACAGTGTTGAAAGAGTTATAGCACAAACTAGGAGCTCTACTTGTCACAGGTGCTGCGTGGGAACATGGTCCCTCCTCATTCCTGTAACTGCAATGGGCCAAGGCACCATCCCTTAGGTACCCTTTCCTGTCATGAAACAGAAGAAACCTTACAGGTCTATAAATGAGATTAAAATGAGAAAGACAAAATCAAGATCATCCATAAGATACGCAGAGCAAAGAAAACTTTTTTCTTCTTCTTCTTCTTCTTCTTCCAAATGAAATCTGTTGTACCAATAATAGAATTACTGCAACATTAAAAAGAGAACTTAGATAAAATCAAAACACAGACAGGAAAGACAATAGAGGAATAATTTTTGATCCTTCCAAATGATTTCGCTTTGGATGAGGTTTTAAACACAAAAGGGCAGGCAAAACCCCAACAATTTTACAGTTGTATTTTCTTTAGCAAATCAAATGGACAAAACTCCTAAAAATAATATGTTCCTAATGGATGATCAAATAAATCTGTCAAATGTCTGGGAAAGGAGGTAGTTTATTAAGAATTGGGAAAGTCCTCTCAGGAAGACTCCACTGGATTGTCCAGATGAGAAAGAAAAGTACTGTGATGACATAAAATCCTTTCTTTTTTCCTTCTCTACACATATAAGTTCCAAGGGAAAATGTGTTTCTTCTATGACAATGTTTATAAATTTGTCTATACAAATCTGAACTGGCAGGAGTGACAGCTGTCAAGGTTCAAATCCATTTTCCTAATGAGGCTTATTAATCACAAGGAAGCAAGTCTAACAGGAGAGACCCATTCCCTAAAACAATCTATCACAATCGGTTAAAGTGCTCAGCTGTTCTTAGAAAATTAATCCTGATTTTCTAAGAAAATACACAAGATGTTGGTCACTGACACCACTGAGTTCTTGGTCTCCGAGCTCACATTGCCCACAGGAATTGTCACTTTTGTGCTAGACTAACTGGTAAAAAAAACCCAAATGCACTATGTTCAAGGACTCATCACCCACACACTTTTTCATATTTATAAAGCCATCTGTGTACTAATGGAAATAATGCCTTTTGAAAACTAAGTTAAAAGTAAAATATCCCTAACTCAACAGAAGAAATACTATTTATTTATTTGTTTTATCCTTGGCCAAGGTCTAGCCTTTAGCAGGCCAGCAAATAAGTAAGTTTATGTAAGTAAAATAAGCTTCCAGGATCTACCTATTTTCTTCATCATTAAAGGGCAAAACATATTAAATTTGGAAATATTCCCCCATGCCCTAAAACACAGACTTGTGTTTGTGTTGACATCTTTTTCTTTTCCCTCCAAAGAAAGGAAGTTGGCTAAGCAGAACATCTGCCTAGAGCCAATCTTTTCCCCTAAGGAATCTGGTGCTTATTTGAGTGAGATGAAACTACCAGTTTCCAACAAATATTTGTGAGAGGGGAATAGGAAAAAAAGCATTAAAAAGAATTTCTTGGTCAATTTAAACTTGCAGAAGCAGAGCTTCTCTTTCTCCAAAATGGCAATAATATTTACTGTAGGCGTCTTGATAGCAAATCTTTCTCCTTGATGCCTCACAATTCAGTCTAGGGCTACAAATATATTTACTATATGTTCAACGTATGTCATGAAAAACTCCATCGCTGAAAAGAATTTTCAGACACTGAGGGACCCAAGTTGAAGAAAATGAGAAAAATAGATAGGAAGGAGACATTTGTGTCATTTCTGTTACCCATTCACATGAAAGAGAAGTAAACTCAGTTGGAGAAGGGAAGGGAAGGCTTATGATGGACGACTGTATAATGGCATCTAGCTGATTTGAAGGACCAAACCTGCTTTGTGACTTAGAATCCTAAACCTTACTGTATTCTTCTGTAATGTGTTTTTAGAGTTAATAAAAGAATATAAAGTAAAAAATTTAGATAAGAACAGATCAGGAATATGATACGTCCATTTTTGTGCAGGAAAACGCTAAACAGTCAATTAAAAATCTTTTTCAGTTGCTCCTTTGAGAAAAGATAGGAAGTATTTGCAGGTACCACTGAGCACAGGTGAGAGACATAGAGAAACAGAGGCTCTGTCTGTCATTCTGCATTTCCTTAGCTTTTGCCAGTTACCACCACAGCCTCTAAGTATTTGCCTCTGGGTAATTCCATGCTTCCCAAGCCTTGGTCATATTGAGCTTCCCAGCACCCACCTCATCCCCAAGCCTTCTAGGGTCCACAAAAGGCTGACTCTGGCCATGCAAGCAAATTCAGTTTGGCAGTTCAAGCACATGGAAAACATGGGCTTCAAGGTCCTCTTGGCTTGGACAAAGTGAAGACCATTTCTCTTCATCTGAATTCAGGCCCCATGTGAGCTGTCCTCCTGTTGGCCCAGGCTGGGAAGTCTGAGGGTTCTGTACCTGTTCCTACACCCTCCCCATCCGACCTATTAAACTGGTTCATGTGCCACTGCCTCCCTCCTTTTTTCTTTTTCTCAAATCTGTTCCCTTGCTCCATTTGTCTTTTCTCAGTCTCTGGCTATTGTCATGGGTTGCAGCTCCACTCATGACCACTGGTTTAGTTTCAGCATAGAGAGCTGAGGAGTGACAGGGGATGAGGAGGGACAGAGATGTTCTCTGCTGCTGCTGTCAGCAGTCTGGTCCGTGCTTTCTTCTCACTCTGCCCTACCATTGTCACCTCCATTCCTTCAGGCCTTGCCCTGGAAATCCACTCCAATGGAATGACTATCAGGGAGCTGACATGATATTCAGGCTGTCACTTACAAACCAAGGGTCCCATGAACATCTTGTATTTAAACGTTTTGCCTGCAGACCTTCTGAAGACTGATGTACAGAGGATTCGGTGAGGTTTGCCTACTGTGTAAAGTGAGAGCAACCAGCACTAGTCAGATACCAGAATTTTGAAAACAAGCAAATCTCTGGCCACTAATAAGCCTACTGGGAAGCTCCTCTCCACATTTCAATAAAAAGCTCATCATTTCTAGGGCTAAGGCTTTGAACAACATTATGCTACCTTTTTAATTTGGTAACACAGGGGCCACCCCACTGCTTTGGGACCTGAGGAGGCTCACCATGGCATTGCTCAGACCAAAGGAGGTTAGTCTCACTGAAGAGATCCACGGTAGTGAACAAAAATTGTTTCAGACATAAATGAGCTGTCCTACCCACAACCCAAAAGACGTCTATATTTTTTGTCTTTTCAAGGCCATATCCATTTTGTTATGCAGGGAGCATTATCACTTCTGGTGTGGTTTGACTGAGAGGAGATGTATGAAGTGATCATAGATAGCTGAAGGAAACCTGAAGGCACACAGTTGTACCTTGCACTTCAGAGCTGCTCTGGCATTTGAATACTCATGTCTGTCTCTCTAGGGCACTCACCAGAACCATTATTCCTGTCAGGGAATACATCTAGACATCTCTCTAGACAGGCAAGCCGTCAAGGCAAAAGTATGAGTGGGTCAGTGCTCAGATAACTGTTCCACCATGTGGTTTCATACCCTGATCATTAATCCTGCATGAGTAAAGGTTTGCTGAGCTGTATGTGCAGCATATGACCTTGCCAGTGTCAGCAGAGATGAGATTTCCATCCTTATGATCCAGAGCAGGTGAAAAGTGGCTGCTTTTCTGGCTATGTTTTAAGCCAGGTTGCTCTTCTATTTGGACAACTTTCTTACTTCAGAATTGAACACTGACCATACTTGCCTGTGCATTCCTTCATGTCGTTAAGTAGTACCTCTTCTAACCTCCCAGGATGCATGACGACTTTGTTGGGTTCAGACCATAAGTGCAAATAGTGTCATCATGTGATCTTTTTTGGGCCAAGTTGAAATACAGAAAAATCCACTGAAACATAAGAAAATCTTGGGTTTTACTGTGTGGCTGTCAGAACATGGGAAGACACCCAGAGAGGTTGTGGCATTTTCACCCTTGTGGAAACTCAAAATGCAACTGATCATGGCCCTGAGCTCCCTGCTCCAGCTGACCCTGCTCTGAGCAGGGAGGTTGAACTAGATTGTCTCCAGAGGTCCCTTCCCACCTCAGCTGTTCTGAGATTCTGTTTTGCATGAGCCATTTCACATACACAGGAGACAAGAAAACCTTGTGATAGCCTCTCACTCTCTATGATGGTCATTAAGAGTCCCAGTGAAGGCTTTACCTCGTGCTTGGTGTTGGAAATGAGGTCTCAGCTGGAGTTAGATGCCAGAAAAAGCTTCTCAAGGGGCAGAGAGGGAGGGCTGTGTGACAGAATTGTAATGAAAACTTTAAAAGATGTGATGTAATGATTTTGAAGTCTCAAATGCATCAGAATGCAAAGCATATGTCGAAGAAGTTTCAAATTAAAAAAACTTATGGATATTCAGTACTTTAAAAAAAGGTTGATTTGTTTTTTTCCAGACAAAAAAATGTTTTCCCTACTGCCATCAGTGAAGAACACATTAATGAAAACAAATTTCCAATGGACCTTTGATGTCATCTGAAAGTAAGATGAGAAATTTCTGTTCCCATTTAGACTTCAGTTTTCATGACGCAAGATATCACTAGCAATGATGTCATACCACCACTTCCATGGTCTATATTTATCCAGCACTCATATCCTGACTGGGTTGTAAAATCTGATTGATTCCTTCTGCATCCCCCACTAAAATGTCAGCATCACTTCCATTATGAGGACACAATGATGATTTCTTGCACATTGAAGTCAAGTCAGGTTTCAAAAAGACATTTGTAAGTAATTTATATAAGTTCATGCTCTTTGCAGTAGCATAAAAGTTGAGAAAAACTGATCAAATATACTTTGATAAATAATCACCTTATTTTCCCACAGCTGTATTTTTTATTCTTACCTACTATTTTTAATGGCTCTGGAAAATATTTCCCTTCGCTATTTATTTGCATCCTCAACTGTAAACCAGAATTGCTGATGATATCAGGATACACTTTGGAACAAAGCTCATTAAATATTGTTAGCCTAACTCTGCAGTCCCTAAACGGCTAAAGTTTCTTTTAAAATTAATGTGAGGTTGCTCTGTAAGAGAACTTAGCATTATTATTTTACTGCACTATGCTTCATTGTTCCAGACATCATTAAGCATGGTGCACAAACATATGGTGAAAAACTCACATGAGGAGCAAGTGCTGGAAAGACACAAAAACACTTATTGTTAGCAATGCATAACTATACAACACTAATAATCATTATAATGATAAGTACTTGTTAGAAATTTTGGGTTATGGTTTTTATTGCTAGGTTTAGCACACATGTAATGAAGAGCAATTTCTCCTTCTTAAAGGAAATAATTACAAAAACAAAAATAAAAAAGAAATGCTACGATTTTAGCTACAGAGAGAAATAGTCCTTTGCCTCACCATAGCAGAAAGGTGGCATTGACGAGACTGACCCTGCAGAGTGCTGTTAGAAGTTGAAAATATGGAAGTATGAAGGGCATGGATATGTCTTTACCTGGAGTCCTCACAGCCTGCAGCCTGCCTTCTCCAGCAAAGCAGAAACAGATCTTTTGGTAGGCTTCTAGAGATAAGATGCAGACATTTACACAAACAGCCTGTGCAGTGCCTTAGATAGGATAAGCTTTAAGATCAGACAGTCCTGATGTGCCAAGGTTTAAATTGTTTGGATGCTATTTAGGCCTGGAGAATCTGGGCCACTTTAGCCAGCCATAAGTTACATGATAAGCAGTGCATAATAAGAAACCAGAATTATTTATGAGAAGAACAACTTGAAGTTTGTTTTATTTCATGGTGCTTTTATAAAATGTCAGGTTTTCATGTTTTAAATAACTAGAAGTATTTCAGGTAAAGAAATTACAGGACTTACTTATTCAATAAATAATCCTGGAACTTCTGTTCTAAAATGAGGATGGGTTGAAAACATCTCTAATCTAGAGTGGGCTTGTCAGTTCCTGGAATTGTGCATTAAAAACTAATTCTAAACCAAAGGAATTTGTATCCCCATTCATAAACTAAATTTCCATTTATGATTGCACAGCTCTGGAGTTCCTGAATGCCAGAATTTGAGCTACACAGAAACATGAGTTTCTGAGTCACAATCTTAATTGACTGTGAGGTATCACAGTGTCACAAAATGTCATATCATAATTAAACTTGGTTTATCTGAATATATTCTTTTCAATGTAAAAGTCTAAAGAATCAATAGACATAGGAATCCATGCCAGTTTTGATAAGAAAATACTCTATGTTAAGAATATTGGCTTTTTAAATTACTAGTTGTCATATGCACCACCACTAAACAGAGATATCTTCCAGTGACTTGTGTATCAAATTTTATCTGGAAAACAATGTTATTTTGTCCTGATTGTCTACATCCTTTATATTCTACTGATTAATTAACATTAATTATATAATAAAAACAAGGGGTGGGGTTGTTTCTAGAATTATATTTGCCACGGAATATGGCTGATTCAATAAGTTTAGTATTCAGTAAAAAATCTCAGAAATCTGCACCAAAGTAATCCTTAAAAGTAATCCTCAAACAAGGATAATTTAAGGATAAAATCTTTAAACTTACATAATCCTTACACTAAAGTCAAGAAAGACAAATAACTTTCTGGTTAATCATTTGAGCTTCTGCTTAGTTCAACATTATCATAGGTGCTGCTTTATAGTATATGTCATAATGGGTTTCAAGCCCTGTTGGAAAGTATTAAAGGTTTATTCTGAAATGTCCTACTGACATAAAGGGTCCAAGATACAAGACAGGAATTTAGCATTCAGTATTTTTCCAAGTAAAAGTTTTTGGAGATGACCCAGAGTTGGTGAAGGCATTTTATGTTCTTCCTCTGACTGCATAGGAGATTGGATCAGCTTTTAAGAGTGTCTTAGAGGTCCTCAGAGCTAAGATTTCTTTCAACTGAAAAATAATAGACTATGGATTTAAAAGCCTACAATAATTTGACTCTGCTGGGATTTTTTAAATATTAAAATAGGAAAATGCTATTAATAAATTTTTGGTTTTGCATCATATTTTCACATAATATTAGATTTCTATAATTCTTTTCACTTGAAAATTTCAAACTGCTAGGAATATATTAATCAATATTAAAGAATAAATAATACAGAATCTCACTGTCTGAATTGAAACCAAATATCTGATTGCAAAAATGGAGAGAAAGAGTTGTAAGTAATTTTCTTCCAAGTTCTCGAACAGATCTCTATCACATTTTGGACATTGACATTACAATTTTGAAAAGGTTTGAGGTCATGGTTACATAAGTATGTTAAAAGAAAAGAAAATGCCCACTCTGCTAAAAAGGCTGTAGACAGATTGAAAAATTGGATGGAAAGTTGCCAAATAATAAAGTCTTGGTCCTTTACAAGCTCACACATAATGTAAATTGATTTTTATCTGTTTGGAACAATTTTAGTTATTATCGGTTTTAACGGTCACTTTACTACACGGATCAATTTACCAATACCAAAAGCCACTCGTGTTTGTGCATAGAGCATTTACTTGACCTCACTTTCAAAGATCTTCTAGGAAGACACTAATGAAAGTCATCATATTATGCAGGTACCCCACAGCTGGACCTGACGGCAAAAGAAAGCGAATTTCCAGGCCCTGTGGCACTAGGATAACCAGCAGCAGCAGGGCCCCTGGGCACTCTGCCATGAAGATAGGTACCTGCAAGCCCACAGAGCTTCCTGCTAGCTGGAAAATCCACATTTGGAAAAAAACAACCCTCTCCTTTTGGCCAACTACTTAAAATAAAGATTGGCCACAAGAGAAATTATTCTGGAGGAAATTTCTCTCTAGAGGAATGAAGTTTTAGCAGGAAGAGTGAAAAGGATGAGGTGTAAAGACCCAGAAAAACACACTTGATCCATCCCTTCAAACTTAGAAAATATGATCTTACATCTTTACCCGTCCATGTATTTGGTCTTGTACATCACAATCTGCCATGTGATTTCTGATCTGTGGTTTGAGAAAAATAGATTTGATAAAAAACAAAGCATATGATTCAGTGATTTCAGGGTGGTCTTGGTTTTTTTGGTTTTTTTTTTTAAGTGATTGCTGCTGGCAAGATATCAATGCCTATTTGGAGAAGCTGTTTTGAATATTCTTTAGGAAATCTAACACTTCCAAGATAATGGATCCCCATGTATCTCTTTTCTTCACAGAAAATAAGAGACTGGTAAGGAGTGATATGAAAATTATTGATTAGCCAGCAATAGCAGAATCAAATGACCCAGTCATAGAAGCCATATGGGACACATACGGGTGATAAAATAATATTTAACAACCATGTGCTACTGCAATTTCCCTCCAAACAACTTTCTCAGTGAGCTGGCTCACTGGAAAAGAATGCAAAAAGAACTGGGCACAGGTTTCCAAAGAAAAACTTGCCGTTGCCAATGGAAAACCTGGCTGGTGGGAGCTTTCCCTGGCTGAACCTCTCTGGGTGTACTCTGGCAAAGAGTATCTCCAGAAACCAGAACTTCCTGTGTAACTTCAGTGTGTAATATCCCACTCACTACAAAATGCCTCTTCTGATTTCCCTGGAGTTACTGCAGATTTTAAAAAATGTAAATGCTATGAGAAGCCATCTGAGCCTACTGGCATGGTGCTTCAGAGAGATAATTTTGTGGTTTAAGATGTTTGTTCCAGGAGGAAAATGTGTATGAAAAATTGCTTAGCATTTTAATCTCCTGAGCAATTTCCATGAGATTATTGATTGCTGTGTCTCACTGAGCATTGTAAAAAGAAAAAAAAAAAAAAAACAACAAACCAAAAGGAAGTGGAAATTGCCCTGAGAAAACATAATGCAGACCCAGGGATGATTAGAAAATACACCTGGGTTCTAATACACCTGGGTTCTAATATCTGTCAAAAGCAAGTGAAATGTAAGTAACAGGTGATTCTTCAGTCTTCGAGCAGATGTAAATATTGAGTGTTGAGTCAGAGAAAGGAAAATAGAAATGCATTTTCTACTGCTTCATCTGTAATAATTAGAGTGGCAGCCTGGATCATTAAATAACTCAACATTATGAGAATTTATGCAACGGGCAGTTAAAGTGGGTCTTGAACAGTCACTGCAGCAAGTAATGTGTTTTGAGCTGGAACAAAACAAACTGTTCTCAAGCATTTTCTTGTGTTCACCTGCCACAATTTCCTATTACCTTTTCCCTACTCCAGACAAGTTTCCCAATAGATTCCTTGCATAAATATAGATACTAGTGGTAGAATTCTGTCTATCAAATGCAAACAGTTTTACCCTTCACTTCAAAGTAATTGAGATTTTCTCCTGGAAGTGATGTTTGGATTACTGCTGATGTTTGCATTTTTGGGTTGATCTGAGATGGCTGCTCCTTTATTTTGTCTGCCCAGGGAAAATATTTGCATTTAAAAATTCTTTCATTTTTATTGAAAGTACATCCTGCATTATTGCCTCCTAAAGTAGGTCTTAACTTGAAAAAGTGCACTAGCAAACTGAGCTGCAGAAAACCACACTGGCAATGCAGCACTTTGATCTGGCCCATGATAATACACACAGCAGGTCACTGTGCAGATGCTGAACTGAATGGGGCAAGAAAACTCCACACATTCACAAGGCAATTATTTGTGCCTGACTGATTCCAGCTGACTACAAAGTGCCTCTGTCAAGCTCTCTGTCAAGACTGAGTACTGGTGCTGAAAAATAAAGGACGATATGTGAATAATGACAAGAAGCTTGATTAAGAAGAATAAACACAGAAATAAGAGATGAAAACTCCTAATTCCCATTTGGCCTTGAATTTCTGTATCACTTTTGGCAGATTTCTTCAGTCCAGGCCTTGACTTCTCTAACTGCAATGCAGAGGTAATGTTTTGCACCTATTCTATTCCCCTAGTTGTCCCAAGGAACACTTGATGCTTGTATCACACTTGGGAAGCATACTTGTTTTCTTTATCCTTTTCTTTTTCTAATAAATTTTATGCCCAGCCACACTGTGCAGTCTAGAATTTTTGAGAACCTTCTTGCCATAACACCAAATACATAGACAAGACATCAGACAGCCCCCAGAAATCGGCCCAAATTTGGTCATAACATCAGCTCTCGAGAACCAACTGCACTACGTGGGAGGCAGCCTGAAAGGGACTTACCATGTTGCACTGCAAAGCTGCACAAAGTGAATGGGCCCCTCCTCCCAGGGTGTCCCAGTTTCTGTGGCTAGGAGAATGCCATGGGAACTGCACAAGAAGATTGGTGCCTCTGCCTTGCACAGGACTTATATGATGATCACAGCACACATCTTACAAATCTTATAAATGCACTTACCTGACTGCATATCTGACTGTTTGCCTGTATGGCAAGAGAGAGCATCGATCAGTGTTTCTGAGGCACTAATTTTCTTAAGCACACGGAGCAAAAATCTACCAGGAAATGTATAGTCCTACAGTAAGGTTGTGTCTTCATGAGCTTTGCACACACTCTAAAGAAGGAGAACAATCTTAGATACTTACTAGGATACCACTGCTGAACATATCCATGGAAAAATCTTATCTGAACTTCTGGCAGCCTTCTAATGCAACCATAACATGACAGATATTAGGGGACTTGAACTGAAGCAGAATGGTTCATCTTAGTTCTACCATTTCCTAAATTTTGCATGCTTGGCATGGCAGTCTTAGTGTTTCTAAAGAAGTTTTCTTGTTTGAAATGAATTATTTGCTTAGATAATGTTATCTAGATGATTCATAGCAACAGAGCCATCATCCACATTTGCACTCAACATGTTGCCACAAGCGCTAGTTACAGGCAGCCCTCAATGCCTTAGACTCTTACTTAAAGGTCAGAACAGAAGGAAGAGCATTATAATGGTCTTGCTGGCTGAAGCCAGATTTTATACTTTGCAGCTTCATTAGCTGGAATTACATCACAGGATACAGACAAGCAAAGCCCAAATTGATCCTACTTGACTGAATTCTAAATGAATGGAAAATGACTGCATGGTTTGCTAAGGAGCAGCAATAATGGCATAAGAAAGTTATGATTTCTATGAAGATTTATATCTTTATAGCACTTCTTTTCAGTTTATGTGTTTCAGCTGTGGTCATGGGACTTGAAAAATGAAGACCCTTTTGCAAGATGTTTTTCAAGCAAACCAAAAAAATGTATTGATTTTTCAGTGTGTAATTTTAGAGTTCTTTCATTTCACTTAAAGCATCTTGCCATATCCCAAGCACGGAACCCTCGTGATATTTTGGAAGCTTATTTCATTGCATTGATTACTAGTTACCAAAACATCCTCATCTATCCCCCTCCTGAAAGAGATTGGAGCAGAAAAATAAATGGGCCTATATGCTGTAGGAATGTATCTAGAGGTGACAAATCCTTTAATGAGCTGATATTCAGTACAAAGGGTTGGTAATCTGGTCTTGTGGACTTTTCTTCACAGTGATTTTGAGGAGTTCATCCCACCTCACTGGTTTTACACTTCCTCAGAAATTCTCATAAGGAGGATACACTTACAAAAACGTCTTCAGAAAACCAAACAAACCAGTTTATTCTCTCTTCCATTTCCTGCCATGTTATAGTAGGCAGATTCTGATGACACAGACTGAAAACAGTGTCCTGAATGAAACCAGTTTCATTAAACACCCTAACTGGGATGTTCACTTGCAGAGAGTCATCTAAATACCATCTCAAACCAAGACAACAGGTCGCACTACAGAAGGGCAAAATAACCCTCTCTTTTGACAAGACTCATTCTCAGATAAAATCCCATCTTTTTCTCTCAAAGCAAAGAAAAATTCATTTATGAATTCAGGAAGCAATACTTGTCAACCACTTGCCATGGCAGAGGATGGTTTGGTAAGAATAAGGTGTTAAGGAACTCTTCCGTTGCCAAGATGAGTGTGCTTTCACATGCTGGGATTTGAAGCTCTACATTTTCTTTGCTGGTCTCTCTTAAAATATGTTTTGATTGGACAGGGTGAAAAGAAGGAACAAAATGTCATTTTGTCATGTCCTGTGGGTGTGTTATGAGTACTGTAGGGTTTTAGAAAGTTGATATTATGTCCTGTATTAAACTTTCCTATTTTTTCTATTTAAGATTTGTCCATCTCCAGAGCATTACTCAATTAGCCAGACAAGTCTAAGCAGATTAAATAAGAATCTGAATCCACAGATCTGACTCTGACTTACAAAGTTTGTGTCCAAGAGTATGGAAGAGTAGGAGTTACATATTAGTAGGGGTTCACACGAGGATGAAGGAATAGGCTTTGCTTGCAGAGTAATTTTGATTAAAAAGCAGATTGCAAATTTCAGACTGATTGTATTAATTATTTTGGCCATCTTTTTAGGCACTCTTCTGGTATTATAATTCAATTACATGCATTGCCAGAGCCTATTTCTGTGGCATTTGGCTGTCTGTTTGTCAATATGCATCTGCAGCAAAGAAGTCTTGAAAGGTTTGGGGACTGGATTTGCTTCAAGCAATCATCCAAACAGCTGAAAGATTATCCAATTTTTCTGCATATTTCATTTCTTGAAAAAGAGAAAAAGACACTGGAAATTTCACAAAAACAACCCTTTACTGAGATTTCTACCACTTCTGATTCTACTCTCAAATGAAAAACTGGAGGAAGAAACATTCATGTCAAACACATCAGAAATATATAAAAGTTTGTTTCTTTACTTTTTCTGTATTAATTCAAGTGGATGTATTTTCAGTATTGAAGACATGAGCAGATGAAATAGAAAAAACAACTGTAATAATGAGGCTGGGCTTTTTGCTGTTCTTCCTCCACTGACAGCAAAGAAGCTCTGCCTCATAAAGACTGCTCTGCTAAACCATTTCCTGATAGAGAAGTCTCTGGCCACCCCTTCCCCTCCTCCTCCTTTCATAAGCGATTCCTCTGTGTTCCCTATCCCTACTCAGAACCTCCTTTCCACTTTCTGAATATACCTCAAACCCTGATTACCAGACATCCCCTTTCACTCCACTGCGTAGATACCAGATGGGCCTCTGGACGTCATCATGCTGACATCCAGGTATCCCACTGATCTCCTTTATTTCTGTCCAGCCTCTCTATAACCTATCATCTACAGCCATTTATTTTTTTAAAAATCTTTGTGTAATATGTTTTTTCTATGTCTGAGTCTGGGATGAAAAAATCCTTGGCTGTTTGTCCATAAGAAACATTTCTCCTGAGCTGCCCTATAATGCCCCACAGGGTATTAACCACGCATCCCTTCAGTGAGTTCCTGCAAAGCCCAGGGAAACAAGGAATGGGGTGAACAGAGAGTCTGCACCTCAACCTCTGTCACCATGTACTCTGCATCTTCTTATGAAATCATGTGCCCTTTCCTTCTGCAGGATGCAAAGCTCTTGTCTCTAAACACAAAGATGCAGTACAACGCAGCACAAGGCAAGAGTCCTTATGGAGTACTAAAAATATCTGGCATTACAGTGTGAGTCTGTATGATACCTGAACTAGTTTTTTTAATTATTTCATTTCTGATTCTATAGTGATGTCAAATCTAAGAGTTAGTCTTTTGGGAATTTTCATCTAAAACATCTTTTTTTTTTGTAAGACAGTGTTTCCTTGACAGTGACCAGGATTCCTGCCAGAATAAACATGGAATTTCTTTTTCACTGAACCATCTGTATGTGATTCAGGAAAATGGATGCTGTAGTCCAGAGAGATGTTTAATACTTCAGCTATTGTGCTTCTGGCATTTTATTATTCTTTCAAAAGAAGCAACCTCAGACTTAGTAGGCTATGGCCTAATTGCAAATTCTGGGCAGAAAATAATGCAGAAATTTCTTGCTGATTTTTGAAAGAATTTTTTAAGTCACAAGTCCTTCAATTCTACAGGAAATAAGAAATATTGAGTACAAACAAGTGTCAGCTTCAAAGGCAGGTAGCTCAAGGTGCTTCCAGTTCCATCCATCTCAAAATGTTCTGGTGATTCTGGTGCAATGATAAGATTCACAGAGCTCAGTTTGGTAAAAGACTGTCTACAGAATGTGTAACAACAGCGAAGTCGATATGTTAATATTCAATATTGATTGATTCAATGATTACTGCATCTTTCCTGTTCAGGGCAGAAAAAAAAAATATATACATATACACACACACTGCAAATTCAAAACCTCTGCTATGTCACAGAACTAACCACATTATCTGGTAGGAATACAGTCAGGGACTTTTTCACTGAGCAAAATGTAGTAAATATAGACCAAAAGAATTACTAAGGGAATGCATCTGGAAAATAAAACCAACAGGGGTGCAGGAGGGAGCATTAAGGAAACCATTTATTGAAACCTAACCCAATCCATATAGGTTAAAAAGAGGTTTACTCTTCCTATGCTTTACAGAGCTTATTGATTCACTGATTCAGGTCAGAAAATATATTGTTAGTTAAAATTCTTCTTCATTTTGTATCTCAATAAAGAGCATGTATGTATTTCTTCTATCTACCACATTTATTTGAGCAGAGATTTTTCTGTCACATTAATTTATGAACAAAGCTCCCATTCAATTTACAAACAAAGCACTTATGTTAATTGGCTTAACTTCATCTTTGTGTGGCATTTGAGCTTATCAAGGATTTTAAAAAAATTAACAACCTTTCTTTGGATTAGTCAGAGATGATTTATGCATTTTGCACTTTTACACATCTGTTTTTAAAATTTGCCAGACAAATACTAATTATGAAGATCTCTGTGTGTCCTGGGTTCAGCTGGGATAGATTTAATTCTTTCTCATAGTAGATGGTACAGTGCTGTGTATTTAGAATGAGAATAATGTTGATAACACGCTGAAGCTTTGGTTTTTGCCAAGTTCAGTTTTTCCTAAGTCAAGGAGTAATTTTTTTTTATGTCTCATGCTCATGACAGTGAGGAGGTACACAAAATCAAAAAATTTGGAGAGCCCATAGCCAGGACATGTGGCGCAAACTGGCCAAAGGGATATTTCATATCACAGAATGTCATGCCCAGTACACAAACTGGGGGAGTTACCTGGAAGAGGGATTGGTCTGGGTTTTGGAATGGGACATGGCATTGGTCAGAGGATGGTGAGCAATTGTATGTTTTTTTATAATAATACTATTATTATTATCATTATTATATTTTACTTTGTTTTCAATTATTAAAATTTTCCTATCTCAACCTACAAATTTTACTTTTGATTCTCCACCCCATTCCACCAGGGTGGGGGGGAGAGGGGAGCTTTGAGGCTGCGTGGCTCTTAGTTGACAGCTGGGCTTAAACCACGACAATGTGTCTGATACTTCAGTACTTCTCCATGCAAGATGAGCAAATGAGATTAGCTCCTTTTTATAATGTGCTATAAACAAGTATGGATATAAACATATACGTATATATGCTGAGCTTGCTCCGTTTCAGTTACTAACAATCTGTAAGTCCAGCGAAAGACTTGCCAATATATACTTAATGGGTTATGGACTTCAGGGACAATCAATAATGCAACTGAACTTCACAAGGTTAATTTTCTGGGGTTTTCTTCATATTAGAAATAACAGCCCATGTTACCGTGATCATCCGACCATGGCATATTCAGGTTGTAAAAGGTTTTCCAGCTGAGGGACAGAGACATCTTCCTGAATTTAAAAAAATTATTTTAAAAACTTTAAAAATATTTTAAACACTATTATAATAGAAGGCAAATTTATCACCTGCCTTGATAAACCATCCAAAAGTTTAATCATCTCCACTGATGGGACACATATCTTATTTCAAGACCAAGTGGTTTTTTGGATGACGATCATTGTATGTCACTAACAGTTTATGGTGACAGTGATACCCAAGGGAAACTCATCCATCTCCCAAACTCAGAGCTGTTGTCTATGAATAAAGTTTCAAAGCTTCTTTTTCAGTTTTCATGCAAAAAAGTATATTGTCACCCATGGCTTCAACTCAGTGATTAAATTAAACCAAGAACAGGATGGTGACATACAAACACAGATCCAGAGTCTGGAACTCAGCACCCTCTTCAGTGTTTCATTTTTCTGCCTGTAAAATAGAGAAAGAATTTTACAACTGATCATGACCTGTAAGGTAAGATCCACTACAGAGCATTAGTTGTTCAGTACCACAACAGAAGCAGTCATTTAAATTCAGAGAGTAAAAGGGAAAAAGCAGCAGAATAATTATATTGACTGAGGGGGCATTGTTCCAGCACAAAGATTTGTATAATCATGCAAACCAAGAGACTGGATGCAAACTGAACATGTTGAGCAGCTCTGCAGTAAGGTAGACCCATATCATCCCATAGCTAAAGCAGCTATGACAGATTTGGTGCACAGTTCTAGATGCTCCCAGGTACATATAGCTCAGAACTCATTTGAATAGCCATAGTTTAATTGTAGCTTAATACAACTACTGGAGAGAACAAATGTTTTTGCATTTACCCAGAAACCTATGTCAACTGCTACAACTTTGTCCTGCTAAACCATTTCACCATGAATATGCACAAAGACAAGTAGAGTTTATTTCAAAGGACTCAGCAGTCAGCCAAAGTGACATCTCTCTAGCTGGTGACACATTCC